>NW_024962250.1:0-98785 GCF_019238085.1 Lagopus leucura
GGGGCCGCTCAGCGCCGCGCCGGGCTGCAGCGCCTCTTCCCGGGCGAGGGGCCCGCGGCGGCGGCGGGCGGCGGCGGGGGGAGGCTCCGCATCGCAGCGCCCGCGCACCACGCAGCGCCCGCCCCGCGCGGCCCCGGCCGAGAGCGCGCTCGGGGAGGCGGGGCGCCACGCCCCCTTCGAGACGGAGCCCCGTGAAGCCACGCCCCCCCCCAGGCCACGCCCCCAGACGCGTCCTGCCCGAGCGCGTCTCGGGGCGGCCATCCTCCGCCACCTGCGCTCCTTTCGTTGAGTGCTTCCAGCGCTGATTTTTTTCGCTATTAAGCGTAGCGCCCATCGGGGCCCGTTCTGGGGAGAACCACGCGGGTGGCTGCAAGAAAACCGTGCCCTGGTTTCTAGCAGTTGCCCATTGTGTAGCTGGAAACGCCACCTCCGAGAAGGTTAGATCGCAGAGGCGTCGAGTGCCTTGGGTTGGAAGGGTCCTTCAGGACCGTAGCAAACTGCTCAGGCAACGTCTGATGTCCTCGCCCACGCTGAGCTCTGGCATAGCTGCCAGCAGCTGCCCCGGCCCTATCGGGTTGCAGGGCGCTTTGCCAGGGCTGCTGGGGCCCCGCTGACATTCAGGTCACCTCCTGCTTGGGCTTCTGCCCCCACCCCGCTGTCCCAAAGCCAACAGTGGGACTGGGGTGCACATTAGGCTTGGGGAAGTGGGGGACTGTGGGGGTGGCTGTGAGCCCCCCAGGTGCTGCTGAGAATGAGGGCGTGTGGGGAGGAAAGAAAGTTGTGTGCCATTGCACGCAGCGAGACGTGGGAGAGAGCAATGCTTTGAGTAATCCCCAAAAAAATAAATGCCAGAAATAGTTATTCACAAGTGCATGGAAGCAGAACCATGCAAGTAATCCAATGGGAGTTGCAAATCTGAGGCTGGACAACCAGCAGCGGGGAGGTAGGTGCACATCCTTCCATCACAAGTTCCACCTTATGTGCCAGGCACCCCCATCCTGACCCCATAGGGCAGCCCCTGTCCTACATGCCCAACAAGCACCACAACAGCCTCACCCTCCAGCCCCCTCCGGCTGTACAGACACTGCTGGTGCTGGGGCGGAACTGTGCCAGGAACTTCCAGCACCCGCTGGGACAAAGGCACTTTGTGCAGGGCCAGTGGCATGGCTGTGCCTCACGATGTGCCCCAGGGAACAGGAACCCCCTACAGCGTGTTGCTCTTGGGGTCGAAGAGAAGGCAGAGCCACACAGGGACAGGGGATAACGTTGCAGCTGTACCTCCCCTGTGAGCCCTCTGCAGCTTTCTCTCGCGTCCTTCTCACCCGCACCATTCCTTCACACTCCTCCCAGACCTCTCACTCTCCTGCCACAAAGAAAAGTACTTCATTAGGAATAAGGCAGCCCAGCCAGTCCGGCCCCCAAGAAGTCACAGCACCCCAGTGGCTCTCCACATGCTTTATTTGCTCAGCATCCACCACAGCCACCCTGGAAGAAAACAGTGGCCAACAGTGGCTGTTCGCTTCTCCCTCTCCAGTCTTAAAACAGCTCCCAGAGGCAAGAAGCCTCTGGCAGAGGGTCTTTCCAGTCAGCCTTCTATATAAATACCTTCTCTATACCCTGTCCGACCAGCTAAGAAATGCCATCCGGCTCAAATCCCACTCCCCTCCTGAGAACGGCCCCAAGCAGTCAGAGCAGAAATTCAGCACGCAGAACACACAGGCAGGGTGGGAGCTGTGCAGGAGCGGAGAGAAAAGGGAGCACCTGAACGAGGCAAAGCCTCAGACCTTGCAGAGAGGGGGACAATTCCTGAGCCACCTTTCACCAGGTGGTGCCTCCACATCGCTCTCACCCCTGCAATAACCCCGAGGCAGCTCCCCTCCTCCAGAAGCATCACCCGGCCATCAGGAGACAGCAGCAACCCGGTCCCACAGAACAGGACGGCCCTGCACAGCACACCGGGAGTCATGGCTTCCAGGCCATGGTGGGGTTGCGGGTCGTCCACAAGGCCCACCTCGCCAGGAGTTCCCTCCCTGTACCTAAGTTTCCACCACAGGGAAAGGGGCCCATTAGGAAGCAGAAGGGCCCTGGTTAGTAGCGTGGCCCCTTCGCTCCCGGAAGCTCCCGCGCCTGTCAGCAGCCCCGCACAGAGATGGGCCCCCAGCTAAGCCCTGTCTGGGCCGGGGCTCCCCACACCTCCATCACTGGCTCTCGGGCAGACCCAGCGCTGTGCCACTGCCTGGGCCGTGCTTGGAGAGCTGCCGCAGGTCCCGCACCGACCTGACGGCCCACTGGGCCAGCTCCCGCAGCACCCCCAGGCCCCGCAGCTTCTGCTCAAAGAGGCTGAGGCGTGGGGGTGCAGGGGGCTCGGAGCCCTCCTCAGCGGGGGCCCCGCGGCTCTCCAGCTCCAGCAGCTCCTCCAGGTGGTAGGCAAAGGCCGAGACCTGCAGCAGCACGGCCGCCAGCGCCGGGCCCAGCTCAGCATCGGCGTCTCCCAGCTGCTCCCGCTGCTCCTCCAGCATCTGTGCCAGCAGTGTGCGGAAGGCCCGGTAGGCTGCCAGGTTGTCCAGGAGGCGCTGGGTGCCGGTCTGCTCTGCCCAGCGCTCTGCCGCTGCCGCCGGCACCCCATCCACCGCCGCCACGCTGATGGAGGCGTCCAGGCCCTGCCGCTCCACCTGCGGGACAGACAGCTGGGATGGATGCCGGCATAAGGGTGGCCTCCAGCATCCCGCCCTGAGGAGTCTCGCGGCAGCAGCCTCCCGCCTGCACTCCCAGCTCCGAGAGCAGGGCAAACTCACGTAGATGTCCAGGAGGTCGGTGACGTCTGAGCGCATCTTCCTGGCCAGGCGGATGCCGCGGCTGCACAGGTCGTGGTGCCGGAGAGTGGCTGAAGGGGTGTCTGCTGCCGCCATGGCCCAGGCGGCCGTCCCAGACTCACGGCGCAGTGCCCGCGCAGCCCCGGGAGGACAATCCCTTGCTGAGCTGGTGCATTCCAGCCGGGAGCTCTGCTCACGCGTCCGCTGGCCCGGCTCTCCCCCTCTTCCGCGCCTGGGGCCTGGCACGACACTGCAGATTCCCGCCTCTGGGATCAACAGCAACAGATTATTTCCCTAATTCCCCACGCTTTGCCACTCTAAGCTTGTCGCCCAAAATGCTCTCACCCGGCAGCGACAGGCTCCTTCCCCGCGGCACAACGAGCCCCGCTCTAATCCCTGGCTCAGGCCGGAGCACGGGAAACCGCTGCCGGGAAGAGGTGAGCAGAGCCGGGACGTTGCTCAACAGCTCAGCCCAGGCAGCAGGCTGGGGCCGGAGCAAGGCGCAGCGCTGGGGACAGAGCGAGGCCCAGCCGGGGGCTAGGATACCCCTCACTCTACAGCCTGACCCCAGCAGCCGCCTCCCTCCTTTTTCCTCAAGGCGGTGGGAGCCCCCGGACACCCCTACCCCAGAGGTATGTCCCACAGCAGCAGCCCCTCAGCACGAGTACCACACACAAACAGCCCTTGGGGTTGGTTTGTTTTCCTCAATACATTTATTTTGGTTACGTGTTACCCAGATGAAAAGAAAAACAGAGTAGAAAAGCAGCTTCCCTTGGCCACCACAGCAGCACCCAGCACCAGGCACCACAGCCCCCACAGGGCCCCCATAACCTGCACCCATCTCCTCCTACATCTCAGGGTTTTTACTGGGGTCAGGGCCCCGGCTTCCTTTCCAGGAAGGAGAACAATAAAATAAATACAGGGGAAAAAAATACAAAAAAAGTTTATTGCAAACTACTACAATAATTTATTGAAGCAAACTGCATGCGAGTGAAGGAGAGACACGCAGAGGAGGAGCTGCAGGAGGGCTGTGTCAGTTGTAGCGTTTGAGACAGAGAAAGGAGTTACATCAGACTCTGCCGCACTGAGGGCGAGCACGCTGTGGTTAGAAGACAGACAGGCAACTTGCTGAGACAGAAAAAAAAAAAAGGGAAGCAATGAGGGCATGGGAGGGTAAGGCAGGGACCAGAGGGGTTCAGGCCAGGAGCAACACAGGAGGCAAACGAGCCACTCAGTCCTGCACCCCACAGCACGTAGCAGTGCTTGGGGCAGGGGAAGGACGAGGCCTCGCCTCCTGGCCAAGCCCGGCATTGCATCACCAGCTGCAAGCAAGCTCCTGACCCAAAAGCATTCATTTTAGTGTCAGAGAGCAAACCCCAATCTCTCCCATTTCATTTAGTGTTCTGTGCAAGGCTCTGCCTGCCACGCAACGCTCCCTGGAGTGGTGGCAGGGCACGTGAAGCAGCTCCCAACTTGGGGGATCGATCTGCAGCTGCCAGCTGGCATGGCACAGTGCAAGCTGCGTGCTCCCCTCCTTAATTCCCCTGGATAGAAGAGCCACACTGCTGGGGATGAACCCACCTCTGTGCACTGCATGGTGCCCCTTCAGTTAGCAGTGCTTCACAAAGGGAATTCCAGCTTGACCCAAGCAAGAAGCAGGCCATGCCAGCTAAAGCAACTGCTTTGTTTAGTGTACTCCCACACCACCGTGCCAGGAGTGCTGTGCTCAGCCTTCCACTCACCCTCCAGCTCACACACACAGGAGCCACAGTACAGGACCAGCGAACGCCCACACCCAGGGCACAGACCAACACAGAGCATCCCTGCAACAGCAGCGCTCTGCCTTGCTCCAACACAGACTTCAATGTCAGTGGGAAGGGAAAGGGGAAATCAGGACAAGTGGCCCAGTAAGTGCTGTCAGACTTTGGGCTACAGCTGGATTTCCAGGCAGCACAGGCGACAGAGTGGGCGTTTGGAGTCAGTTTCCTGTCAAAACTTTCCAATTCAATTCCGTGTTTTATTGCTGATCTCCAGACCCCAGATACTTGACTTTGCCTGGCTGCTGTTACAGACCGGTTCTGCTGAACTCAGGCTTGGACAAAGCACTTCAGCTCTGTTCCCAGCACATAAACACAACTGAAAAAACAAGTAAACTGACAGAAAGCCCAGGTTATTGGTCACCTCTTCCAAACACACAAAGAATTCAAGGCCACCTAGTCTCCACACACAGCTTCAGATAACAGAGCAAAAAGATCCGAGCCTAAAGACCAGATGTCATTTCCTATGCAAATTCTTCCACAGGCTCTGAGCTGTCCTAACACACCAGCAGGCAATGACCACCCCAGGGAGCAGAGATGGCTGAGCACAAGAGAGGGGCTCAGCGCAGCACACCCCATTGCAGAGGCACGGACAAACCGACAGCCTCTACTCCCACATCAGCCCACTGCCTTGGATAGATGAGCTAAAGACAACCATACCCGATCTCTGCAGAGGAGCACCACTGTCCTGGGCCATGAGAACAAGTATCCTGACTAATGCTGTCCTTCCTGGCAAGGCGAGGGAGTAAGGGGAGCAAAAAGAGCTGAGCTGGGAGGGAAGGAGGGAGATGAGAGGCGGTTGTGCCATCACTCACCTCATCCTCCTGCTAAAACGCTGCTGCAAGGACTCCACTGCTCTTCTCTGGGGCTCTCCCTCTGCTCTGGAAAGCCATGAGGTCTGACTGCAGCACGCTGCTTTCACCCCAGCTCTCCGAGCTGCTGTTACATGGCATGCACACTCCCTGCGGCTCTCTGGTGGGAAGGAGCCTGCTGGGAAGCAGCCTGAACCCCTGCCACCCCACCCGCCAAGAACATAACTAAAAAATACCGACCCTTTTATCAATAAATAAGGAATCTCGTTACCACAACACAAAAACGAAACATGTTCAAAGTGCAAATTACTGTCGTCAAACCGGGATGCTCCTCCTTGCCTCTCCCACGCAGGGCTCCCGTAGCCCCCGGGCCTCTCCAAGCAAACATGATCTATGAGCCAGGGCGTTCCCTCTGCTTCCTGCCAGGGATGGGGCCAAGTGTGGTGGGGGACAGGGACTCCTTCGCAGCCTGCCCCGCTGAGGGGGCCTAAAGTGCCGAGCCAAACTCCCAGCCCCGGGATGAAGAGTGAGGCTGCGAGGACTAGAGTTGCAGAAATGCATAGAAGTGGGACCACGGGGCAAAAAGGGAGTCCTAAGAAACTTCTCCAGAGCACACCAAATGCTTCCTAGCTTGCAAACAGGGCCAGGTCAAAGAGCCAGAAAGGCATCTACTTCGGGGTAGAGCGAAGGGTTTCAGCCTTCCCCCTCCCTCGGAGAAATCTGTCACTCAGTCCAACTTGCTCTGGTAATGGCAGCGCGCGCCCCTTTTCTGCAAAGGAGCTGTGGGAGACAGAAGTGGTTGGGAGAAAGAGGATGTGCTGTGATCCACGCTGAGGGGAGCAGACCCTTCGGTTACTTACTAGTATTTTAAGTTTTGTTTAACTTTTCTCTCTTTCAATGCGTCTCCATTTTTTTTTTTTTTTCCTTTTAAATAGAGTCCAAACAGTCCCAGCACCCACGTGCTCCCCACCCACTAGGGTCCAGTGGAGTCTGAATCTTCGATGAGCACCTCCGTGGTGGCTCCCAGGATCTCTGTGTTCATCACCAGCCCTTCAGGGTTGGCGCTGCTGCCGCTGCCTACAAAGAGCTTGCCGTCAGCCACCAGGCTCACACGCTCCGCCCCGCCGCAGTACGTCTTCGGCATCCCATCGGGGTTCAGCAGCAGGCAGTCGGTCGGGGCAGTGCTGCCCAGGGGGTCAGGAAGAAGAGGGAGGCCCTGGCCATCGGTGGGCGGCGCGATGGCCTCGGGGTTAGTGCCCAGAATGTCAGTGCTGGTGATCAGGGCACCCGCGTTGGCCGCCAGTGCTTCAGCAATAAGCACTTCTGGGTGGCTTTTGGCTTTGTGGGCCACGACACTGTCCTTCTTCTCAAATTTCTTGCCGCAAATGTTGCAGGAGAACTGGTAGAAGGAGTCCGCATCGTGTTTCTTCATGTGCCAGTTGAGGGAAGCTTTCTGCCGGCATGTGAATCCACAGATCTCACACCTGGGGAAGGGAGAAAGGGGAGGTCACAACACAGCAACATCGGCACACGTCTGTGGAAACTGCTGGAGCAACGAGGCAGCCCAGGAAAAGAATGGGCTCTGATCAACACAGGCTGTCACTGTAGTGCCAGCTCTTCCTGTTATATCACTCATGCTCCTCAGATCTCTGCTGAGGCACTGCCTCGAGGACCAAGCAGCACTTCAAACGCTCCCACAGAGGTGCGTTTCAAGAGGGCCAGGACTGCACAAGTAGGTTCCAGCCCTGACTTCAGAGCTGCCCTTGCGCTCGGTGTGCATGTATCTAGGGGTCGCTCAAAGGAGGAGAGCCAAAAAGTACTCACTGCAAGGGCTTCTCGCCTGTATGGATCATTCGGTGCACCGCCAAGTTATGAGAGCTCTTAAACGCCCGGGCACAGTACTCACAGATGTAGTCCCTTTGATCTGAAAAGCAACACCAGCCAGAGCATTACTCTCCTGCAGACCTGCTCCCTCTCCCTGCTCTCATGTGCTGCAGGTAAAGCCGCCCACAAAGCAGCAGAAGCAGAAATGCTGGGAGGCCTGCAGGCACAGCAAAGGAAGTGGCATCCCACAAGACACCACAGTAGCTTGATCTGGAGAGCTAAGGCGTGATAGAAGAGTCTTAATCCATTCTGACCAATACTGAAGGAGTGGTAAATTAGGATAAAGCTTGGCTTGTTTGATTGTTGGCAATACTTGCAACGATACTTGCCAGTGGGTGAATTAGGAACTCTATAGCCCATTTCTGTCATTCCCTTAGAAGATGGTAACACAGAAGGGAATATTACCCTGCCATTGCTGCACATCCCTACCGTTTGCTCACCTTCACTCCCACCTCAAGCCGTGGGCATTTTTCTTTTTGCCTCCCTGCACTGTTCACCAACCCAGCAAGAAGCCAAGATCCTCCTCCTCCCCATACCTGTGTGGTGCTTGGCATGCCGCAGGAGCTGCTTCTGCAGTCGGAAGAGCCGACCACAGGAGGGATGGGGACACACATACTTTTTCTTCAGCAAGTGTTGGTACTTGATGTGATGCTGAGAAAGAAAAGCGAAAGGCTGTAAGCTCTCTTTTTGATTGGCTAAGGAGGAGGCTGAGGCACACTGATCCCAGGTGGCCCCTTGGCAGGGCATCAAACACCAGTCACTAACAAGACACCCTTACATGCAGAGGAGAAAGCCCAATGAATGTAGACATCCAGTAACAGGACAGACACAGAGACATGTGGCCTGATGCAAACTGCCATTCCCTGCCCTCACACAGACAGCATTCAAGAAGTAGAAAATCCCAAATACCTGCAGGTAACGCGGGTGGGCCAGGACTGTGCCACAGCCTTCCATCTCACAGCGGACGTACTGTATTGGAGGCTTCTTCCTAGGAGGTCAGTAAGAAAATGAGCAGTGATCAGCTGACACATCTGAGGGGAGGACAGCAGCCAGATGAGCGAATGTGAGTGCAGCTCAGTAATGTGAGAGCAAGGGATTATTGCTCCAGTATTCCCAATGAGCTGTGCTGACAGACTTTGGCCAAGAGCCCCCTCTGCTTCTAGCAAGACATGAGGGCTCACACAAGGACTAAGAAAACCCCAGAGGATGCCAGGCTCCCCAAAACCCCTGCACACCGCCATGGCAGGAATCCAGCCAGATGGGGAAAAACAGCTGGGAAGAAAGCAAACCCAACATCCATAGGGAAAAAGGAATGAAAGCAGGGGAGCCAACATATGTCACTATTTCCTTCTTTTCTTTAAGGCTGATTTTTGTATTGTGTGAGAGAGGTGCCTTTTGAAACAATTGACAGCTCTGTGCATGACACAAAGGAACTGAACTGAGTAGAGGGGATCACTTACCTTCTCTTGGGCAACCTTGGGCTCTTGTCATCTTTTCTTCTCCGTCCTCTCCTATAGCATATAATAGAGTTACAGACAAAATTGTAGGAGGCTTCTTTACACTGGCACTAGGCAGAGGTTTTCAGCTGAGTGCCATAATACTACAGAACTCCTCTACAGTTTTGGGCTGAAAAGTAACATTGCACCCAGCAACTCAAAGTTAACCACCACCCACTCTGGATCAAAATGCCTGAAGAGTTTCAAAGGAAAGCCTGCACAATAGATGGGCAGGTTTCCCTCAAGCAGACATCACACGCTTCACATTTTTCTTTTACATCTGTCAATGTCCAAGTTATTTGCAGTCCTTGATTATATTCAGGCCTTTCCAAGCTGCACATGAGCACACAAGATTCTGCTCTCCTAAGTTCCTGCTGTAGACAGTTAGCGAATTATTGCCTCATTAACTGCAAGCCCAAGAAAAATCAATCAAGAATAAGTTTGATGCAGATTCAGAGGAAGGCAATGTTCTCAAGAAATAAGTGCTTTGTGTGGTTTGCTCTCACAAGACCTCCCATTTCCTAATGCATTTTTAATAAACATATAATTTTGCCAACACAGTCCAGAACTGATGGTGCCCTCTATTTCCTCTGCTCTGTTGGGTAACATTTCATGCCATGTGAAAAACATCAGCCTGCGTGGCTAGGAAGGAGGGCACTGATGACCTAGCAGCTATTTTTCAGCCCTCTGAACTAACTAGAGCAGCTTGCACACCTGTCAAGACAAATCTATGCCCTGATCAGACCTGTGTTTACATGTACAATATATCTTCCCAAGCAACACCTCTGCCCAGAAGATTGCGCCTGCTTGATCACATTGCTGCTCCAAGACACCTAGTGCAGATTGATTAATTCTTTTCTAGCCCATACTGAGACATTTTACTGATGGCGAGACCGTGCCAGTAAACAAGCTGAGCAGGCACTCGGCATTCAAGCCAAGCCTTCAGGAGCAGCACAGGTTTTCTTACATGCAAAAAAAAGTGTCTGATCCAAACAACACAACCACAAGCCTCAGAAAGCCTCACGTGGCATTAAAAAAAAAAAAAACAAACAACAAAATCTTCGCAAAAATACTTCTCTCCAATGTCAATCAGCCTTGCTGCAGCTTAGAAGCAGCATGAGAAACTGAAACGAAAGTGTGCAAAGCCCCACGCTGCTACCAGCAGAGGGAGCTCCTTTTGTTCCCATTTCTCATAGAGGAGATCAAGTGCAAAAGCTGTTTTTTTCCTCTATCCCAAACAATGGCTTTGACCCAAACGCATAAATGCAGCCTCCTGCAGCTGCAGCACTGAAGCACACCCAGGTAGGTATTCTGAGGCTCCACTCCAAGCACCAGTGATGACCAGGCAGCTTCAGTTGGTGCTCTCTGTTTCTCCAAAAGGAGGGATAACACAGCTGGTTTTCCTGAGCTCTGGTGCATAAATCCCCAGTGTACCAAGAGGAGGTTTCCCACATGACATGTATGAAGTACTCTACCTCTGGGCACACACTGGAAGAGCTCTGGCCTTCCCAGACTAGCTTTCTAACACACTTCAGACTGCTGAGTTTTAAAATCTCTACAGTATTTCACACAGTGTGGCCGTATCCAGGCAGGCTGACAAAGCCCCAGCATGGAAAAACACTGCCTCAACTAAATGAAAACATCACTTCTTACTTTCCCTTGCCAATCATGAGCAGGACACTAGGAAACAGTGCTTCAGTCAGAGCAAGAGGCTCTGCCCTATTATCTTTCAGGACCAGAGGGGAAAAACAACAACAACAACACTGTTGTATGCTAGCAAGAATGCAACATACACTGTACATGCTGGTACATATAACTGCAGAATTTTTACTCACTTCCTTGGTGGTTCTTCATCTTCCCGAAACTCACTCTCTTCTTTTACCTCTACTTTAATCTCCTTCTGTTTCTCTTTTTCTTCTTTTCCCTTGCCAGCTTTTCTCCTTTGCTTTGGAGCTTCCCTACAAAGACACAAACACAATGTATTACTCCAATATTAATTGGTATCTATTTAAAGATACCCTCATGCCTCTGTCTTCCTCTGAGCCTCTACACCTCTGGCTTGCTGTAACTGGTTCTCCACCATATTAGCACCAAGGGCTGTCTCTCCTTCCATACTCTTTAAAAAGCACTGTCCACTCCTTACAAACAGGCAAAATCTGGATAGGAGTTCATGTTTTAATCAAATCCCACTTCTGAGCAGAAGTGGGATGGAGGTCTAAGGATGCACCTGACTGTCAACAGGGCTCTAAAAGCTTCAGACCACCTGAGAAAAAACGTTCCCAAGAGGTGAGGTAGATAGGGAACACACTGAACTCAGTGGGAGCTACTCCATGTCAGCAACTAGCATGGTTTCTCCGGGTCACATTAAGCTAGTTCAACTAAGAGATCACAGTTACGTTTTTAATCTAAAGACACAATAAGTAGGTAATCTATTATACTTTTCGAGATGGGGCTTGTAGGTTTCATCTCTTGGATCATCTTTGAAGGGAACTTCTTCCTCACTGGCAAGGATCTCCTCCTCATCATCACTGCCAGGAGAAAAGGAGAACAGAGGAGTTAAGCAGAGACAATTGAAGCACTACTGCAAGAATATATATGCAATTTCCCATAGAATGGGAAAGACATGCAGCAATTTTCATCCCTTGTTTGCACTAAGGAGCACAGGTAGGCAGAGTAGCATCCTGTTGAGAACAGCTACAGCACCCGCTGCACAGGGAACAAAGCTTCCAAAGCTCCACATTGACCAAACCCAATTCTCCAGTATCTCCTGACACCTGCAGCCCATCAGCAATCCAAGCTGAAAATGTGAAGGGCCAGGACTGCACGAGAACACAGCTGCCACCCCTCTCACAGACCGTGCCACAAGCACTTGAAAAACTGCTCATATGTTGTTTTCTTGACACTAAACGCAAAGAACTGCCGCAAAAATAAAGTTTCCTACCTGATTCCAGCTGGAGACTGATGCTCTTCTGTGACCTCTGAAAGGAAAAGTCACCATTAGGTTTCAACCTGCGTTCGCTGCAGTGAGCTCATCTGTCTCAAGATACCTCCGCCGACATTCAGCGCCAGGAGTGCTGGTGGCAGAAGGCACTCGTGACAAAGCAGCACCACACCTGGAGCAGCCACAGTCAGCGCACAGCTCACCGAGCTGCACCCACACGCAGCTCCCTTCACAGGTTCCCACCAGTTGCCTATCTTCAGGCGCCTCACACCACTGCTTCCCACATACCGTATTCCAGCTGGTCGGTGTTCGGTTCCGACTTGCAGACGAGCTGCAGGGAGCCAGTCTTGGACCTGGAGGCACGCGAGTTCTCGGCTTCACGCTGGCGGGCGGCAGTGGCCGACCTGCTGCTGCGCCAGCTCCTGCTGGGCCGGGCTGTGCTGACTGGAGAGCCCTGGCTGAGGGCAGGGGAAACCTCCTCCTCCTCCTTCTCTTCTTTGGGATCTGAAACACCATTGAAATCTCACTGTTAATCAACGAGCAGTTTCAGAAGCTCCCCATAGTTAAGGTCTCGTTTGGAGAAACCCCTACGCACACGCTTAATCTGAAGTGTACGTTTGGTAACAATCCTGAGGAACCTCAGCTGGATGCTTCTGGTCTCGTGCTGGAGCGAAAAGCATCACAAGCGCCGTCAGGTCTGCCTGCTCATTTAGTGCTTCTACAGGTGGTTTCTCTTTGGCTGATGGCTCACCTCCAAATACATTTTGGCAGGACAACAGAACCAACTAAAATGTGCATGCGAGCAAGTTCATCTCTTTAAAAATTAAAATTCCAAGTACAGTTCACCTGATCTCACTTCCTGGTGGTTGCTGGAACACCGGGCCTTAACACACTCAAATGCGTTTTGACATTTCACCAACAACGTGCTAAAGGAATCCATCCTGAGGAGCTAGCCAGGCTCTGTGCTCCAGCTCTCTCCAGCTCTGCCGCTGCGTTAGCACACTGGCACAGGGCCTGAGCCAGGCTCAGCTCTGAGACACTCCTCTCACTGACATCCATTTGCATGGCTGTGTGGCCTTCCCCAGAGGGCAGCCAGGCACGGGGAGAGGGGCTGGATGCCAAGCCGTGTTGCTGTGCTTCCCCAGAGGGCTTCTGGACGTGAGCTCCACGCTGAACCCACACTCAGTAGGGAACAGAGGCCCCCTGATGTCCCCTGCCCAATCAGCTCTTCTCTCATTTACTACCAAATCTTTGTGATAGAACCTCTGGTAAGCTGCTTGTTTGGGGCCCCTCCCCAGGCTCTCATTAACAGAGGTGGAGCGACCAACCTTTGACTGAAAAAATATGATTGGAATACAGAATATAAAGCCTCAAAACAGCAACTAAGTCTGATGCTTTACATACACAAAGCCACCTTCATTACAAAACATGAACTATGCCTTCTCTCTGCCTTCCTGGTTGCGTGGACCTCAGCACCAACTACACTTACTTTATGCTTTTAATCCTAATTCTGAACACCCTTAGTTTTCTGAACACCAGACCAAATTCAGAGACACGTGGAAACCATTCTCTAGCATTCTTCCCATAGAGCACCACTATTCTACACACACACTGCTGCCCTCGAAAGACATTTACTCCCTTGGCAGATCAGGAATTTGGCTGATTTCTTGGTAAGAGCTGATATTTTCTACATTATACACAGAGTTGAAGCAGACCTCTATCAGAACACGATCCTACAAAGCACACCACAGACACAGCTCACCCAGCAGTTTTGCTCCACTTCTCTGAAGGTGTGAACGAGCCTTTTCCTGTGACACTTTCACCCCCACTTCAGCACCGTCTAGCAGATTTGCTGCTTTTTTATACACACTGTGAATACTTCTGTGCCTCTGAGAAAACGCAGTAAGAGGTGCTCCCTTCACTGATTACACCTTACAGTAATTAACATTCCTCCTCGGACACCACACTTAACCTGGTGAAATCCCTCTCCTCCTACCAATGCACCTTTGCAGAAAGCCACATGCTCCTCAGTTAACAGGTTTTGGCTAATTAGAGCAAGAAGCAAGATAAATGGAACACATGTTGATATTAAAGATAATCAGGCTCTGTTCTTTCAACCAAAAAGGTTGCTGCTCTAATCTCTCCAGACTGAAACAGAGGGAGAAGTTTAAATGAAAAGGCTGCTGTTGACTCTGCATTTGATGTGCATAAACTTGTTAACACCATCAGCTCTGGCTAACAGCAGCTTCTGCAGTAGGTCCCTGCCCTCCCAATAAGGCACCTGGAAAATGGATTGTACGCCAGCATCCTGTTATTTCCTTGCAAGTGGCAACAGCAGTGACGGACACCAGGTCACAAGAACTGCAAATCCAGAGGACAAATAAGAGCATGAGGTGATGGATATCAAAGCACCTCTGGTGAGAAACAAAAAACGCAGGGAGCATTGCTTCTCAGATCAGCTGTCACAAAGCAAATGATGGGCCTCCCTTCTGGCAGCAACTCCAGATTAAGACCCAGCGCTGCTGTCACTTTCCCAAATCCCATTTCACAGGGCAGTGGGCAGCAGAAGCTGTGACCTGGCCAAGCTGCTGTGCCAAGGAATGCTCCTGCACTCACTCCCTGCAACTCCCCAATACCGATGCTATCTATCTACCTCCTTCAGTAGCCTCTGCAAAAATCAGCTGCAGGAACTGGGTGGGCGCCAGCATCTTACAGAAAATCATTCAAGAGATATGGGGAAAATCCTCTTCTTAAAGTCCTACCAGTCCTTCTCATCTAATCTTGGGAGTTTTTCCTACCTTGAACTCCCCTTAAACAGTAACTCTGTGACAAGCAGCTGTATTCTGAGGTGCTTTCACCATTCTGCTGATCCTCCCCAACTGCCTTTCAACTAACAGCATCTAGGGTGCAAAACACACAGATTAGCAACAGACCTTAATTTAGCAGGCATCAACCATCCTTCCATGATATGATCTCTTAAGAAAACATTAGACAGTGACAGAAGGGAAAGCTGAGAGGCAATGAGATGCAGAGATGGAGCTCTGCTGTAGTGGATTGGAGAAGCAAATGAAAACACTCCGGGGAGGAGCTTACGCAAAGAACATCTATCCTCACTCAACACGCTGGCCATCACAGCCCATGGCACTCTTGGGAATAAGCACAGGCTCTTGCACACTCAGTAACTACGTCCCTAGAGCACAACACACAGGGATATCCAATCAAAGAAAGCCTCTCTATCTCAGAACCCGTATCAGTTTGTTCGATGTGTAACAGCATTGCCACAAACCAAACAAAAGGTATAAATCCCAAAGTCCTGCAGACAAACTCATCCTTACCCTAAATCATAAATCAGAATCCTCACACCTTCAGGTGCCTTGCTTCTGTGTCACTCCCTGAGACCCCACAGCGTTTTCTTTATGGGAGGCTTCTGCGAGAACAGGGCACCTGCTGCATCCAGCAATATAAGAAATGAAGCAGTAAGCACCATAAGCACGTCTGTGACTGATAGAGAGGTGACAAGGGCTGGAGCAGTAAACACACATCCCACATCCAACAACTGAAGAAAAACAAAGTCCCGGGCACGTACCAAACACTCGCTGTCAAGAGCAGAAAATCCAAACAAACTGCACTCCCTTAACACCCATCAACAGCTCTTTCCTCAGAGAGCTTCCAGCCGTCTCCTGAGGACTCGATGACACGGTGGCCACGCTGCTCCATACATGGGGAGAGACAAGCGGATGGCCACAGCCATGGAAGGGTCATCTTTCTCTGATACTCCACCACGACATCTCAGAAGTGGGTTCCACCACCTGCTGCCATGGCTCAAAGAACCACAGGAAGTGCTCAGCTCACAGTTTGGTAATAGAAGGGCATGGAGTTTGTTCATAAAATACATATTCCAATAATTCAAGTTATTCAGGCCAAACAGAATCGAGAATTATTTCCACAAGAGCACACGTGTCACAGAGCACCCAATGTGGCATACACTGCACAACTATACAAGTCCATTTTTAAGCTGAGATTAAATGTACTCCTTCTGAAAGTAATATCTCTATAGAAACACATTAGGGAAATATTGCAATTGCGTGACTAAGCAGCCAGGAAACACAACTGCTGTGGCTGGCAGCACAGCTGCTCTCATGCATACGGGCATGGCAACAACCACGCACTGTGGCACACCACAGCATTGACTTTACCCTCCTGCAATCTCCCCATCAGACCCACAGAGATGGACCTTTAGAAACAACACACAGCACTTCACCTGCCAGAATCCAGAGGCTCCTCACTGCCAGAAGCCTTGCCATGCAGGGAGAACTGCTGTCTGCTCGTACCTCATTGGGCTCCTTCACACATTTTATGCTGAAGGCAAAAAGAGGGGACCAGGGTAGAGCTCCCCTCCTGCACACACGTGACCTGTCTGCAAGGAATGCACCTTCACCACTCTGTTTTCATGCCTTTCCAGAGAAGGACACAAAAGAAATGTAATAAATCCTTCTTCCGCTCTCACATCCAAGGTCAGTTAGGACTCCTGGAGCCTCACCTTTAAGAAGGTACTCCATCAGAGAGACAGCAAACCTGTGAAATGTGCCCCTTCCAAGAACATCCCAAGAACTGGGGTAAGAACGAGACTACCCCATTTTGTATGCTTTGGTGTATTCAAAACACTGGTAAGAACCATCAAAATATGTTGTTAGCACTTCCCTGCACACACCAAGTGGCAGTGCCATGACACTGTTATATGTTGCAGCAACTTTTTTTCACCCAGAAGAATGAAGAGGATGAAGTTTTTACTGCATGAAAGGATGAGCAGAGCATCTCGAGCAGTAAACACACATGGGCTCTGTGCTCAGCACACTTTAGTTAGTTCTGCAAAACCACGCCTTGTCAGCTAGAATTGTGACAGATTCCACCCAAGAGGAATAAAGTTGTAATGCTGTAAGATTTATAGAACTATAAGGGCAGACTTCAAATTCTAGGTACAAACTGCAAACAAGAACTGAAAAGCTCCAGTAGGAAAAGTGAACCCATTCTCACAGCAACACAACATTCCTTGTTGTTTCTTCCTGTTATAATTCTCCTGTGCCAGATCATGTGGAGGGACAGATATTCTGCCACTGATCATGCTGCTGCCAAGACCTGCTTCATAGCAGTCATTAAGACACTGTTATCTCTCCCTCCAAAATCTCAACAAGTTGCACTTGATGATCCTTACGGGTCACTTCCAGCTCAGAATATTCAACAATTCTATGATCCCTGCGGAAGCAGCAAGGCACAAGATTCACCACTGCTACACACCGCAAGGCCAGAGAAGGTAAGTAGCTGCATGCCACCTGCACACGTCTGGCACGTGTCCCTGCACACCTACACCTCTACTCTGAACAGCCCAGTGCAGATGTGAGTCCAGGTGACCCAGCAGCTGCTCAGGGGCTGGCAGACCACAGCGCAGCGGGCTGCACTTCTGCTAGCAGAGGGATACCCTAGTGGTTATTTGGAAGAACAAAGTTTTTGCAAGTTGGACACACGTGAGCAGCACAGGAAGCTTACGGCAGTTCCACAGCTCTGAGAGAAACCTTGGAAAGGAACTGCATGCCCCCACACACCGGGGCTTTCTCCTAAAGGAAGCTCCAGCAGACACGTGGCTGCCTGCATGGGAGAGCCCCGCTTTTAGCACAGCACACAGGACACACCGGGCTCTTACCTTTGCCAGCAGCTTTATCCGTGCACCTGGGGAAAACAAAAGTAGGGCGTAAGAGCCAGCTCCCAACGCTCCGCGCTGCACCTGCGGGACCACCCCAGGCACAGCCCCGGAACACAGCCACCCCACCGCACCCCCGAACCGGAGCGGGGCCGCCCGGGACATAGGACGGGGAAGGCCGCACTTACCCAGCACGGGGCGCTCCCTTCCTGGCGGCGGGCGGCGCCTCGGCGGCGGGCTGCTCCGCGGCGGCGGGTCGGGCCCCAGGGCTGCTCCGCCGGCGCCGGGGATACTCGGCCTTACGGCGGCGGGAGGCGGCGGCTCCCCCCGCGGCCCGGCTCCGCTCCCGGCCGCCCCTCAGCACCCGGCCGCCGCCGCCGCCACTCTCCTCCCCCTGCTCGGCGGCGGCTGCAGACGGGCGACGGCGTCCCGATGGCGGCGCGGGTTTCTCGGCCGCGGGCGGCGGAACCTGGGCGGGCTGTTGCTGCTGCTGCTGTTGCTGCGGCTGCTCCTGCTGCTGCTCGGCGCCCGCCGGCTGCTCGGCGCCCGCCGGCATCGGGACGGCGAGCGGACGGGCAGCGTCTCCGCGCCGCTCCCGCCCGCCCCACAAACCTCACACCGCCCCACTCCGGGCTCTCACCCAATCACAGCCCGGCCTCCGCGTTCACGCGGGGCCGCCCAGCGCCCCGCCCCCTCCCGGCACCCACCAATCCGCAAGGCCCAAGTGAGAACTCCCCGCCCCGCGGCTCCGCCTCCCCCGGCCCTCCCGCCTTTCTCCGCCGCTCGCGCGCTGCCCAGCCAATAGAGGCTCTGTTTGCGGCAGGGCCCGCCCCCACTCTGCCGCGCGGCCAATCGGCGTGCGGCTCCCCGCGCAGGCGCGGCCGCACTCTCTCTCCCGCCTCCACCTTCCCTCCCCCCCCTCCGGCCTGCCCCGCCGTGCCGCCCGCCCGAGCGCGGCCCCTCCGGCTCCCGCTCTGCCGTCCCGTCGCCCGGCCCGCCCGGCCGCCCGCCCGGCCCGGCTGCCGTCGCCCGGTCCTCGGCCCTCGCCGGGTTTCCTACCGCCGCCGCTGCCCGCTCCCCTCCGGCTGCCCCCGAGTCCCCTCGCCCGGCGGGCGGGACCGGGCAGGGGGAACCGTTCTCTCGCCCTCGCCCCGCGCGGCCGCTCCCTGCAGACGGGATGCGGCGCCGCTCGCGGGCGCGGTGGGGCCCGGTGGCGAGCCCTGGTCGGGGGCTGTCGCTTCTCCTTTAAGAAAAAAAAAAACGCCCCGTCGGGCGGCGGGTGAAAGTCGGTGACAAAATGGCGGCCGGCGCAAGGGGGGCGGGGCCAGCGCGATGAGCTCCGCCCACTTCCGTCGGGTCTCCGCGCATGCGCTCGGCCTGCCGGGAATTGTAGTCCAGCTGGGCGCTGGCGCGGCCAGGCCGGAAGTGGGCGCGGGGCACGCTGGGGGCTGCGGGCTGTCCGCCGCGCTTGCCTGCGGGGTTGTGTCGAACCGTCCTGCCTTAAGCAGGCCTGGGTTGGCCTTTGGCGTTTAATTCCGGTCTATCAGTCGACAGAGGGGCTGTGAGAGTGCTCAATAACCTGTTGTACTGTGGAGAACCACAGCCTGATTCCTTCTGGCAAGACCCCAAGCTGTGGGGAGGAGGTGCCCGTCCTGATGCCAGAGCTTCTCTGGGTTAATTGCTCCTTTGTAGGCAGGGCATGAGATTGCTTAATACTCATCAAAATGGCTTGGCTAAAGCACTGTGAACATACAGCTCAGCTCAGGACGGCTCAGCCATCTGCATCCACCGAGCCTGAGTTTTATAACATTACAGCTTCAGGTGCTTCATTGCAATAGAGGCCGTATCTGCACTGAGGGGACAGTCAAATCACTGAGATGCCTACAAATAACCCAAGACCTTCTGCAGACAGGAAGGTTCTTTTCTTTCAAAAAGGGAAGTGTCTGACAACCACGCTGCTTCAGAGCCACAGTAAGAGTGTAACCACCCACACTCCTCTTGCCCTTGGGTGGCTCTTGTAATGCTTGCCCTGAAACAAGCTGTGGAGCCTGGGGTTTGGCTCCCGTGCAGCTTTTCCTGAGACAGCACCCTGCTGAATGTCCTTGCTGTGGGACGGTAACAAAAGAGCTGTCACCAGCGTGGAGAATGTCAGTAACTAAATGAACCTTGGTGTGCTAGCTTGGTACAAAAGGGCTTAATTCAGCACCGGTGGCTGAGCTGGTTACAAATGGTTGCTGGTTCCAAATGCTGGGGCTGAAATGGAGGAGGTGGCAGCAGAGATGTGATGCCAGGGAATGTGGGAGGGAGATCAAAGAGATCCCCATGGCATGGGAGGGATGGCAGAATGAGGCTGTAGCAGGATGAGATGTGTTACTGCAGGAGAAGTAGTAGGGAGCCATGGGCTCTGCCAGAATGGCAAGTACCATTTGCTCCCATAGCTTTGCAGCAGCTTTGGAACCATCCAAAGGGGGCTAGCAAGGATGCAGTGTGGGTGCCCTCTCCATGAAGGCACAGATGTGCTGGGAGGATGCAGGGGTGCCTGCTGCACATGGGGATGCCATCTCTGCCATGTAGTGCTGGTGGATCCCAGCAGACGACCACAAGGAAGCCAGGTTCCTTGTCAAGTCAGGAGCCCCTTTGTCAGCCACTGCTCACTTTGTTTCCTTTCTGGCCCCAGCCTTCATCACTTGTTACTTGTTGCATGTGATGCGCAACCCACAAAGGAAGAAGCCCAGCGATGAACCCTAGTGTCAGGGGTGGAGGCAAGGCTGGGAGCGGAACTGAGCACTGGTGCAGCCCAGCCTGCTGCTCGCACTGCCCTGCAGAGGCAGGATGGAGGATTTAGGTAAGCTGGGTCGCTCTAGTGCTGGGGAAGGCTGAACCGGCCCCGTGGCCAGGCTCGCTGCAGGGTCCTGTCCTGGTGGGCTGGAGAGCTTCATCTTTCTTGCATTGCTTGGGCAGGTGGGGGTGGCACAAAGGGGACGGCAGCAGGGCTGCTCCTCATCTCGGGGGACAGACTGGCAGTTGAACTTTGCCAAAAATGGAGACTGCTCAAAGGCAGGAAGCGGGCTTCAGTGACGGTGCAATCTTGTCTGTGCACAGTGGGGCCCAACAGCCTGCTGAGAAAGGCAGCACCATGAACAGGGGTGCCCTGGCCCCAGGCAGGGAGATGGGGCCCAGGGGACAGCTGCCAGGGGTGCCTGTCACCATGTCCTGTCCTGACAGTGGCAAGCTGAAAGTAGAAAGGGCTTTATCCATATGGATATCCCACCACTCTGAGGCACAGGAAGCACCAAGGGTGAACTTTCCTGTGCCAGGGTTGTGCTTAAAAAAACTACAGGGTGATAGATGTCCCTTTGTAAGCTAGAAGCAGCTTACGCCTGGGGCACAGAGAGGGGCAACGGATTCCTATTTGCATCTCTCCGTGCAGATGCATTGCTGGCAGAGCTGGAGCAGAGCTCCAAGCCGGCCCCAACGAGCTACATGTTGCTGACACCCAGCAGCAGGCAGCAGGACGCACCTCCAGGCAAGCCCCCAGCTTCCAGCAACCAGAAACCACTTACATCAGCAGCCCCAAAGGTAATGCCTGGGGCCTGGGAAGGCCCTGCTCAGCCCACAAAAGCGGTGGGAGTGCTGGGTGAGTGCTGAAAGGTGCTGGGGGCTCAGCCACAGGGATTTGTCCTTTCAGGTGCCACTGCCACCTCGGTCTCAGCCTTCAGGCAAAAGTTTGGAATCTGTGTACAGGTAAAATACAGCCATGAGATGGCAGAGCCATTGGGGTTACCCCTTCCTTAGTTCAGACACACTCACCTGGCTTCCTCAATGTCTCCACAAAAACCAAGTCCTTCTGTGAGCCGGGGTGAGGGGGTCACATCCTGCTGTGCCTGCTGCCAGGGTAGGGGGTGGGCTTCCAGTATGTCCCCTACCATGGCTCATGGGGACGGAGCAGCTTTTTTGGGGTGAAGGGAAGATGCTCTGTCCCACATGCTCCTCAGTCTTAGGGGTGAAACTGCAGTACCTATTGCTCTCTGCTGTGCCCAGCAGCCCCATGCCGACCCCACAAGCACTGCCTGCTTCACCAGAACCCACAGCGGCCGCCCGGCAGCTGGATGAGCTCCTGGCTGACCTGGGCCAGATGCAAAGCAAGGTAAGCTGCATCCTGAGGCAGGCAGCATGGGGTAGACTGGAGCCCATCCCTCACCTACCCCATCCCAGCAGCTGGCAGCGGTGGGGCAAGGAGCCGGAGCGCCGGCAGCCCCTGAACACTTGCTGGATCACATGCTGGGTGGCCTGACGCGGGACCTGCAGGAGCTGGGCATCACCGCTGCTCCTGCCGCTGCCTGTGCCGCCTGCCACAAGCCCATCGCCGGCAAGGTGAGCCATGGGGTGGAGCGTGGGGCTCACAGCAGCCCCCAGGTCCCTCACTCATCTCTATCGTGCAGATGTTCACGGCCCTAGGCGAAACCTGGCACCCCGAGCACTTCACCTGTGCCTGTTGTGGGCAGGAGCTGGGCGGGAGGCCCTTCTTTGAGCGTGGGGGGCAGGCGTACTGCGAGGAGGACTACCACCAGGCCTTCTCCCCACGCTGCGCCTACTGCGCTGGACCCATCCGCGAGGTAAGCACGGCCCTGCCCACCTCTGCACCCCGGTACCCAGCGCTTCACCTCTCCTGTGCCCACAGAAAGTCCTCACCGCCATGGACCAGACCTGGCACCCCGAGCACTTCTTCTGCGCCCACTGCGGGAAGGTGTTTGGAGATGATGGTTTGTATCGAGGGGACATCCCCCTGCTCCCCACCCCATCACCCTGTCTGGCACCTGCATCTCTCTATCTCAGTCCTTCTTTAGTCCATCCCACTGCCTTCTTCGCAGGGTTCCATGAGCGTGGTGGGAAACCCTACTGCTTCCAGGACTTCGTGGTCCTCTTTGCCCCCAAGTGCCAGGGCTGTGAGCGGCCGCTGACGGATAACTACCTGTCGGCCCTGCAGGGTGTCTGGCATCCCGAGTGCTTCGTCTGTGCGGTGAGTGGGCAGCAGGACAGAGGGATGCAGGGCAGGTGCATCCTCAAAGTCATGCCAGCCTTCTCCCTTTAACTACTTGGCTGAGAGATGGCTGAATGCAAGCCAGCAGCGTGCCCAGGTGGCCATCAGGATCCTGGCTTGTATCAGCAACAGCACAGCCAGCAGGAGCAGGGAGCTGATCCTCGCCCTGTACTTGGCTCTGGTGGGGCTGCACCTCCAGTGCTGTGGTCAGTTTGGGGCCCCTTACCAGAAGAAGGACACAGAGCATGTCCAGAGAAGGACAGTGATGCTGTGAGGGGTCTGGAGCACAGCTCTGATGGGGCATGGCTGAGGGAGCTGTGGTGGTTCAGACTGGAGGAGGCTCAGGGGAGACTTTATTGCTCTCTACATTGACCTGAAGAGAGGTAGTGAGGAGAGAGGGGTTGGTCTCTTTTCTCGGATAACATTGAAAGGATGAGGGGGAATAGCCTCAAGTTGCACTAGGGAAGGTTCAAGCTGGCTATTAGGCAAAATTTATTCTCAAGAAAGTGGTGATGCAGTGGCACAGGCAGCCCAGAGAGGTGATGGAGTCACCATCGCTAGAGATGTTCAAGAAGCATGTGGATATGGCACTGAGGGACATGCCTGAGTATGCATAGTGGGAATGAGGCGGCAGCAGGACTAGGCGATTTTAGAGGTCTTTACCAACCTTAAAGGCTCTCTCCCCCACAGGACTGCTTGAGCAGCTTCACCAACGGCTCCTTCTTCGAACTGGAGGGCCGGCCCTACTGCGAGCTGCACTTCCACCAGCGGCAGGGCAGCGTGTGCCACGGCTGTGGGCACCCCATCACCGGCCGCTGCATCACAGCCGCCGGGCGCAAGTACCACCCCGAGCACTTCATCTGCGCCTACTGCCTGAGCCAGCTGCACAAAGGCACCTTCCGTGAGCACGGGGACAAGATGTACTGCCAGGCCTGCCACGACAAGCTCTTCCTTTGAGCTCCAAGTTCTGTGCTTCTAGGAGCTGCTTTGCTTGGCTTCCCTGTCATCAGCACCAAGAGCATTGCCCCTGCGGAGCCAAAGATCCCTAGGATTGTACCCCTCTCAGCATCCCCAGCGCTGCCCCAGCTGAAGCAAACACTGCTTCTTGTCCCACCCCTCCACAACCACAGCATTGTTCCTTTCGTACGCGACAGTCCTGCCCTTACACCCACAAAACCCCAGCTTTCACTTGAGCAGGCTTCCCTCAGCCACTTCTCTTACACTGTCGTTGCCAGTTTAAAAAAATTGCTTAAGAAGAAATTTCTATTTCTCAAGTTGTGCAAATAAATATAAGCCAACTATGTGCTAGATTGTGTAGAGCTGAAATGCAGGAAGAGGCACAGCAGGAGAAAGCTGTACTCTGGGGCTACGCAGTGCTTCAGCTCCTCCCATTACTGTCTTTCAGCAGACACCAACCGCAGTGGCTGATGTCCAGCTGAGTAGGACAGCCTGAGCTGTAAAGCTAAGAAAGAAAGGTGGCAGCCTCACCTCCAACACACACCAACAGAAGGACACACTTTAAAAACTTTATTTATATAAAAAAATCATTTTGTTTGAAAAGCGTTACAAGAGTGTGCACAGGAATCAGACAAGGAACAGTGGGGTGCTCCTGCCCCCTCCACCCTCACCCTGCAGCCAGCTCCCCTGCCCTGCACAGGAGAGGAGGGAAGGGGGAAGCTTGGTTTTGTGGTTTGTTTTTTTTTGTTGTTTTTTTTTTTTTGGTTCATCTGGAATTAAAAAATTAAAAGGAATTAGTGTTTTACATATTTAAAGGAAAAAGAGAAGTTAGACCCCCAGAACAAAACCAAACGGAGCTGAGGTGTGGCTGGAGCTGGAAGAGCGAGGCACAAGTGTGCGTACTGGGGAGGGCTCCATCTCCAGTTTGCAGCCTTGCAAAGAGGCTTCCAGTTGCACAGTGAGCCTAAGCCTCCCCCTATTCACCCAGAATATCACAGCACCAAACACACCCCCACCACCACAGAGATGCTCCCAGGACAGCCTGGGCTCCCCAGGACAGGAGAGAGGGGAGAGCCCTGCTCCCTATTCAGCAGTGGCAGCCAAAGGCAGCAGGGCTGGGATCCTCCCTGCTGGGCTTCCAGCTCAGCCCCACCAGCAGCCTGGAACACCGCTTCCCCTAGCGAAGCCAAACAGTACAATTCAAAGAGCTATTTCACAGTGGCAAAAGAAAGGCACATGTCAAGAGAAGTCTGAGGGAGCACTGCCACAGGCAGCTGATGTATGGGGGTGGCTGGGATCCAGGCCCTACCTGCTGCGCACGCCCTCGCAGACCCACCGCTACTTCAGCCAGTTCCCAAAGAAATCCGGCCCCGAAAGCCCTGCTGCTACTCCTCCTACCCTACTCCTTCCCCAGGGAAAGATCACCCCCAGGGCAGAGGCCTGCCCCACACGCACCACACAGACCCTTCCCCTACATAAGGATCCCTCCTCTTTTCAATTGCCCCATCCAGACCCCTGTTCCCCGCAGCAGGATCCAGAGCCAGGCCAAACAGTCAAAGCTAGGATAGATCCCTCTTCCCACACCCCCAAAGCCTCATCTAGAGCAAAGCAAGAAGAGTTACTGCTGCTTCTCCTTTCCACCAACACCCCCGTGATTCTAGCCTCCTTCGCATCCCAGTCCTGCTGCTGCCAGGGAGGGATGCTCTTGTCCCTGCAGCCTCAGCACAAGAGTGATCCCACACACAGAAAAATATCCTATAGGCAACAAAGGAAGGTGGCAAGTAAGGTCTTGGTCGCTGTCCCCACAGTAGACTCCAAGCAGAAGGAAGGTGAGGCAGAGAAGGCAGTTCCTGGTCAAGGCAGAGGTCTGGAATTGTTTTGCAGCATCCTTGCTGGTTGGCGCAGGCAGTCAGGCAGGAGGGCCTCCTCTCTGAAGGAAGGGAAGTGGTGGAGGACAGGGAGGAAGAGTTATTGATAGCTGTCCCAGAACAGGGAGATGCAGCCACCGAGAGGAGGCAGAGCAGCCTGGGCTGCCTCCTGTGGGACCAGGCCCAGTCATTTGGCTGGCTAGTTGGCACAAACAGTCCAGCAAAAAAAAAAAAAAAGTTGAAAAAAATTCGGTCCATTCCACCACGAAGAGTTATATATATTTATATATATAAAATATATTATCAACCAAACTGAGCGGAGGCAGGGGTAGCAGCTAGATCTTCTGCTGTGGAGAGAGAGGGGAGAAACGTTAGCACATCCGGAGCAGGAACAATCAGTGAAGGTGTGTTTACAGCCCCTGTGGATCAAGATCAGACAGTGATTGTAGACTGCAGCGATCAGAGCGCGATTTGGCTGCCCAAAGCACCCCTAACAGCACAGCAGGATTTGCCACCGTTACTCAGATTGGACAGGGCGCTGCAGGACATACCGACACAGAGGAAAACTCAGCAGGATCTTCCTCTGCCTCAGGCTGGGATTCCTGCCCCTCCTCCTGCTGCAGACATACAGGGTTAGTAGGGGCGAAGGAGCAGGCGGGGGTTAGTCACAGGAGCCCAGTTTTCCCAGTGCCATTCCCTGCACCTCTGCCCACTCCAGCTTCATTAAGAAAGGCTGCTCACCATCAACGGTGCTGCCTTCACTGGCTCCGTGTCTCCAAGATCACCAGGTCGGTCCAGTGTCCTGCTGTGGTCCACCTCGTTAAGTGTGGAATAGTTGTCTGGAGGAAGACACGAGACCATCAGTTGCACCACCTTTTTGTGAGGCAGCATCCTCTCCATAGGAGGCAAGGCGTTCCCAGCACATCAGAGTAGATGCCCTTCCTCCAGTCCTTTTCCTACCTGGTCCCATGTTGCTCATCTGGATCTCCTCCCGGGAGGATTTCTTGTCTAGAAGGATGAGAAAACAGATCAGGCATAGCCTCTGCAGCCACAAGCAGCAATGTAATCACTGCTGGATAAGGCCAGATGGAGCTCCAGCCTCAGCACTGTTGGCCCAAGGATACTATAGTACTGTAAACTCTACATAAGCTCTGAGAAAAAGAAAAATAAACCCCCCAGCTGATGGTTTTGCACGAACCCCTGGAGAACCCAAGGAAGCTGGGGGTGAAAAGTACAGAGGGAACACGGGTACCCACAAGGCAGTCAACATGGAGACAAGTGCCAGCAGGAGGGAGGGCACATACCTGTTTTTTGGTTCCTGTCAATGAGAGGCAAGGTGCTGTCATCAAATGAGTTTCCTCCTTGTGTCCGAGAGGCATTGCTAAGGTTCACCTGGAGCACCAGAAAACAACCACTCATACTCCATACACTAAGCACATAGCAACCCTCCGGCCCTGGCAGCCCCAGCAGTGCTTCTCTCCCACAGTCCTTGAGCAAAGGACCTGAAGGTGCTCCAAAGCCCCTGGGGGTGTACCCACAAACAAGGATGGAGGCAGTCTACCTAGGCTGGGTCAGGGCAGCACCCAGCCTTGAAGAGGCAGCTGCAGCTTTTAGGAGGGAAAGCAAATACCAGAAGACCGTTTCCCCCCCCCCCCCCCCCCCCCCGCCACACACACAATGGCTTTAGTGCTGCAGACTCTCCCTGCTGGTAGATTTGATGTTCAAGGCTTAATACTTTGCGGAGTGTTTCTGCTCCACTGCCATCCACCCACTAAGAAGTGGCAGAGGGGACACCTTCAAGGGTCTCTAGCGACAGGAGCAAGAAAAAAGCTGAAATCAAACACTGCTGAGTTCCTGGAGCACTTCCTCCCTGCAGCAGGACCCAAGCCAGAACAGGATACTGCTCCACCACTCCCTATACCTGGAAATCTGACTTCTTCCAGCCTTCCTTCTCCAGGGGCTTCCGCAGCTCTTTATATCCCCAGATTGTCTGCAAGACGAGGGCAGCTGCTCGCACTTCTCTCTCTGAGCGGTTCCTAGAAAGCAGTGAAGGAAAAGATGTCTGGCAATATCCACAGCCTCAAAGCCACCATGGGAAAAGCTGCTCTCCACCCCTGCACTGCCCTTCAAGCAGAGCCTACCCAGTTTTGTTGATGAGCACCAACTTCTCAATCCCCTGCGTTTCCCGCAACTTCTTGGCAGCCTCCAGGTTGTCTACAATGACTTCGTTGATGGTATTGAGGATGGACACCACTGTATCCTCAGAGAGGTTTTTGGCTGGAGTCTGCTGGCCTCCAGGCAGGTTCTTCACTAGGTTGGGGATGGCATGTTTACCTAATAAGGGCAAACAGTTGGGCGTGAGCGAGCAAGGAGGACAGTGACTAAAAGAAAAAAAGGCACTACTGAAAGATCAGAGATAGGTCACCAACTCTAATGCATCTCCCAAGGAGCCCAGTATATGTTTATCTGTGAAATGGACAGCAGAAAGCCCCTGGGCAGCCACTGTGCCCACGCATAGCCTCAGCCACCCAGCCTAGAGGAAGTTTTAAGCCAAACAGACGTGAAGCGTGCCCGCAGCTCTCACCTATCAGCTCTTTGTTACGTAAGTCAACAGCCAGGTTGCGGAGGGCTCCAGACGCTGCTTTCACCACACGCTCACTGTCATGGGTCAGGAGGTCAGCAATGGCTGAGAGTCCCTTCTCTTGGCGGAGTGCTGAGCGGATGTAGCGGCCGTACTGCAGGGAGAGCAGAATGCCACGGTGGAAACCCAGGGAGGCAAAGCTTCACACGGCTCCTGAGCACGGGGGCACTGCTGGGAGCTTTAACACCCACCCACCTCAGAAACCAAGGGCCCCGGGTTCACCCGTAGGGAGAGGTGCTATGAAGGTCCCACACCCATCTCCAAGTAACCCCAGGCAACGCCTGTGAATGGGAGAGGGCTGATTTACAGGTGTCAAAGCCCTCCCTGCCAGTTAAGCATGCTTTTGTTCGATCTTTCTATATATACACAAAGAACACAGAGCAAAGGCACGGTAGGACCACAGAGTGGGCCCAAATCTACACTCCTTTCTTCCAGACTGCAGAAGGGAAGAAGTGGCAGGGAACAGGCTGCAGAAAGAGACACAGGTAGCCCTTGGGAAGAAACATATGGCAAAGGGCAGAGAACCCTTAACAGCACAGGAGAGATCTGGTCCACATTTGAGCTGTGCTGCTGAATTATGCCTTCTTCAGAGCAAGTTACATGAAGTGCAACAGCCTGGAATGCCAGAGCTTTGACACTTCACAGCTCTGTTGACACCAAAAAGTGACGTGCCCCAAATTCCCCTTCCCTTAAACACTGATGAGCATCAACACGTCCAGCTCTACAAGGCACTCACTGTCCAACTGCCAGCACACAGATTCTGAATTGCTCCTGCTGAAGCCTCTAGGATGGGTGGAGTCTTGCTTTCCTTTAACAGGGAGATGTATATCCGGACCACTTCTGGCTGGAAGAGGAGCTCGTAGCCTGCCAGAGAGGCACAGAGAGGAAGAACTTACTCATAATTTCTGTGAGTACCCAAGACCAAGCAACAGACTTGTACAAAGGAGTACTGCTAGGCACTGTCTGCTCTTTGATACACAGCAAGACAGGTTGTCCCTTAACAGCAGAAACCCCAGGTAATCAGCTCAGACATCAATTTCAGACTTCAGAATACAGTGTTTCAAGGCAGAAGTAGCTGAACTAAAGCCCACGGCCAATAGCTGCTGCTCAGCTGACCATAGAAGGGCTGTGATTTGCCGCCCTCAAGGTTGCCTTATTATTAGGTAAGGTCACTTGGAGTGACCCTTCTCCATGTTCACACTGCAGAACACTCCTCTAGGCAGGGCATTTTAGTTTAAAATCCTGCCCATCCTTCATGCCCAGGAGAGAAGAGCAGGCAGGACACTGACAAATATAAACCCCCAGCAGAGGGGGCCTCTTTGCAGAGCTGTGCCACCACACCCTCCCTCAGCTCCGAGGGCAACAGCTCCCTCCACAGGTGCAGCAAGCCTGTCCTGAGGTAGCACTCACATCCACCAAGACCAGCAGGCCTCCTCAGGGCTGCCTGCAGCACAGCTTGTGAGCCTGCACAACCACAAACTACTTTCAAGACAAACCTCTGCCCATTTAGGAGGCTCTTTTCAGTGGGGAGAAAGAAAATCTATCAACGCCACCCCTTCCCAAACTGCTTGTGGGAAGGCAGCCCCATGCATTCGAGTCCTGAACACACTAGACAACATACCTTTGGCTGGAGTTGTTCTTTTGGGAAAATCCACTGTATCTGCACCAGGGTCTTCCGGAAGCTTTTTACCTTTAAAAAGCAAGCACAGAGGCATAAGACACCTCATTTTCCACATCAGCCCAGCAGCTTTTTGCCACTTGCTACAAGAACAAGCCCAGAGGTGAGCAGAAGCTACATGCCACCAAGGACATTAGTCACATCGCAGGCAGCACAAGGCCAGCTGCAGGGGAACAAAGAGCTCAGGAAGGCACCCAGTCATTTTCACCAGGGAAAAATTAAAATCAAGAGCACACTCACCTCTGGAGAACCATTCGTCTATTGGCGAAGCGGAGAGGAGGACAGGAGAGAGGGGAGGCAGGAGGAGAGAAGTGCCAACAGCATCATGGGGCAGATCGTTTGGCAAGAAAGCAAAGGGAGGGGGAAAGGACAACACATAAGAAAAGGGAAGATGTGAAGTTAGTGGTTGTCCATCCACCACCATCCCATCACCACAGAAACCCACCAGGGCACCGTTAGCTCGTGTCAAACGCTTTGAATGAGTCACGCAGTAACTTCCCAAAGCAAAGGAAGGCACAAGCCACCGTGTTTCCAGAGAAAGCCACAATTTAGCCTTCACACGAGAGATGAGAGAACGAATCACAAAGATCCCAGACCACCCTCAAGCCCCACTGAAGCAAGTGTGCCTTTATGTCACAAGCCAACGAACCTTTGCCCTTCTTGGCACCAAAGCAGCTTGCAGCATGGGGCCCAGCATTGTTGGTGGTGACCAGAGGAGTCTCCTGGTAGCGCTCAGCATGGGGGATCTCACGATGGACTTGGTAAGACAAGTTTCTCAGCAGGCACACACAATTCTCCACCAGCTACAGAAAGCCAGACAGTTCTACTCAGAGCAGCACGTGCCCAGTCCACATCTCTGGGCAAAAGCTGCAGTCACTAACTTAGTCACAGCCCAACTGTAGGGTCAAGTACTCCTACTGCCAACTGCTGGCTGAGAGCCCAACATCTGGTCACACAGTACATGAATCATACCCCACGGAGGCTCTCCTCCCAAGTATGGAAAGGCAGGTGCCTGGTTTAGGTGTTCCTCAAATAGCCCTGTCAGCTCAAATTCCTTGATTCCCCTCCATCTTTTGCCCTTATCAGAATGAACCCAGGAACAATCCATAAATAGCAGAGCACTGTGCATCCTTCCCAACTCTGCTGGCCCAGGTAGCATCCCCTCTGTAGTACCTTGCTATCTGAGTCCTTTTGGCCAATCTCAGACTGGATGATGTATATCAGGGCATCCACCAACCCATCACATTCTCGCAGCTTCCGACGGGCTTCACTCCGCTCTGAGCTCACATTCCTGTCAATCAAGAGAAATACAGCATGGGGGAGACAGCTGAGGGCAAGCAAGGAGCAGTCCACACCCAAAAGAGCTCAAAATCAAAGGGAGACTCTTCTCTGGCTTCTCTTGACAAAGAAACTCCTCCAGTGCCAAGAAGCATCACCACATCGTCAACAGTGGCTGTCCCAGGAGCTGCTTCTTCACAGCCAGCAAAGCAGTCCTTTCCCACTCCAGCATGGAGTGTTACAGCAGCCCCAGCACACTACAGCTCTCTGCCATCTGTTTGTAACCCTTCTCCCTTACCTAAGGCAGCCAGCAGTGTTGGTGAGTACTGATTCCCACTCAATGTGGCGGGGTTTTGAGTCCTCGTTGGGTTCTCGCTCCCAGCCTGAGCGGGGGATGATGACCTCGTCAGTCAGGGCATGCAGTGCATGATCCACAATGGCCATCTTGATGGAGTCATGTGAAGACAGGTTCCACAGTGTTCCTGCAAAGCCACACACGCTTGGTCAGGGCACGTGGGCTTTAAACACCTGCACCCCACATCTCACCCAACAGGTTAGCACCTCCTCACCTCCCTGGAGCCGTTACCTGTGATGACCTCTGTAAGGTCCATATCATGGGTCTTCCGTAACAGGCGCACCAAAGCAGGCACCCCGTCACAGTTCTTGATGGCAATCTTGTTGTCTTGGTCCTTGCCGAAGGAGATGTTCTTGAGAGCCCCACAGGCACCATAATGCACCTCTTTCTTGGGGTGGTCCAACAACCCCACCAGCACTGGAATGCCTTTCAGCTTGCGCACCTCTGTCTTCACCTTGTCATTACGGTAACACAGGTGCTGCAGGTAAGCAGCTGCATTGGACTTGACAGCATCCAGGCGGAAGCTCAGCATCGCTATCACCTCTGGCAGCTCTGGCTGACGCCAGTTGCCCGGAGCCGGTGCTCCTTTCCGCAGGCTGTCCAGGCTGGCCAAGCTGCCCCGCTCATGCTGAGCCAGGGGGGCCCAGTAGTACCGGTCGGGAGCCACTTCATCCACCAGCATGTCTTCGTAACTCCTAGGAGACAGCAAGCATCAGTGTGAGCCCTACACCCTGTCCAATTCAGTAGAGGATGGAGAAAAACACGCACAGTACGCAATCACCACTACTTGCTGCAGCATACCCTCAAAGGGAAGGAGCCAGGCTGCAGAGCAGCACTGTGGTATCTTCCTTCTCCCCACAGAGCTACACAAGGCCCAGCGGGAGCCTGGAGGCCAGCCTCAGGCATCTCCAAAATGGACTGGGCAGCCTCAGTAGCAAGTAGGGCCACTTCCCACCCAACAGATCTCTTCTGGGTCAGACAGAGCGCCGCTCTCTGCATAACTTTTATAGTGGCAAGGCCCAGCCCTTAGGCTGAGCCAGCCCATGTAACAGCACCAACAACTACTCAGGCCCATGGCCACTAGAGGGCAAGTTCATCCCACAACATACTGCTGGTGAGTGCAAACCACACAGAAGTTCCCCAGCCCTCCACGCCCAGTCTTGGTACAAGCAAGTCCTGTATCTGACAGTAGTGCACACACACCCAAAGCATACAGAATCCCTGATTCCAACCCTATTTTTAGGTCACTGTTAAGCCTCCGTGGCAAACAGAATCTTCCCTCCACCTGGGCAAAGGAATTTGGCAGTCTCCAACAGAAAGGGACAGGAGCAGGGGGTTGTATTACTGACTGCTACATCCATTGGGACTATCGTGTTACACACTGTGGCTGCACAACCCAGGTCCAAGATGAGGCTGTGTCCCCCGGCTCACATCTGCTCAGCCACTTTTAGATCCTACTTCTAAAGCTCCTAAATCTGACATAGGAAGGATCCCCGTCACTGACTGAGTGGGTACATAAAGATGCAAGAAAGGACAGTGAGCAGTTCTGCTCCCTACACAATCTCCCCTAAATAGAACTTGCCAAAACCAGAAGCTCCAGGGGCACAAAGTCACAAGGGCTGGCAACCAAAGAATGCTGCTCAGTCTGGCAACTGAGAACATCACCTTGGCCACCAACAATGCCTTTGCAGCAGAACAAAACAGGAGCAAGACAGCTGCCCAATGCCAACACTGCAAGAGACATCTCAACTCTTTCCAGCACAGCCTGCAGCTGCCCTCACCCCTGTAAGATGCCTTCAGCATCCCAGAAGGGGTATGGGATGGAGCAGCAAAGGCAGGGGAAGGCAAGGAAAGCACTCCTGTGCCGCTGCTGAGCCTTCCTGCAGGCAGGGAGTTCCAAGCAGAGTCATGCAGAGGGTACAAGGCCACATACCGCTAGCACACACACCACACTCTCTGCCTAACACGCTCCCTTGTCCCCCACGTGCCTGGCAAGCTGCCTCTCTGAAAGAAGTCATTAAACACCAGGCCCCTGCTCAAGACAAACATCTTGGAGGCAGGGGGTGGGATGCTGCTCTTGCTTGTTGCCATCTCGGTGAGCCAGTCAGCTGAGCAAGATGGTAACTGAGAAGGCAGGGGACAAGCCAAGCTCAACAGTGCCTGGATTCCACAGATTGCTGTGATCTTTATCGGCCTGCACGGGGAGGGAGAGCCTGCTCATGGGGCCGTAGGAAAGGGCTGCACACATGCCCTGTCTTCTGGACTCTGCCTCACCCCTTTTGTCCAAGGGGCATGCTGAGAGGCCAGATGGGGGCTCAGGACTGCCAAAGCTGGCTTCTCACAGCCTTCTCAAGTCAGCCTCACCGGCTCTCCTTTAACCAGCACACACTTCACAACAAGGCTGGGGAAATCAATCTGGGAGAACAACTGCCCCAACTGGTTCAACACAGCAACAGAAACGCTCGTGCTGGCACAAGACAGAAGGACAAAGCTCCTCCTTCAGTCTCTGCAGCAGCCAAGAGCTACTGGGGATTTACAGGATGCACCCTGAGAAATGGGTGGATCTCTGACAGGGGCTGGCAAATACCTCCTCTTCCCTTCCTCTCAAGCCTCTGCTACTTGTCCTAGGAACCTAAGGAGCCTGTTGTCAGCCCTCTGACTATCCCCATAGCAGGAATGGATGTACATTCCAGCCCACCAGCAACTCCTCCCCATTGCTAGGGTTCAGGCTCAGCTTCTCACTCCAGTCCTATCTCAGTACTGTTCAAATTCACTCCAGCACCTCCTCAATCTCCACTTGGCAGCACAAACAGCAAGTAGAGCAAGCTGAGAGGTTTAGCCAGCCAGCAGCCACGTTCACTAGTATGAGTGAACTGTGCAAGATAGCTGTCCTTGGCAGCCATAGCCTCCAGCAGGTAACATTCCAAGATGCCTGCAAGCATCTTGGAAGGTAGTTAAGGACCACCCAATCCCTCTTTCTACTTGTCCAAGGCAGCTACACAGGAGTCAGGCTGGAAGAGCTGCTGATCACCCATAGCAGAATGAAGGGGAGAAGCTGCAACTGTCAAACAGGTCGAGCAGCCTGTCCCACCCTGCAAGAGCATTCCCTAGGGCACTGCAGTGCTAAGCCTTGTTTGCTTCAGCCCCAGGCTCAGCACAACTCCTTCAGGGCTGCATGCCACTCTCAGCTTGGCAAGAATGCAATGGTGAGGTTGCTGCTGCTTCCAGCAGACATCAGGCACATTTCCCAGCAGATAAACCAGACTGGGGCATAGGATGAATACTGCAGCACCCAACCTCAGCCAGTGACAGAGCAGCTGGATCTTTCTCACCATGCTAATAGAACAGGTAGTGCAGAGGAAAAAGCCCAGAGCCATGTCCAGCCACCTCACGGAACTCCTCGCTGCAGGACAACTGTCAATTAGCACTGAGTATTAACCACCAATTAAGCACACAATTAATTTGAAACAGATACAAGATTTCTCCTGCACGAGCCACGCCTGACTCAGCTTGTGGTGCTGTCCCTCCTTCTATTCGCACTGCAGTGAACACCTGAAGGACTTGAGGGTATAAGCTGCTGCAGAGAACATGAAGAATTTTAAAGCAGTACAACTCAAATTATGCTCAGTTACCTATTATGTTACATCTTGTTACAGCAAGGCTGGACTTAATCTCGTGGGTCTTTTCTAACATAAGTGATTCTATGGTTCCTTTGAAAAGAATGAGTTGAAGGAACCTTAGCACAACTCTCTGCCCCCAGCGTGTGCTGCCAAGCACTCAATACCCCAATACCTGAGCCGACGTCGAGCATCAGATGGTGTCCCTGCTCTCCTGGCTGTGCCATAGTCAGACATAAGCCCGTAGTCCACATCATCAAAGCCCACACTGCGCTGGTCATCTTCCAGGCCATATGGCTCAGGGTGGAAGTGGTTGAGGTCCATGTTACTGCCCCCAACACGTACTTGAGGTTGAGGGCCATAGATGTCCTGGCGGCTGGGGGCCCGGTAAGCGTCCATAGATGGGCGATAGCGCTCATCAATGCGGGTGACACGGGACAGGCTGCCATAGCTGTGATCGCTGCCCGGGTAGCTGTCGTCATAGGGGCGGCCATAGCCATCAGGGTAATGGTAGTTGCGAGGAAGCGTGGCCGTGCCTGGGTGGTTCAGGTAGCCGCCAGGGCCACCGTTGCCATTCTTGCGGAAGTTCCTGTCCATCGTCTGGACGTAGTTGCTTGTGACAGGTGAAGTTTCCAAGGGTAACCCGTCAGGCCCCATGGGGACCTGCTGCACTGTTCGGGTGGTCACAGTCTTCACCACTTTCTTCACCTAGAGAGATGGACATAGGGTATATTCTCATCAGGAAACTGTCTCACCCCACAGCCCTGTGACCTCTGAGGCCCCTTTCAGTCCAGCACCTCACTCCAGGCAGGTTTCACATAAACAATGAGCTGGCAACGATCACAGCTGTGACACCGACCACTGAGTCCCTAGCTGGCATCCAATCCATCTACTCCCTCCCTCCCCAGGCACATACCGTGGTCTCTGTGCGTCGGGTTGTCCCATCATCTGATGTCTCCACAGACACAACAGACATGGCCCCTTCTGGGTCCTCCTCCATGGTGTACGTCTCCTCTACGATTTGGCCCGGGTCCTGCATTCTGGGAATTGTGCTGTACAAGAGGTGGCTGTGGTCCTGGGAGGAGCAGGAACACAAAGTCATCAGCACAACTGACACAGAGCCAGAAGAGGAGATCTTACACCCCAAGGAGCCCCAATATCCCCTTGCACAAGAGGGTGTACTCACCAAACATGCCCCGAGTCCTCTCAGCCAAGGTGGTCACATTAGAAACACAAGTTCCCCTCAGCCAGCTAGGTCTCCCCACAACCCCATCCAGCAAGGAGGCTGCCCACAGCTTCATTCCTCTCACCTGTGGTCCGTTGAGCTTCAGATCTGGGAACTTCTGTCTTTCCAGGTCAGCATCACCCAAGAAACGGCCGTTCTGAAATGCATATCACCATTGCAGGCCTGTTACCCAACCACTCCCCTGTCCTGCCTGGATTGCAGCTATCCCCACTTTCCTGCCAGCCCCAGGTCCCAAGCTGGCTCCGACAGCCATAGCACATGCCATACATCACTCCTCAGCTCTGTGTAGCACACAGAAATCCAGCATCCAGCCCAATCGAGCTGAGAGAAGTTACAGGACATGGCACTAAGCCTACCTCCCCCACACTACTTGCATCTCACTCAAATACCCATATGGAGTAGCCAAAAGCCTCCCAACTCTCCCCAGTTGCCCTGGAGACCTTTCCTATCTCCTGAAGCAGGAGCTACAAGCCCTGAGGCTAACAAGGATTGCAAGGGAGCTGACTGCTGGGTGTTGCAGCTTCATCTGCTCACACTGTCCCTCCAGTTGCCCTTTCCTATCCCACATTTCTCCTGGCAGCACCAACTTTCACACAGTCAGAAAGGTGGGTGCCTTTTACATGACACTGTGCCGCCAGCCCTGAGGACACCCTCCCCAGAACAGCCCAGGAAAGCGAGAGCAGGACAGAGACCTTGAGCCAAGGCATTTTAAACCACACTTCAAGCCCTGTAGAGATCTCTCACAGTCCTGGCTTGGCTACTCCAGGGATAAACCAAGATGCCAGCAATGTGCCCATTGCCACATGAGAGGAGACAAAGACACACCCTCACAGCTAATACACCAACTCATGTTCCATCTTCTGACAAGCCAGGTGGAACATGCAGGGATATCCAGGTACTGAACAAAGCCAACCTTAACTGCTCACGGAAGAACAAAACCAGAGCTGACGTGGCAGCAAGACCCTCCAGGCCAATACCTTCTGTCCAGAAAGACCCAGATAGGTGAGCTGAGGATGTGCAAACATCAGCCCCGGCCACATACAACACTGCCAGCATTATGAAACCAGCATAGCCCTCTTCTACCTCATCTCCAAGGAAGGCCAGAGGGAGCCAGGCCCAGGGCCATCCCCACTGAGACGGAACTGACAGGGACAGGGGCTCCGGGAGCCTCCGTGCCCACCTCTGCCTTTTTTACCTGGTGCCGCCGGGAGAGTGTGCCGTTGGCCAAGCCCGGGCCGGCGTCCTGTGGGGAGACCCGCACTCTTTCCAGCTGGGCTGAGACATGGCGCCGCTCCTCCTCCAGCGCCCGTGTCAGCTTCTCAAACTGCGCCTCCTGCTCCTTGACAGAGGCAAGGATGCTGGCGGTTGACTCCACTTCCGAGTCGTCCATGGGTGACGGTTACCCAGGACGGGCGGGGAAGGGGCGAAGGGCACAGGGAGGCACAAGCAGAGTTGGCTTGGTGTCAAGGTGAGAGGAGGAAAAGTGACCCAGAAGGGGAGGAGCCCCGCTCTTCACTGCGCATGATTTGAGGGAGGAAAGGAGGAGAGAAAAAAAAAGGTCAGAAGAGACTGATTTCATTATGACAGATTTTCAGAACAGGGGAAAAACAATAACAAGACATTCACAGCTCCTTCCAATCCACAAAAAGGAGCAGAGTGGGACAGGACCCCCAGGAGGGGGCTGCACAAACCCCTCTGAGAGCTGCCACTCCACCACCACCCTCAGGTCCTCATCAGGGTTCCCAGACCTGCGGCCATCCTAGGAGGTCCTCAGCCCACTGATATGGGATGGGCATTGGCTGAGACCCATCAACATCCCCTCCCAAAGGAAAACAGTGAAATAGCACATCACAATGAACACATTTTGACAGAGAAATCATTTTCTTCCATACAGACCTGTTAGAGGAGGAAGCTCGGGTGTGATTGGCAAAGGCACGGACAGCCAGGTCTAGACGTAGAGAGTCATGGGAGAAATAGCCCAGCCACCACAGGGAGGAAGCAGGAGGAAGAGAGCTGCAGGGACAGCAGGAGAACGGGGTCAAACCACGAGCAAACTTAAATCAGAAGGCAGGGAAGGGAACACAGGCTGAGGGTCTCCTCTCCTTCTGAAGGATGGAGTTGGGTCAGCTGCAGGCTTGCACCATCTCTGCGACAGCTCCCTCAGATACTGCAGCCCCTCAAACAGCTCCCCGCTGACGAGGAACACCATGGGCCTGGCCCTCCACCTCCCCAGCCAAGCCCCGGCAGGCCCACAAGAGGTTTTCCCAAACCCATACAGTCACTGCAGGCATGTGGGGACTCGCTCGAGCCAGGCAGCCGAGGCAGGAACTGCTTTCCCACGGTCTCCAGCACAGCAGCAGCTTTGCCCGCCTCTCCCAGCACCAACCCAGGGCCAGGAACATGGGCACCACCACCCTTACACAGTACCTATCTCCTCCAGGCCCTCACTCCCTGGCAGCCCAGTCCCTCCAGTTTCAGTCTGACGCAGATGGTGGGTCAGAGGCACCAAGAGTAGAGTGGGTGTTCTTTCGTTTGTTTGGGTTTTTTTTGCATCATTTTTAATGTGGAAAATAAGTAAGAATTAACTCAAGAGTATTTAGATTAAACACTTCCTGAAATGCCTCCCCCACTGCCAGCGAGCCCAAATCCCTCCTGTGGCTCTGCCTGCCCCAGAGCTTCCCACAGACACCCGAGGAGCCCATCTCCCCCAGCACCACTGTGACCAAATCCAGCAAAGCAGGCTGGATTTTTTCCATGTGCTTCAAAGGCTGCCTGCAGCATATCCCAACATCTGGTTGCCTCCGTTCTGTAATGCCTTCATCAATAAAAAAATTCAGTTTTTCTACCTGTGTATGTGCAGTGCCCAGCAGAGATGAGGCTCTAGATCACCTTGCCTCCCTGTCTCTGCCCCATAAGAACTCAGCTCTCAGCCTCAAATCAAACACCCCTCCATCCATGGTTGGCATCCATCTGAATTGATGGGGGATGCAGCTCCTCAGCCTCCAGGGCCACCACACTGGATCTCAGTGACAGCTCCCTCAGTCACAGAACAAGGCTGCAGGGCCCAACCCTACAGCCATGCTGCAGAGGCTGTAGCAGGACAGTGCTTGCAGTCCCAGGGGACTCAGCCAGCAGGTGCCTAGGCTTCCCCAGGAGCATGGGAAGGTCATGTCACACACAGACACCCTACGCCTATACAGAGTACCTAAGATCCCAGCCATAATGACCGCTGGCAGGTGGAAGAGCACTCATTTCCAGCACAGCATCTCACTAAGCTCTTTAAAAGGGAGAAACAGCCCTGACAAAAAAAGGGCTCCTGCACAGTACAACCTCCCTCAGGCAACCACACCGGAGGAGTTTGCCATTACAGGAAGGTAAGGCCCCACACAGCCAGCAATGCCACTCAGGCCCATGTCCCCACCTCCACACATCCCCTGGGTGCACAGCCAAGAGAATGTGGATGCTAACAATGGAACTCAAAGGGCCATTAAGGGAGCCAGATAAGGGGCTGGAGCAGCCATGAGGCTGTTTCCTTCCTGTCCCTTCCACAGGGAGTAAACACACAGCAGCGGGGGAAGGAACACAGGACTGGTCCCTCGCCCACTCTCCTTGCTCCCTTGCACTCACAAACATCCACCCCAGCAGAAGCTACAGCACAGCCCTTCCTCACCACCAGCTGCCACTCACACACCCCAAACAGCAACCCAGCCACACGCCTTCCCAGCTGCTGAGGGTCAGCCCCAGATCTCTGCCTTCCGCCAACTTCCTGCTGACTCCCATACCGCAATCTTGGGGAGCAGCTCCCTGGGCACAGCACAACCCTTTGCTGGCTACCCACGGCAATTCAGGGCTACAGCCATCTTCAGTTTGAGACATGGAGCAGGAGGGAAGAGGAGGAAGCAAGCTGCCTGTGACAGCTCCAAGCTGAGTAAGCTGCATCCCACAAAACAAAGGACGAAATTCCAGGGATTGCTTTGCACCCATCTCCCCCTCCTCATGCCCCGCCTCTGAAGATACAACTACACAGAGCATTTTTCCAAAGCCAGACCATGACCATCTTTGAGGACGGCCGCATGAAAGCCTTTTCATCATGAGAGGCACTTTCTGACACACCCATTACTTAAAAAACCCAGCAAGCCAAAAATATTTCAGCTAGCTTGATTCAGGGCAAAGCTAAAAAGCCTGAAGACAAAGCACATCCCCAAGCAGCTCCTACCCCAGGGCACAAGGAACACCACAGTACTCACCTCACAGCCCCCAGGGACCAATGCATGCACCCAGAAAGCCTGACATCCCGGTCCTTCTGGCCTCGTTTTCCCACTTCCCAGTGCTGGGCCAGCTCTGTGCTGCACTCTGAGCTCCTGAAATCAATCTTCAACAGAGATGCACAACGCTGAAGATTGCAGTGGAAGAACTCTGGATATTCTTCCTAAACGCTTCTGCTCCCAACTCTTGGGACGGTTGCCTGCCCCAAGACCAAATACTTCACCTGTGAAAATAACTCTGAGGGCCCAATCACAGCCATACCCACATGGAGTTCACCTGTATCCTACTCTGCTGGAGGAGGGAGTTCAAGCTTTGAGGGCTTCTCACCAGCAAAGGTTCCTGTTGGCCAGGGAGACTGACCCTGAGCTGGCAGACAGAACAGGACACCACGGGCAGAGCACAGACAAGATCCTACAGATAACACATAGCAGGCTTGACAAGCACCACCTGCTGCAGTGCATAAAGCAACTCAAGCATAAAGCCCCTCTGCTGGGTTTTCACAAGGACCTGTTCCCCCTCTTCCAGGATGGATGCAGTTAAGTCTACTCCCTCAACACTGCGGATTTTTTGGGCAAAGCACAAGCCAGGCACCTGCAAAGCCAGAAGCCACCTGCACCATGTCAGCCCTGCACAACTCCCTGCTAGGAGGTGCACCTACAGCCCTCATTACGGCACAGAGGGAGACAGCGTCACAGCAGCTGGGGCTGCCATTCCCCACCCACAGCAGCTTTCCTGTCTGTTGGCGCTCCTCACACACCTGTTCCACAGGACAAGGTTTGTTCTCATCACATGACGCTGCCTGCAGCTCCAGGCAGAAGCAGAGCTGCCTCCCCCTCCAGCAGGACAGTCCCTTGCCCAGTGCTGGGTCACAGGGCTGGAGGAGACGTGGCAGGGACAGCAAGGCTGAGGGCAGGCAGGCCTGCCAGGCACGCTGCCTCAACTACTAGACAAGAAAAATGGCAACATTGCCCTAGTAATTAGCCTTGCCCTATCCATTTGAGGGGCTCAGAGCCAGCTGGCTGCCTGCCCTTCGGCAGGGAACACAGACAACTCTCAGTACCAGGACCCTGCCCTCTCTGGGGAGGAAGAAACAAACTCTCCAGGTTCCATCTACCTATTGCGACGTACCTAGTAAAAACAGAAGCCCCATCAATAATTGAAGCCTGCAATTGCCTGAGCTCTCACAGTGCATTACATTTGATGCTCTGCACTGGTTCACATCCCTACTAATTCACCACAGGCTCCCGGTCAGTCTCAATTAGCTAAAAAATAAATGAACCAATATCTCTGGATTCTTTCCACACCCAGGCTCAGAGAGCCACGTGCAGCCCTCACACTGCACAGGGAGGCAAGCACCAACGCCAGTCAAGGTGCAGTAGGGCAGCACTGTTTGAGGTAGAGAAGCCATGAGCTGAACACAAACACGTGGAAGGGGATCACTATCAGGAGAACACAACCTTCTGGATGCACTTCCAAAACCATAGTAGCCCATAGCCCACCCTGAGAATAGGCACAGGCAAGCAGTATGGCTGACCTACAGCTCCCACACGTGAGGAGTGCCTCATCCAAAGCGGATCTTATCCAGCAGCCTGGAGGTTGCAGAGGACACGGAAGGGACTTTGGACAGGCTGCTACCCATGCAAGAAGCCCAGTCACCATCCCAGGAGCTACTTGTGCTGACAGGGCCACTCCCTGCCCCATGGGCAGCCCAGCCCACACCACCAGGCCCTGGCAAGAGTTGGGGAAGGAGGAACCACGACACGAGGAGCAGCCAAGATGAAGAGAGCCACTCAATACTCATAGCACACAGCTTGTCCAACCAGCAGCAGGATGGCAGCCCAGACTGCCTCGCTTAACTGCCACAAGGGCTGCAGTCCCTGTTAGGAAAGCTTCCCTTGCAGAGGGAGTTACCTGTAGGGATGCAAGCAGACACAATAGCAGGCCGTATAAGGGAAAGGGCCAGCAGCCAAGGCAGGATGATAAGAGGGGAGAGATAAGAGCAGGGTGGGGCCTGCACACCAGGCTGGAGTGAGGAAGCAGACGTGGCACACACCCCCACTATCACCCCCCCAAAAGAAAAGGGCAGGAATGCACGATACAGATCAAGTTCCAAGGACCAGCCTGGACAAAGAGGTTGGGAAATGCAGTGGGCTACCCTCTGGCAGGAGACAGGCCCCACCAGGAACAGGGCAGACGTTCAGTGGCTTCTGCTGCCCTAGGGAGCAAAGAGCTGGGCTCAGCACACACAGGCAAATCAGGGTTGCCCCCGGGGAAGGAGAAAGGAACAGCACGAGACTGGCCACAGAAAGAAAGGGCTGGCCACAGAGAGCAAGGCTTGTTCTGTTGGTATGTCAGCAATCCAGCCCCAGGGCAGCTGTCCGGGGGTGCTCCACAGGGTGGGGGCTGCCACACTCCAAAGCCACTGCCCCACCCAGGCAGGGTAAGACCTTTAGGTAGGCTCAGAAAGGTGGGCCCAGGGAGCCCCTTCCTGTCAGCAACACCCAGCACATCACCCTAAGGGCCCCCCTCCCGCACGCCCCCCACATGCCCAAGGACAGCAGGAAGGCAGGGGCCTGCAGCCCCTGCGCTGAGCTCCCATCCCAGCCCCCCGGCCCAGGGGTTTCACATGTTGGGAGCCCTTTAGCAGCACAAAGGCAGCTCTCTCCTCTCTGTGGGAATTTGCAGCTGAGCGCTCCGCAGGGACAAAGGGATTTCACAGGCACATCCACAGCCGGCCAGCCTCCCTCCCCCCGGCGTTCCCGCTTCCTGTCACAGTAGCACCAGACCTCAGGGGCACAGCAACAAACAAACACCAAGTGCCGGATTCTGGGAACGGGGCCAGAGCATTCCTGGGGCAGGCTGCACTCCGGCGGCCAGCAGGCTCCTGGGCCCCGCAGGGAAGGGGTAGTCCCCAGCTCCCCACCAGGGCAGCTCCCCGGCTCCGTGCCTTGCTCTAGGGACAGCAGCCACCAGGATAAAGGACACAGAAGCCCCCAGACAAGCGGGTTGCTCCCAAACCTCAAGTTCTGCACCCCAGCTCCAGCCACCCTGCTCCATGCCACCACATCTCTGGCCTTCACTTCCACCTCTCCCTACACCCACCACCAGGCTGAACTTTCACATTCAGCCGCCTCTCTCCCACAGGCAAAGCAAACACCAGCCTGGCACTGCTGAGATAAGAGCTGTACTACAGAGCTGAGGGAGCAAAGTCCCTTCTCAATTAAATCTGAGGTTGCAGCATGGCAGGAGCTGCCCCCACCAAACCCAAACAGATGGGCAAGGGCACAGCACCCACCTGGGAGCTCACATCTACTGCTGGCTGCCTCCGAGCAGGAAGATGCAGCAGAGAGAGCAGCAGCATCAGGAACCCTCCCATCCAGCTGCAAGCACAAGCATCCACGGTCAGCAAAGCCCAGGGCAAACAGTACACCTCAGCACCAGACCAGCAATCAGACAGGGGGATTTCACTCCTTTCCTAAGGCAGAGCTCTCTCTCCAGCCATCCTTTCCCCTTCCCAACAAAGCCACTTGAGATCATTTCCTCTTCCAACACCTGCAGCCTCCACATGGCTTACTCACGCCTGAGGGCTGACCAGGGCACAAAGGCACAGGGGTCTGGGACTAACACAGAACTGCCCTGACAGCACTGCACACCAGAAGGGTACTGCATCTGGCTTGTCCAGAGAGTGCCAGCCCCACCAGGAATTCCAAAGTCACGAAGGAACAAAGGAGATGGAGAAGAACAGGAGCACAAAATCCCCCCACCCAGACTCATAAACAGTCTCCCTGTCCACCCTAACAGACACCCAGACGCAAAGGCAGCCTCCTTTCTTTTCTGCCCATCCCACACACAAATCCACAGCCAGGTCGGTCACACACCTCTCCCCACAGAGAGCAAACAAGCAGGCAGTGAGCTCATACGTGGGGAGGGAGCGGCATGCAGGGTATCTCCAAGATGGCCCCATAGCAGCAGCAGGACGTCCTCCCCTCACTCCAAACAGCCTCAGCTCCTGGGCAGGCAGTGGGCTGAGTCACAGCACCCATCAGCCGGGGCTGGGCAGGAGGATGCAGCCAACAAAAGCCCAGCTCCATTCAGCATGACCTCATCAGATGCCCCCGCTCCCTAATTGCATGTATGCATCAACTCCAAGTGAATTTAGAGGACCCTGCCAAGAGGAGTAATAAATGGGTGAAGGAAAACCACGGGGGAAGCATCCTACCCCAGCCCGCAGCTCAAACTGCTCCCCAGCACTACATTTGGCTGCAGATCCCCTTAGCCCGCTTGCCGAGAGGCAGCATCCCAGGCTCCTGCACCATCCAAGGGGAAGGAAACCTGCATTTCCTGGTCAGACGGGAAATGACATCGTGGCTTCCCTTTCCCGCAAGCTTCTAAACACCACGTCCTGCCAAGGGCTGCTCCCCACTACCCTGACATATCACACAGGCTGGGACAAGGCACAGGCACAGACACCCCAACAGCCAGCTCAGCGTAACAGGCCCCACTCCCCAAGGGACGCATCCTACCTCCAGGGACCACGTCCTCACCTATCAAACACAGCGGCTACACACTCCTGCCTGGGGCAGCAAGCATCTCACAAGCAAAAGGCAGCAGGTGCCACGTCCCAGCCTCAAGGATTCTCCCATGGGGACACAAACATGCCCAGAAGGCTCTGAAGATGGGCTCAGTATTTGCAGAGCTGAGGAGGAAACAGCACCATAACCCTGCAGGACACCTGTTTGCCAAGACTGTGCAGCACATCCAGGCCATCCCCTGCTCCCCTAGCAGCTCCTGTGAGCATCAGGCAAGGCCATCTCCCCCCCACCACTCCCCACACGCACACCTTGAAGCAACTCAGCCTGCCTGGAGCCAGGCACGGCAAACAGCTGCGCGTGCAGCAACATGCTTGGAAGAATGCGTTACTCCACTGGGCAAGGGGCCTGCCAGGAACACTCAAACATGGTGACCCACCCTCCTAGGTCGGAAAAACTCGTCTTTGCAGTTCACCATGCTCCCTCCCGCCTGGTGCAGCTACCCACGCTGCCCGGTGAGAGCCAGCACCGCTTCCCTGGCTTGCCAGGCCAGTGCTGGGAGCATTGCTGAGGAGGCAGCCCAGATACAAGAGCAAATCCGAAGCCCAGGCACCGTGTAAAAGGTGTAAAAGGGAGCGAGAAGAACATTCATCATCTGAGGACAGAGAGACACCTTCCTCCTCTTGGCCTGGGTGGAATCAGTTCTCCATATTCATTTCCTCTGAAACTACCGTGCTCGTAGGAGAGATCCTACCTGCCTCACCCCAAATAATTGGTCTCTACCAGCAATTCTGCACTTGCACAAGTGGCATGAGAGCAGCTCACCCCCCAGCTGCTCTCCAGCCCTCGCTCAGAAGCTGACACAGGTGAGGCCCATACCTTCCAGGCTGCCCACACCAGGGCCAGGCCACTCGCAGGAAGGCAGTGAACTTTGTGCAGTGTTCACTGCAACTGGGGCCAACGCCCATAGGAACAGGAGCCATCAGAGCCAGAACGGAGACATGGTAGCAGCTCATGCCCTTGCATAGGAGCCCAGCAAGCTGCTGCTGCCACCAACCCACCCTGAGGTCACCTACATTCTAGAAGAGCACCCAGATCCACAGCAGCACTCAACTAGGCTGCAGGAGAGCCAGTCCAAGGGCTCACTCTTCCATCCTGCTTGCTCAGCTCCCTTCAGCCTCTGACTTCCTTGGCCAAGCTTAGAAAGAAACCTCCAGCCCACAATGCTGAGCTAGGGCACCCACATGCCTCCTGACACAACTCCAGCACCCCACAACCACAGAGCCACCCCCTCCTTCTGCCTCACCAACAGGCCAGGCTGTGGTTTCACAACCTGTTTAGGCCACGCAAGCAGAAGAAATCCTGCTCTCATCAGCACAAGCATCTGAGTAACCAACTGTTTAGAATCACACGTACAGAGGAAAGAAGTGCTCAGCCCAGACCAGACCCCAACCCACACAGCCACAAACATTTCTGCAGTGGATAGAGGCCAGAGTGCTGCGGCATGAGGTCAGCATGGAGCTGCAGCACACAAGGTAGAGGCCGGAGGACAAACCATCCAGGTGTCAGCCCCTCTGTCTCCAACCCCTGGAGGGTGGCTGGTCTCTCAGAAGGGAAAGGAAGCGTGGAACCTGCTGCCAGCTCACTACCACCTCCCTGAGCCACATGCACCAGAAGCACATCAGGCACTGCACCACCAGCCTCTACCTTAACAGGAACACAGAGGGAAAAAGACAGGCATTCCAGTAAGGGCTGTAGATCCCAGCACCACACCTGGCATCTTGCGGTGCTTAGTCACCAGCTTCCCTCCGCACCCCACCAGCCATCTCACCCCACCATGCTGGGTGGTTTAGATATGGGCCACAATGAGGAAGTAGTACCACATGCTGGGAAAACTGCTTCCTCTGTAAAGAAATAAAGCAGGGAAATATACTGTACACTTCGGTGCAGGAGGATCTCTCCACACCCAGGTGACATAGAAGCATGAGTACAGCAGTCACCCCACATTGGTCCATTCCTATGTACCAGTTACTGGACAAGGAAGACAGTGGGACACAGCAGCTCTCCTGACTGGAAGGTGGGCAGCACAGCAGTAGACATGAGACACACAGGAGTCAGACACACTCATGATCCAACACTTGTCAACCAGCTGCCACAAGCCCCCAGAACAGGAACAGGCCAAGCCTGAAGAAACAGTGCTGTGTCCTTCCCACCTTCAGCAGCCCCCTGCACAAGAGCAGGAGCCAACAGAAGGCTCAAGTCACCTTGGGGAACTCCAGCACTCTGTTCTGCAGCCTGCAGATCCAGCCCCTTCCCAGCAGCCTCACATCGAGGCACATTCCTGAATGCTGTGCCAGAGGACAACTTCCTCCACCAGCCAAGCCCTGTGTCACACACAGAACTCTGAGGCTGCCTGAATCACTCAACAGGTTTAGATTTTGTCACCACAACCAGGCAACACCTGTTGCTTTTTATGGACCCAAATCAATTCTGCGGTTCTGCTCCTTGTCAGAAACAGAGCTGAGGCAGTGAGAATAGCACAGTGCAGTGACCTGTGTCTGTAGGGAAAGGAGGGAGCTCTGTGCATCCAGCCTGAAAAGGACAGGCAGACAGCATGATCATTGCAGGGCAGCTGGGGAGAGAAACCGGAATGCTCAAATAGCACTGTCCTCTAAATTTGCAGATGCCACTCAGAGAACCCAACAACCTTTCAGGCATAGTCCAAGCCAATCCTTCTGGGTGCCCTAAACACACCCCTTGGATCAAGGCCTAATCTCAAGAGCAGAAACAGTAAGAGGCAATCCAGCGACAGAGCTGGGCCTTCCTACCAACTCCCAGCCCACCCCAGGAAAAAAAGGACCATGAGGACTCTTGAATGCAGTGATGCAGGGTAGCCTTGTTGGATGAGAGGTACTGATCCCACTGTGGCCAAGGCAAACCCAAAGCTACACAGCACTGAGCCTCTCCATCCTCCCACCCTTTCAGGAAGGCAAAACACACACACAGTCCCAGCAAGGGCTACATACCACAAGACAGTTGTCTGCACACAACACAGGTTCAGTCAAATTCAGTTTAAGAACAGCTTTAAAAAAAAAAAAAAAAAAAAAACGCAGCGGCCCCTTTTTTTCCCCCCCCCCCCATTAAAGTGTGTGAGTAAATCCAGACAAGCCAGAGAGCCTGTCTCTGGGAAATGTGGGTGCCGTCCTTCCCTGTTGTCAACAGCGAGCCCTGTACTGTCAGACAGCAGCGCACAGCAGGTACCAGGAACAGGAGCAGAACAACAGCAAGGCCCACAGCCAACATAGACCAGCCCTCGTCCTGTATCACCACGTCCAGGACAAGGTACGGACAAAAGAGGCTGGCACATGAACTGCAGTCCCCGGCCCACTGCAATCCTAGACCAAGTTAGTGCCAAGTTTCAGCTCCTTCCCCACACCAAGCTGAGGACAGTCTTACTTCCAGTTCCACAGTGAGAGAGGACACAAAAGGAACTACCACACCAGCAGCTGTACTCGGCTCCATGCACCAGGTGCTGCCCCTAAATGCCCAGCAGCTGAGCAGGAGAGCCCTCCACAAGGCACAACTGACCCGGGAGGGGATCACCCAGCAGGGCAGGGAAAGGTCTGTCCCCGTAGCAGCAACCACACAGCCCAGCTAGGCAGCAGGACCTTACCAGAGCAGGAGCCACCACCCGGAGACCCACCCCTCCTCAACAATCAGAGGAAGCTCAGCCGTCCCCACTCCCTCACTCGAGGCTCAGAGGATATATCAGAACCACTGGCAGTCCTCCCACGGACAGACACCCGGACTTGAGTGCAGTCACCCCAAGTTCAGACTCCGCTCCGCAGCGCTCCGAGGAGCGGCACCGCGGAAGGTCGGCGGCCTCTCGCACAAAGACACGAGACGGCCAGCTGACAGGAATCGCGGGGCTGCCCGCAGGGCCCGGGCCAGGCTGCAGGAAGGCCGTCCCCGTTCGGCAGCGGCTCGGTGCCACCTGCCAGCCCGCGGCTCCGCCGCACGTCGCTTTTCGTCGTCGGGAGAGCAGAGGCGCGCTGCCGAACGGAGCCGCCTGGAAGAAGGGAACTGCCGCACCCGCCCCGCGCCCTTACCCTCCCCAGCCACCGGAGTCCCCTCCCGCTAGAACAAAGGCGCAGACGAGGAGAAGGACACGGCAAGACTCCGCTGCCAGCACGCGGGGGGGCGGCCCGGGCCCCGCGCCCTGCCCCAGCCCGCCCTCCTCCCGCACAAAGGCAGGGCGAGGGCCGCAGATCTCGTTTGCATCGGCCGCCAACCCGCCGCGCCTGTCGGGCCAGCTCCCCGCGCCGCTGGCACGCCGGCGCCCTTTGTTGTGCGGCCCCGGGATCGGCGACACGCGCGGCTCGGCCCGGCCCCCGGTGGGGCGCGGGACAGCAGCGCGGGGCTGCGCCGCGACTATCTCCTTCGTCCTCCCCCCGCCGCGCACCTCGGGGCGCTCCCCGGCACCGACGGCGTGGCCCTCGCCCGGCACCGGCCCACACCCCGCGAGGCACGGCGAGGCCCGACCTCGGTCCCCCTCCCTCGGTAAACGACGGGACGCCGCGAGCGGGACTCACCGTGGCCGGGCTCCTCGGGGACAGGGGGCGGTCCCGCCCCGCGGCCGCCCGGCCCGCTCCGGCGGGAGAGGAGCGGCGGGACGAAAGGCTCGAGACGCGAGGAGCCCCGCCGAGGGGCGACCCGGAGCAGCGGCCGTCCGGGTCGAGAGAACGCAGCGCAAGCGGGGCCGCAGAGGGTCGGGCCGGGCTTCGCCACCGCCGCTCCGTGCGCCCCGCACCGCTCCCGCACCTAAAATGGAAGTTGGTCCGGCGGGGCGGGGGCGGGCCGGGCTCCGGGTACCGCCCCCGGCGTCGGCGCGCCGCGGCCAATGGTGGTAGCGCGGAGCGGCGCCCGGCGCGGTAATGGCGGCCGTGCGGGGGGGGGGGCGGGACGGAGCGGCACGGAGGAAGCGGCTCGGGGTGGGGGTCCGCGGCACAGCCCCGTGAGCGCACCGCCTGGGAAGGCTTCCGGAGGCCGATCCTCCCGGTAAAGCTTCCGGCTGCCGCGGGGTCGCGTTCTCCCGGCCTGAGCTCCCGTCCCGGCCGAGCCACGGCTGCGGGGACTCTGCCCCCGCCGTGCCGGGGAGCCGCCCGTCCTCGCTACGGGAGGAAACGCCGCTCACCTGCGAGAAGCCGGGATGGACGCTGGGGGTTCTCTGCCTCGCCTCTGGTCTGGGACCGGCGGGACTGGAGCGCTGGGGAGGATCTGCCCGCTCCCGATTGCCGAACTGCTAAGCGAGATAATGACAAAAGGAAAAGGATTGCCGAATGGTTTGGGTGGGGACAGGTGATTTCAGGGGTAAATATGTACGGCGCGGTTGGGCAAGGAGAGGTGGGGGAGCCGATAGCCGCCTGCAGATGTTTGGGGAAGGTAATCCCCCGGCCGGGGGCGGGGTTTGCTCAGAGCAAAAAAGCATAATGAAGAGCAATGGGATTAAACGAGTGAGAGGGACGCGTTTAGTGAGATTACGGGGCGGCAGACCCCCAGACCCTCCCTGTCGCTGGATCAGTAAACAGATCATTCGGTTCGCTGGCTGCAAGGAGCGCAGCAGGCACGGGACGGCAGCTCCTGCCTCTGCAGCGAGCGGGAAGCTCCTCTGCTCCCAGCGCAAACACCTTTGCTCAGCCCGGGCGGGGCCCCTTAGCCGTGTGACTTAAGAACCGAGCCTTTGCCCTCTGGAGGAGCAGGGGAGCCAGGAAGCACGCTCGGCACTGGCCGGGTGGCTGCCATCGCACGGACCGCAGGTAGGTGGTCACCAGTACCACAGCCTGGGGCAGACTTCCGGCGTGCCTGATATGTTGCTGCATTCCAATCCCGTATTCCGATCAGCCCAGAGATTTTACAGCCTTTAAAGTCTTTAGTGAGTTTCTTCAAAGATGAAATGCGCTGCTGCGAACACGCCTATGCCAGCTCTGAATTGGAGCTGGAGTCGTGTCGCTTTGAAGCCGGGTGAGCGCCTCGTGTCCCGAGGGCTGCGGGGCTGAGCTGGGCAGGGTCTAAAAGCACGCTGTCAGCTCCAGCTCCTCATTCAGCAGTGCCCGGCAGCGGCCAGGACACCCAGTAATGTGTGCTCACTTCTGAAGGAAGATTGTACCCTGATCCCTGGGCTCGGGCTCACCCTGCAGCAGACAGTGCTCTTGTTTAAATGTAAGTACTGTGGCGGATGAGTCCGTCCTGCTGCTTCCCGGGAAGAAAGATGGGTTACTAACATGGCTAAATTTGCCCTTTTACAGTAATTGGGCGTAATAACATCTTATGCATCCCCTTTCATCCTACAGTGCTGTTGATGCCTTCTCCAGACAAAACGCCCAAACAAGGCAGCTACCACCGGAACAGAGTAAGACAACTTGTTTATCAGACAGAGGAATGCTCCTCAGCAGCACGGAGCAGGAGGAAGAGGGAGCTGCTGTCTGCAGGCCCAGCGTGGGCAGTTCAGAGATGGTCTGCATTGTTCTACATCAGGATAACAAGGCACTTCCGCAGCCCCTTTCCTGTGGGAATCCCAACAGGTTGTTGTCCTCCCCCTGCAGGAAGGGAAGCGTGGCACCAGGGGGCTGAAACATCCCATCTGTCAGATGTCTGCACTAAGCAGTATGTTCTTCTCTTCACCTTTGGTGCTTTTCCTAGTCTTGGGTGCCAGCCTTCACCTCTTCAGCTTTCCCTTCCATGGTAGATGCAAGCAACATGCAAGATACCTCCTAAGAATAGAGAAATGAGACAGCTCAACGCTGCAATTTAGTAACAGAAGTAAAAGGGGATGTTAATGGAAAACAATTGCAGCTCTGATTAAGACCCAAGATAGGAATTTCCCTTCTCTGTAAGAAATCAGCTCAGAATCTGCTGACTGGGAGACTCGAGAAAGGATATGACTAGCTCAGCGGCAGGGTCTCTCTTCCTATAAACTGTGGAGCAAACCAGGATAACCAACTTGCACTTAGACTGCGTCAGACAGGCTGACCTCGCCTTCCTTCTACAGTGAGACCTACAGGGAGATGAACCTTGCCAGACTGATTCACGGAGCCCTTCCAGGTCTGCACACAGCTATCCACTGGGAAAAGCACAGGAGAAGGCAAAGCAAGGGCCAGGCTGGGGCACAACACCGTGCTTTTTAGGACTCTGTTTCTGCAGGTCTCTATCCACAGAGAATAAGGTTTGAGAAGGAAGGAAGGTGCAGGTGCATGCTGGGACCTCATCCTAGTCTGGCTTTGGGCATAAATGGAGTGACTGCTGCCAGTGGTGAAGGTCACTTCTGCACAGATACAGCCCCAGCCAGCAATTTCTCAGCACCTAAAGGAGAGAACCACGCTCTCGCAGTTTGCTGGCAAGATGCAGCCAGCAAATTCTGGCAGTGAATGTGGATGCTGGTATAGAAAGAGAGGATCCTGTCAATGGGACAAAAGGGTGTTGGTGCTTTTTTCCAGTGCGGGCTATTTGGCTTTGAGTACAAGTAAGAATTGCACTAATAAAATGCCTCTTTTGTGTGCAGACTCTATCTGCAGTGGAAGTGTTTGCTGGTATCACCAGATCCAGTATCTATCACCAGTATCAGTAACTTTTCAAGGGCAGACAAGGCCATGGTAGGAGGAGGGGCGGGGGAGGCAGCACTAGGGGCTGCTGGGGCTGAGGAGAGGACTTCTGCATGACAGGGATCAGTGTTGCCCCTGCAAAACACTAAAAATGCCTCAAAGCAAAGGGCCTGCCACCTGGGCCAGGTCCAGGGCTTTGTGTTGCTAGCTCTGTGGGTCTATCAGGACAGAGAATCCTTCTGACACACAGGGAACGAGTGCAACTAAAGAGGCCTGCATCAGCTTTTCCACCACCCAGACCACTCACGTACTCTCCTTTGTTTCCAGGAAATGTGATTTCCACTCTTTCCCAGAGCTGCTGCTGGGCTCCCTGTCTCAGCCACTGTCACAAGACACGCAGCAGTTTGTAAGATCGCTGTGGTCTGAACGGGGCTGCCTGTTCAAAACATTGGCTTCCCATCTCCCACAGTGGGCCCAAGAGGCAGAGGGCTGTTTGTGCCACGCTCTGCATGAAAAGCACTTTCTGTGGGCTGGAACAGATCACACGGTAAGAGTGGACTTTGCCCTTTAACGCTTTGTTTTCCTCTTCCCTGTCTTGCACCAGTAGTAGGACGCACAAGAGCTGTTTTGCACACTGTAACTAATGCCCGTGAATGCCCCTTTGTCCATCCTGCGTCACCTGCAGCCTGATCCTTGTCAGCTCATGAGCTCCCGCAGAGCCTTCAAAGCTGTCTGCCAGCCAGCAGAATGCCAGGATGCATTCTTACCTTTCACTTTGAGTGTGTCCAAGGACTGGGACAGATCCAGATCACTTGCCCTTTTATCACTCCTGCTCCTGGGATGGCCTCAGGAGAGGGAAGAGTGCTCCACACTGAGTGACAGAGAGGGAAGAGCCCAGCTTTGCCTTGGCCACCGCCCTGATGAGCAAGCACCACAGCACCACCAGCTTGTTCCTCCAGCAAAGGAGACAGGTGATATCAAGTCCTGCCTCTGAGTCAGCAAGAAGCATGCAGTGAAGATACAGCCTTCTCGTGTAACTGGGATTTTGCCTCACCTGCTGATCAGCTGCCTGGTCACAAGAGGAAGTCCTCTGATATCAGCGTCTTGGAATTTTTTAATTTAGCTTTGTCCTGGCTCCATGGCTTTCCTTTGACTTCTGTGCCCCGGTCGGCTCAGCCAGCTGAAAAGCACTTTCCACAGCTGATGTCCTCCCACTTGCAGGCTCTCTCTGCTTACACCTTAGGCTTGCCTGCTGAGGAGTCTCCTTCTCACTGCCACAGCTCTAGCATGGTCCAGGCACAGTATAAAGCATCGCAGAGCAGCAGGGAAGGCTAAGAGCATATTCTAAAATTCATATAGGCCCCTAAATCAATAACCGTATCCATCTGTCCCCAGTGAATCCAAGCTTTTCAAGTTACAGCTTCAATTACTATAATTTCAAAAGATTGCAGTGGGCAGAGGAGTACAGTTCTCTTTTTTCTATTTTTATGAGCATATGATAGCACTGATATGAAATTACGTGTTTTACTGTTTCCCTTGGTATGTACAGCTGGACACAAAGCCACCCGAGGTCAGTGGAAAGACTGCCACCAACCTCAGAGCCTCTGGCTTAGACCCATAATTACTTTCTTTTATGGTTTGTTCCAGTTCTGCACCCTTACATGTCGAAACACAGGAAAACCCATCTGTAAAGCCACAGGGGATGATACCACGTTTAACTAGTTGCAGAAAGCTTTGTAGGTTTAAAATCTACAGCATCATTTTGATTCTTGTTCTTCTGCAGCCCTTGAAACTTCCACCCACTTTGGTTGTTTGTGAGGACAGGCAGTATCTCCAGGCTATGGGCTAGGATCATTACAGCTCTTGGTAGCGTGTGTGTGTGGAGTGATTGACGCAGATGTTTTTACAATGGATGCTTTATAAAACAGCAAAAAGCATTTCCAATTCTCTAAGCAGACAGCATCGTTTGCACGAAGGCCACTTTCCAAAACACCCATCCTCAATCCTCCCCTTTCAGCCCAGTGTTTATCTGTACGCCTGTCTCCCCCGGAGGCATCAGCAGGCCGTGCCAGTGCTGTTTCTCACACACACACCCAAAACAAGGCCATGAGCCGATGGACTCAAGTGTCACCACGACAGTGGCAGCTTCTTTGCAGCCAGCACACTGACCTGTTGCTTGTGTACCCAAACCCCGCTCTTCCTGGGGAGGCAGGACGGGCTAACTCAGGTAACCAACACCAGTGTGGGAGCGGTACAAGGTGCCACATCGCAGTGGTAGCTTTAAGATGGCACAGTCTGGGACGGGCACTTTCCCTGTGTCCAGTCTTCACACCCCGGAATCTCCGCAACCCGTCCCTTCAGCCCCAGCTCGCTCGGAACACAGCCCACCACAGCCCGGCCCCGCCATTTTCCCCACTCACCCTCAGCGGCCACCAGCACCTCCTGCGCGACCTTCCCGCCTATTTTCCCGCCGCGCTGCGATTGGTCAGGATTGGCCAATAGCGGAGATGTTGCTGGGCAGAACACGGAGGAGGGAAGCGTCAAGGCGGGAGGCGCGCATGTACGGCAGGACCGAATCGCATGAGTGAGCTGTCGCCCTTACCGTCGCGTGCGGGCGCGCTAGGCCAGGCCCAGAGGCTCCGCACGCGAAGCCTCGCGCCCCGTTCCCTCTCTCCGCGACGCCGGACCCCGGCGACGACCTCCAGCACCCACAGGGGCAGGTAAGCGGCGCAGCGGTCGTCCCGACACCCCGGGCCCGGTTGGAGGCCCTGCGGCTTCGCCTCAGAGTCGGTGCGGCGGGCGCCCCCTGCCGGCCGAGAGCACGTGGGAGGTGCGGCGCCGTCACCGCCGCAGGGATGCCGTCGGGCTGTTCGCCGGCCGCTCCCAGGCTGCAGTACCGCAGCTCCCGCTTGCTCCGCGCCGCCTTCCTGCGCCTGCACCAGCAGCAGCAGCGAGCGGACGTCTTCTGCGACGTGCTCCTGCGGGCCGAAGGTGAGCGAGCGGCTCTCTCTGTGGCTGCGAGAGCCGCCCCGAGGACTCCCTCGCCGTCCCCGAGGAAGGCCGGGCCGACCGCAGCCACGCGTTCCTTGCAGGGGAGGTGGTGGCCGCGCACTGCTGCGTGCTGGCGGTGTGGAGCCCGTTCTTCATGGAGCGCCTGGCCCGCCAGCCGCCCCACGCGGGGCGCCGCGTGGTGCTGGAGCTTGGGGGGCTGAAGATCGCGACGCTGCGCAAAGTGGTACGCTTCCTGTACACGGCCGAGCTGGAGGCCTCCCGGGAGGAGGTGCGGGACGTGCTGGCAGCCGCCCGCCGGCTTCGCGTGGCCGTGCTCGAGTCGCTGCAGCTTCGGGAGGACGACCTGGTGCAGCCCGGGCGCCGCTGGCAGCTCGACCGCAGCTGTCTGCGCGGCCTCGGGTCCGGCGGCGTTCCCCTAGCGGACGCCCCCCGAGAACGGCCGCTCCCTCCAGACACCGTGGGTCCGGCCCGCCCCGTGGGGCGGCTGAAACTGAGGAGGATGGAAGGCCGACGCGGCTGGGAGGTGGTGCAGGACAGGCAGTTCTCCCTGGAGCCCCTCACCGTGGAGACCCGAACGGTAACAGAGCCGTGGCTGCCACAGGCTGCCGGTGGGCTGCCGGAAGACAACCTGGAGGAGGAGGTGGATGTGGGGACAGAGCAGCCGTGTTTGCCCCCCGGCACCGCGTGTGTCTATCCAAGCCCCTCTTCCGAGTCAGATGGGGAGGTGGATGTCATTGGCTAGGGGAGCTGCTAACGCCTGCCTCCCCCAGACCAAAAGATCGCAGCATCCTGCGTCGGTTGTCGCTGAAATAAAGCACTAGAGCTGCATGACGGAGTCGCAGAGCTTTATTGGGGAAATAGCGCTGGTTAGCGTCTGCGGGCCGCCAGACTCCGGCGTTTCAGCGGAGGAGCTGCGGGGTCGGAGGCGATACTGGGGGCGGTGCCCCCCCTTGGTGCCGCCTCTTCATAGGCGCTCGCTCCGTGAGGCCGCTCCCGGCGTGCCGTTGTCCGTGCCGCTCGCGCTCTGTGCCCGCCGCCTCTAGGCCAGGCTGCTCCGCAAAGCCTCCACCACGGCCGCGGGCTCGGGGAACTTCAGCTTGCGGGGCGGCCCCTTCCCGATGCCGCTCCACAGCTGCACGGCTGCGGGTGGACGCGGGCATGGGTCAGGGCCGCCGGGATGCACCACCACCACCACCACCACCTCCTTCTCCTCCTCCTCCTCCTCACGGCCCCGCCTACTCACTGCTGCCGTCTTCCTTCACCAGGGACACCTCGAAGCTGTTCCTGCGGGGCTGCCGCGGGTTGATCTCTACGGCCAGGGCGGCCACGGCCCCGCGCAGGGCCTCGCTCAGCGCCGCCGCGTTGCGCCCGTACACGCGTCAGCTACGGCTGCGGGAGGCGGCAATCAGAGGGGCGCGCGAAGCCGCAGCCCCGGGGAGGGGAACTCACCTACCGGCGCTCACCTACCAGTGTTCGATGACGACGCGGGGGCCGCCGGCGTCCCCGGGGCTGCTCTCGGCCTTGCCGCGGGGCCGCTTCTCGGGGGGATCCGCCTGCGCCTCCGGCTCGGCCGGGCGCCGCTTGGCGCGTTTCCTGCCGCCCGGAGCCATTCCGCGTCCCGCTCCCGCCGCCACGTGCCGCTCTCCGCCGCCGCGCTGCGGGGTGCCGCAACGGTGCTGCGCGCGGGCTCCGTTCCCCGGCGCTTCCGCCGAGGGAGCCAATCAGCGCACAGGACGCTGGAGGCAGCCCCGCCCCCCGCCTGGTGGCCAACCCGCGGGCAGAGGCACGGAGCGGACACGGGGGCGCGCACAGAACGTTTATTGTCAGCCAAAGAATACGCGCGAAGCGCAGGCCCGGCTCCTGGCTCTACCCTTCCCAGGAACCGGCGGGGCCGAAGACTAGCATGGGCCCCGGCCAGAACGAGCAGAGGGAGCGGTGGCCCCCGGGCTCAGTGCTACGTGCAGGGCCTCCCGCCGGCACTGCCTGGTCCCCAGCCGCAGGGGCGGTGGAGTGGTGACAGGTGAGAATGTGGGCAGTTCCTACTTCTCTTTCTTAGTCTCCCCATTGGCAAGGCCAGCTGCTGCTTGCCCCTCGGGTAGCTCCTCGGAGCCTTCATCCCGTGGCTTTGACTGCTTCTTAGCTTTCTGGTAGAGCTCATTGAGGTTGAACTCCCGGATCACATTCTCCTGCAGCCAGAGCACAGCATTAGCAACAGCAATGACCTCCTGCTAGCCCCCATTTTCCATGGTGCCTGTGAGGAGATGCTGAGCACATCCTTATCCTCTGGGTGTGGGCTGGAACATCTTTCTGCCCCTTACATACCTCAGAGAAGGTCCAGGAAACGGCCCGGCCCTTCTTGTCAATCTGTGGGCGACGCATGATCTCTGTCCCACCCTGGAAGAGGATGAGGGTGGGCAGCTGCTTGGTGAGGGGTGAGGTGCTCACCTTGTACCTGCAGGAGTAAGGCAAGAGGCAGACAATGACACCAATGCATTTGGAAGGCCTGGTGCTACCCTACCATCTCGACCCCACAGACCTGGTGCTGACATCTGTGTATCGGCCGACATCCACCTTCCCAAAATGCAGCCCCGAGCAGTTGTACCTGGGAGGTAGAACACAACTCTGAGTGCCGTGAGTGACCGCTGGGCTGGGGACGACTCACCAAGGCCTCGAACAGGCATCACTCACTTGAGAGAGAGGTCAGCAAAGATGGGGGCAAAGGACTGGCACTCACTGGACCAGTTGGCAAAGAACTCAACGATCCATGTCACCCGCTTGTCCCGTTCCAGCTCCTCCTGCCACAGGGCCGTGTGGATCAACAAGAGACGGTAGGCGGGGAACCCAGCGCCCCATGCCAACCCACACTGGGCAGATGATACTCACGTCTATGGTCTTATCACTGAAGTACTTGATATACTCAGGTCCCATGTAAAGGGGCGGCTTGCAGGTCATCAGGAACACTGCAACAACAGCAGCCCTGAGTCCAGTGCCCACTTAGAAAAAGCCTCTGCCCCCCTTTTCCCCACTTCTCAAACATCCAAAAGACCCAGGCCTACTCTGGGGGAGGCTCCTCCTTCCCCAGTACAGTGTATATGACCACAAAGAGCACCAACAGCACAAGGCAAGATGGTTCCAGCCCCATCTCAGGCAGCTGATGCACAGGATGGGCCAAGACAAGGCCTGCCAGGAGCACTGCTGTATTGTGGATCCCCCCACTTCCCCACAGGTCTCACCAATGCAGAGTGTGAGGTAGAGCAGGCCCATGCGGATGTCAAGACGGAAGAAGAGGATAGCATTGGCTACTTTGCTGAACATGAAGATGTTCCCAATGTGCTGCTCCACAGTGACTGGGAAGGAGGAAAGAAGTCAGAGATGGGGCCGTGTCTCCTTTTTCTCTCTCATCCCCTGCCCCCACCTGTTTCCTCTGTTCCTCCACAGTACAAAGTTTGCAGGTTCCCTCCACACCCCCTCAGCGCAGCCCCCACTCACTGGAGCGCCTGTTCTTCATCATCACGATGGCGCTGAGGAACATGAGGATCTCCACCTCCCGCTGCACAGGAGAGAAATGCTGTGAGCAGAGTACCCTGAGCACCACGGCCAGCACCCCGGGGACAGCCGATCAGCCCCGCAGCACAGCCAAGGCCGGACTGCCCTCCCCTGTTCGGAGCGCTCTCTGCACAAGGACGAGCAGCCACACCGGGCCGCGCCGACCTCCAGCCTCCGCCTCCCCTCCATAACCGAGCCGGAGCTGCACACAGAGGGGCCGCCGCTGCGCCACCCAGCGCCGGCGACGCCCGAGGAGCCCCGGGCACAGGACGGCCGGGCAGGGCGGTGCCAGGCGGCCGGCAGACCAGCGCCGTCGGCAGGACTGCTCACCCAGTCGAAGTCGCAGGGGTTGCCATCCTCCCGCTGCGAGGGCAGCCCGCGGCACAGCGGCGGGACCTTACGGACGAGCAGGAAAGCAGTAGCGAGCAACGCAGACAGAGGATAGTAGGGCCGCGCCAGCCAGCGGCACAACCCCGGCACCGAGTAGAGCAGCGCCAGCAGCGGAGCCAGCACCGCCATCTTGTCCTCCGGCGACCGTCCGCCGCCTTCTCATTGGGCGGGCTGCCCGCACGTCTGCGCGGGGCGGGACGTCCTCCCCGCAGGCCAATCGTGAGCGGCAGCGGCGAGAACTCTCAGCCAATGACGGGGACAGAGAGAAGCGGCCAATTGAAAGGCTGAACCCGCGTATCCCTTAGCAACGGGGGCGGTGCCCAGCCAATCGGCGCGCGGCGGGGGCGGGGCGGCCCCACGCGGGGCAGGCCGGGAAGATGGAGAACTTCTCGGCGCTGTTCGGCGGGGCCGAGCCGCCGCCCGCCACCGCAGCCGCAGCCCTGGGCTTCGGGCCCGCCAAAGCGGCGGGAGCAGGGGCCGCGCCGCCTCCCGCCGCCGCCGTTCCGCCGCCGGGCGAGGACGCGGCCCGCAAGGCCGCCTCCGGCCCATTCTATCTGCTGCGGGAGCTGCCAGGTGCGGGCCGGGCCGCGGGAGGGGAGGGCCGCGGCGTGACGGGTGGCGCGCGGGGCCAATGAGAAGAGAGGGTGCGGGCGGGAGGCGCGGAATGACAGCTCGCGGGGCCAATGGGCGCGTGAGGCCGGGGCTCAGGGCGCTGAGGGGCCCGTCCGCCCGCAGGCAGCACGGAGCTGACGGGCAGCACCAACCTGATCACGCACTACAACCTGGAGCACGCCTACAACAAGTTCTGCGGCAAGAAGGTGAAGGAGAAGCTCAGTAACTTCCTCCCCGACCTGCCCGGCATGATCGACCTGCCCGGCTCCCACGACAACAGCAGCCTACGCTCCCTCATCGAGAAGCCGCCCATCTGCGGCAGCTCCTTCACGCCCCTTACCGGCACCATGCTGACCGGCTTCCGCCTGCACGCTGGCCCGGTGAGCGCCTGGGGAGGGCCGGGGGGGATGGGGGTAAGGTGAGGACCCTCTGACCTCAGCCCCTGCAGCTGCCGGAGCAGTGCCGCCTGATGCACATCCAGCCACCCAAGAAGAAGAACAAGCACAAGCACAAGCAGAGCCGCACGCAGGACCCCGTCCCCCCAGGTAGGACTCTGCCCTGCAGGCCATATGCCCTGCTAACTCTGCACCACACTCATCCCACCTCTGCTTCCTGTAGAAACCCCCTCGGACTCAGACCACAAGAAAAAGAAGAAGAAGAAAGAGGAGGATCCAGAGCGGAAAAGGAAGAAGAAGGAAAAAAAGAAAAAAAAGGTAGGTTGGGAGCCGGCGTGCTGCTCCACTCTGCCTGCCCCAGCCCTGTGCCAGGCTGTAGTTGGGCAGCTCCATGCACTTGGCTCCAGCAGTGCTTGGCACCACCGCAGTTTCACAAGGCCTCATGCCTATCCTTCTTCTGCAGAACCGACACAGCCCCGAGCACCCAGGGGTGGGCAGCTCGCAGGCCAGCAGCAGCAGCAGCCTGCGGTGAGGCTGCACTATGCCGCTCAGTGGAGCTCCCAGCCCCAGCTGCCTGCTGTGGACTCATCCCTCTCACAGAGCACAGCGGGGAAGTGTGGGCAGTCGTGGCCCCCACTTGCAAAGAGCATGGCCCTGCAACCCCCCTGCCTGCACTGTGTGGCCGATGTGGACCTGGTGACACAGACAATGCTGGAATGGGGGTTCCTACCATTGGCCTCTTATACCTAAACAACATGGTGCATTGGGATCTCTCTTTTTTATTCACCTTTTAATTAAAGTCTGCTCTGAGGAAGAGCTGGTGCCAGTGGCGGCTCTGACTGTTGGCCAACGGGGCAGGGCAAGGAGCAGAGGCCTTGGCTCAGCCCCATCATACTCCAGCCCTTGCAGCTTTCTGAGCTGTGAAGAGAAGGGGGCAGGAGGACACAAGTGACCTTGGTACAGCACTGTGTTCCCCAGGGCTGCCCCCGTGGGGCTCCCACAGAAGAGCCAGAGCCTCACTGAGTCCTGGGACATATTCCTGCTTAGTGCCCTGACAGCTCCACTTACCTACACTACAGTAGGAGCGCTGTGCCCCAAAGTGTCCTGAGGAAGCTCATCCCAGCTGCAAGGCCAAAGGCGCTGTGGCAGCCCTGTGAGGCTGGGCCCAGCTCTTCTCGGCCCCCTTCCTTTCCACTCCAGAGGAGGAAGGTAAAGCAGAAAAATGAAGGACAGGAGCCTTCAGGGAATCCTCCATCCCTGGACACCACACAAAGCACACGCATGCCCGCTGAGGTGGCTCATTAAATATCCTTTTATTCCTCGTTTTTAAAATGGCTAATAATAATAATAATAAAAAAAAACAATGGCATGGCTCTGCAGAGGCCACAGGAGAGATATTGCCATAGAGGAAAGAGTCAAGTAGTGCGAAGTTGCGTGGGCCCGGTGCGGGGTGGGCTCCCCAGCAGGGTTGGGGGTGGTGGGGCAGCACTGGGCTCCTTGGCTGCATTTTTGGCATGTGATGAGAAAATATTGCTTGACAGGGGATGTGCCTCACTGGCCTTCCTCTTCCCCAAATGGAAATTAAAACAACCACCTGACAGTCAGAAAAACTGATCGCCCATTAAAAAAAAAATTAAAAATACTAATAAAAAAAAAACAAACCCTGGGGAAACACTTAAAAAAAAAAAAAAAAAAAAAAAGGAACCAAAATATATAGCAAAATCTGCAGGTGCAGAAAGGTGCAGCTCTCACCTGCTCCTGCACGCCAGCAGCTCCCCCGGCCATCGCCTGCTTCACACCACCTCTGTAGCCATTGGGGAGAAGCCAGGCACAGTGGCTCCAAATCCAAGCACACAGGAGGGGAGCCTGCAGCCTGATAGATCCTAGCAGGGGGCTTCAGGATCCCCCAAGTCCCAACATGGCATCGGCACCCCATGACCCCCAGGCGCCAGGAGCCCCTGAGTATATCCCCCTTCTCATCCCTTGAGCACAGGGGCCCTGGCCATGGATCCTGCAAGATGGTGGCTCAGGTGGGGAAGGGGAAAGGGTGGTTTCTTCCTCTCTCTGGGTAAGATATATAATTTCTGCTTTTTTTTTTTTTTCTTTTTTTTAATATTTATATTTATATATATAGATATTTATATATACACACACCTGATAACTCAGAAAGAGAAAAAAAATAGAATCCGTAACAATAATAATAAAAAAAAGTTATTCTGGTTTAAAAACAATCCATTCCTACCACGCTAGGCGAGCGATTGATTGCACAAGGCCCACAAGTGGCTGCCCGGCCAACGGTGGCAGGGCTCGAGGCTGCGGGACACAGCCCCCCCATGGCCTCCACACCTGGCCAGGGCAGCATCCCTGCCCCACACAGTCCTGCCGGGGTGTGAGTCAGCGCCTGAGTCCCAGGGAGGGGTGGAAAAAGGGAGAAAAAAGCCCTGGGGCTTCCAGCCCATCTCCTCATCCCCGTCGGCTGGGGGCTGCAGAGCGTCCGTGCCCATGGAGCCCTCTGGTGCCAGCGGGTGCCCAGCCAGGAGGTGAGCGGGCGAGCGGCTCTGCCCCTCATACTGAGATCTCGTACGTGGTGCCCCCCACGCCAGAAACCTTCTTGACTCCTCCACGCGTGGGGCTGCTGACAGGCACGGATCCCGAGCCAGGGGTGGCCGAGCTCAGGCTCTTGGGTTGCCCATTGGACTTGCTGTAGGATGTTCTCATCTGCATCTCGTCTCTGGGGAGGGAAGCAAGCACACGGGGTGAGCAGGTGAGCACAGGGATGGAGTGGCAAAGCACGGGGCACAGGGCAGTGGGAAAGGGGAGAGTAGGATCCCAGCACGGCTGAGCGAAGATGCAGCCCTGCCCTCCCCAAGGACACAAGGCAGACAAGCATCCCTCAAGCCCACCAAGAAGCCCATGAGGTCTCCTAGGGACAGCACCAGCTCTGTGCCAGCAGGACTCAACCCCCAGCCCTCCCCGCACCCCCCCAGTGAGGAGCTGCAGTGCACGCCCTGCGGGGCAGACAGTGGCAAAACTCACTTTGGTGCCAGTAACGGCTGCAAGGCCACCTCCTCGGTCTCGGGGACGCTGGCCTGAGACGATGCTGGTTTTTGGCTGCTGTAAGACACAGATTTGCCCAAGTGGGGGGCAGCAGGCTGCTCAGGTGAGCCCAGGGAGCGCACCCGCAGCGCGTGGGAGGGCTCAGGCTTGCCAAAGCGGGGAGGGGCCGGGCGGGTGAGCGGATTCTTGCCCAGAGGCGAGCGCTTCGAATCGTCCGAGGAAGAGCTGGTGCGGGGGGCATGGCTGGAGCCTGGCGTCGACTGGATGCCCGAGTCTGCCAGCCCAGCATCGTCCTCCCTGCCCGCTGCGGGAGGCTGCTGGAGCAGTTTCTCCCGCTCCTGGATGGAAGCCACGATGTGGCGGGAGAGATTGTCATAGCGCACGGGTGAGGGCTCGCGGGGTGGCACATGCTTGGGTGAGACGGCGGCAGCAAAGCGGCCGTGCAGGTCGGTCTCTCGCTGCTGGGCGATGCGGGCCGAGAGGAAGGGTGATGTGTAGCCCACCGGTGGGTCAGGCTCGGGGCCGGCCTGCACCGACTCGAAGTCGGGGCTGTCGGAAGGTGTGAGCAGGCTGTCATACGACAGGCTCCCGTTGCGTGTCTGGTTCACCAGGCTCTTGTAGGAGGTGGAGGTGGTGCCCTCGGAGCGGATGGACTGCAGGTGGCCCAGTTCAAAGCCCGTGCCCTGGGCTGACTTGAGGCTGGAGGAGCGGGAGCCACTGGACAGCGGGTCGAAGGGAAAGCCTTTGCCAAAGGTGGGCGAGCGGAAGCTCTCAGGCTCCAGGCTCGGCTCTGAGCGGTAGCTGGGCTTGCGGCCGCCTTCGCCAATGGAGTTGGGCTCCTTCAGGCTGTTTACTCGGCTCAGCTGTGGGACAGGAACACAGCAGTCACTCCTGGGAACATAGGGGCCCCCAAAACTCTTAACGCCCACCCCAAACCCACCACCCAGAAAGCCACAGCAAAGAGCACAAAAGCAGCCCCGTAAGAGTGCTGCCTGTCAGCCAGCCACGTGCACAGCTTTACCTTGGCGCTGGTGGAATGGGGCAGGGCAGCTGAGCTGCTGCTGCTGCTGTATCCAGGCTGGTAGTTGTACATGGTGGGTGTCGGGGGGCTGTCCTTGCCTAGCAAGCTGCTGTCTGCAGGCAGGGGAAGAGAGAAAGACACTCACACGTGTGGCCACTAATGCAAACGCTGCGCGGAGTCCTCCCTCCCTTCCCCAGAACCGGCTCTGAGCCTTAGGAGGACAGACCGTGGAGGTGGAGGTGAGAGGAACAGGCTGGGGGAGAGTGCTCCAGGAATGGATGAAATGGAGCGGGATGGAAAATGGGTCCCCACAGCACAGTGTTTCAGGCAGGCACTTCTCTGTCCCTGTAGCGGCCCTGTTCACATCCCACTTCTCTTGCAAAGCCAACACAGGTGTTTCTGAGCACCGTTTCGCTGGCGCTCAGGGAAGCAGGGCATGCAAGTCACGCAGGCTGCAACAAACAAACTTTGCCACCAAGCCAAGCCTGCCATTCCTTCTCCTCCATCCTGGCTGCGCTCCTGTGCTCATCTACAGCACAACAGCCCTTAAGCCTGCCCACAGCATCTCAGTGGCTCAGGACAAGCACCTTGCTGCCAAGCAGTGGTCTCAGCTTGGCTTCCTGCTCTTTTCCAATAGATTAGAGCCGGCTGGAAGCATCCCACAGGCTTCTCCAATCACAAGGGCTGCGTGTAGCAGCCCGGAGACATGGGTGCACCCTGCTCCACAATGCGGCGGTGCTGACGTGCTTCAGGTCTACCCTGCAGCCTGTTCCTGCGGCCCTGGCTCCTGGTCTGCCGGGCACAGCCCCGGGCTTCCCTCCCAGCGGCTGGCTGGGACCCTGCATGCCCTCCTTACCCTCGTTGGTGGCCAGGGTTAAGTGTGTCCTCAGGCCCGTGTAGCGGCTGAGGTCTGGCTTAGGTGGGGGTGGCGGTTCGGCATCAGCAGACTGGCTCTCCGTCACCTCCAGGCTTCCTTTGGACTGCAGAGACAAAGCGCAAAGGGTCAGCAGGGCACCGAGGCCTCAGCCCTCCCCTTAGCAGGCAAGGGGCATGCAGTGGTGTCATGTCTCTTGGTGCCCCTGGGCCTGTCCAACATCCTGAGTGCTCGAGGGCAGCACGTGCCCCATGTGCTGGGAAGTGCCGTGGAAAGGGAAACCTCCAAACAATGCTGCAAGGGTGAAAGACGGGATAGGGAAGGGCAATGGAGTATGCAAAGCCTCATGTGGTCACTGCCACATGGGAGGGATGTAATTTCTATCCCCAGGGGACACAGAACAGGACAACACGGAGGAGGTGAAACATGACAAGGCTCACTCGGTTCTTTACTCACGGATGCAGGCTTGCACCCCTGGGCTCCACGCAGGACCCCAACGTGGGGAGTGCTAATTCCCCCCTTCCTCACCTTCGTCCTCTTCAGCTCTGTCTGGATACCATTGTCCATGATCTTGACAGTGATTTGGCCATCTGACACATCGGGCCGCAGGAAGGGGGGTCTCACCAGCACCGTCTGCTCAGCCCTTGGGCGCCCCAGGTACCTGCCAGAACCCAGGGAGAGAGGGCAGAGAATGTGGTGAAGGCCCATAGCTGGGGGTGCTTATGTTAGGTATTGGAGGGCTGGAGAGGCACCACCACACTTACCTGGGGGCTGGGGAGCTACACAGGACCCGGCTCACATTCTTACAGCAACCATTAGTGAAGGGGTTGACGCCACCTCGGAACTTGCCTGTCACCTGCGAGGTGGGGAGCATCACATTGGTGTGGGTGGCAGCCACAGGAGGTCTCCGGTCCACCCCCCACCCTCAGCAATGCCAACCGGGTCAGGGTGCTCAGGATGTGACCAGCACAATTGTTGAGTAGTGCCAAGGATGGAGACTCCCCAGTTTCCAGGCCCCTGTTCCAGTGTTGGGACTATTCTCATGGAAGAGGTGTTTCCCTAATGTCTAATTGGAAACTGCCTTGGTTCAAGCTGCACCATTGCTTCCTGCACTTCCACTGCCCATTCTTAAGGGCCTGCTGGGCTCCTTCTTACCCATGACCACTCCTCAAATAGCAGCAGTGAGATCCCATTTCTCCAGGCTGCATAAACGAGGTCAGCTCAAACTCCTCTCACACACTGATGGCACTCCTCCCTTAACTATCTTGCCAGAAATCCCTTGCTCAATCCACCCTACGTCTATCTTGTGGAAGCAATCCCCAGAAGCCATCCCAATGGTCTGACACCAGCTAAGCACCCCACATCAGCTAGTACACATACCTGCTCGTTGGTAGTGCGGCCCCTTGCCACAAGCACCACGTGGAACCCAGTAAGGCCAGCGACAGGAATGAAAAACAAGCTGGCCACACACATCACAGCCATACTGCCGGCGGGCAGCTAAGGAATATGCTGGAGAAACAGGTAGCTGTAAATGTCCCTGTTCATTGCAGGGAACTAGATGACCTCTAAGATCCCTCCCACTTCCAACGATCCTATGAATATCACAGCTCTGCTCCACCACATACACCCCCCAGCCCCACAACACTGTTCCCCCTCCAGCCTCTTCCTGAGCCTTCTTGGAGCGCAGAGGATACGTGACGGCCATGCGGACACCAGAGAGCTCTGCCTGGTAGAGGACATAAAGCAGACCAAAGCCGAACACCCCCATGATGTGTGTAGTGAGCGACAGCAGGAAGAGGAAGAAGTAACGGTAATTGCGTCGCCCGATGCAGTTGTTCACCCAGGGGCAGTGATGGTCGAACTCCTGTTGGTGGGGAGAAGACAGTGAGGGGTTTGGCTGGCAGCGCTCTGTGCCTGCACGAGGATTTTTGGGACTGATGGCTCAGCTCTGTGCCAAAATGCAGAGGCACCCCGGCAGCTGCTCACCTCCACACAGTTGTCGCAGACGCTGCAGTGGGAGCAGCGCGGTGGCCGGTAGAAGCGGCAGGTCGCACACCATTTCATGCGCACCTGAATGCCCTTGATCTCCACTGTCTTATAAAGCGGAGCTCGGAAGTCATCTTCCTTATCCTCATCTTCTTCAGCTAGCAGAGAACACAAGCACAGACACATGCTGGGACAGGGGGGAGATGTGTCGTCAAATCCCAGCTGGCCTTCTTCCCTCCCCACCTGGAAATGCCCAGCAAAACCCTCCTCTGTCCCACCACAACCCCCCTAGGCTGTCCCAGGGATCATCAAATACAGGTAGAAAAGGTCGTGCCCCAAAACCACAGCACCCATCTGAGCCCAAGGCAGCCCATATGAGGTGCTGGGACTTATGCAACTTTCACCACTTGATCCTACCAACCGGCAGGGCCGTGAACCCAGAGCAACCTCCTAGCAGCATCTGTCACCATCTGATCCCATCCAGACAGGGCAAGGAGAGCTCTTCCCAAGTACTCTGGGATCAGGGAATCCTCTTTCCTCCTGAGGAAGGAACTAGTTCTATCTCAGGTGATTCACAAGCTGGGTCACACTTACCTCGTGGGAATATGCCTGGGTCCATGAAGGTGGCCATGCTGAAGTTGGCCAGCACGAAGAGGAAGACGACAGCATTGTAGATGGGAATGACTGGGGAGACGTAGAGGCTGAGCCAAGGGCACCTGCAGACACAAAGGCTTTGTGACACCTGTCCTACAGGCAGTTCCTTGGGCACTGCAGGGCCAGGCTTCTCTGCTGCATCAGGCAATGGTCACAACAGCCCCCTCCTGCAGGGGGGCTTCCGGAATGGCAAGGCCGTTCTGCCAGCTTTGGGGGCACCCCAAGTGCATCAGCCATCCCCATGGACCTGCCCAGGGGTATCTATGCAAAAAGTGCTCCAGCAGTCAACCAAGGCACAACACACATCCCTTCTTAGTGGTGGCAAGAACAGGCAGAGCCAGTCAGACTGGCAGTGCCACGTGGGCTGCAAGAAGCTGCACTGGCATGGGGACACAGGATGGATTTTGCTTCCTTAGTGACACCCTTCCTTTGTCTCATCAGCGAGCATGGGTAGCATTTGGGGATCCCACAAGGGGACACAAAACCAGCAGCCTCGAGCCTGAACCCAGATGGGAGCTGCTGTCTGAGGCGCCCACTGCCCCAGCTGGCACCCAGCTCCTTCACAGGGCTGGGAGCAGGGTAGGAGCACCATCCCCACCGCCCTGCCCAGGCTGGGTGCAGGCTGAGGGCAGTGGGCTTCCCCCTCAGAGGCGCCAGCGTAATTCTCTAATCTGCTTTGCTGCTGGGAGTTTAATCCCGTGGATCTAGGGCAGCATCTGTCCCTCTCTTTCCCCCCATAGTGATAAACACAGATGGATTTAGGCGGTGAGTGCAGAGGGGGCAGAGCGCAGTGCTGGACGAGCAGGGCGACATATGGTGTCAGCACTGTAATCCAGCACAGCCCTCCAGCAGGGAGCAGCGAAGGTGCACGTGCTGCCCCATCCCTCCTCCACCACCACGCTGCCACGCAGCTGGGAGAAGCAGTCACACTGTGGGTCCCACTGCACGGCGTGGCTGGTAGGAATGCCATCTGGGAGCACAGCACTGTGATGGCAGCCTCACCTTGGGCGATGCCTCCATGCCTTGGCCTATCTGCAATGGCATTGCCACTGCAGCTCGAGGAGCTCTCGGGGGCAAGGAGTGGCTCCTGCAGCCACGCAACAGCAGCCACGCTGGCCTGGTCTCCTGGGGCAACTGGCCCTGCTGTGCAGCCTGAGATCCAGTGGGATGGGTCTGTGCAGAGGGCAAGCTGTAGGGTGTACGGGAAGGAGCCTCCATTTTGAGCAGCCCCAAGCTCTCAGGCAGGAGAATCATTACTCCAAGGGCAGACCTGCCAGCTCCATGCTGCCCTTCAATGGCAGATTGAGTGTCAGCCTTTGAGAAGGAGAAGTGACTGTAGAAGGTGCTGAGCGCCCTGGGACCAGCTCACAACCCCAGGCCTTATCGGGCATTGCTGGATACCCACAGCACAATGGGAGAGCTGCCAGAGGCTGTGCCCAGTGGACTTTGGGCCTGAGCAGCAGGCCCAGGCTGTGCAGCCATCTCAGCACCACGTCCCTGCCTTCTGCTCTCCACAACAGACACGGCAGGAATGCGTGTCCCATCACAGCACAGGGCTGCCCCCTGCTCTACGCATGTCCCATAGGGCCCAGAGAGTTGGCTCTCAGAGCTCAGGCGTGGAGCACACCCATCTCAAAGAGCTGTTGAGACTTGTCCCTGGCAGCACATGAGAGAACTCAGGGAACCCAGCAGCCTCGGCCTGCCACAACCTGAGTCACAGCCCAACTGAAGCAGGCTGTGCTGCTCCTCCCCTCTGCAGGCTCATTTGTAGCCCCTCACATCCCCAGCCCCGTGAGTTCTGCAACTCCTTTAAGACAGTGTGCTACAAGGAACCAGACCCAGGCAAGAGAAGAGGCATGGGATGGACTAACTGATCCCCAGGGGAATTCCAGTCTGGAACCAGCAGTGTCCAAGCCACCGAGCCAGGCTCATCCTTCGAGATGGGAACACCTCTGCCCCTGCCAGATCTCACTCAGCAACACAAACCTCAGTCCAACCACTATGCATTCTAATGAAATTAATGTGCTCATTCCTGGCCCATAGACACCAACCCTACGCCAGGACGGACCAGAAGGAACAAGCCTGGCTGATATACCAGAAACAATGCTAGAGAGAGGCACACAAGAAGAGCCTTTCAGGAGCAGGGCACCGAATACCACCAGTTCCATGAGCTCAAGCTTTGTGCAAACTTTTTCTCCATTCCTTCCTTCCCCGCTCCAGCAGTTTCACAGGAACAGCCCTGTGACTGCTACAAGCACAAAGCAATGCCCTCCCAGCCCTGCCAAACAACCTGTGTGAAAGCATGCCGTGCTTTGCCACTCTGCTGGAGATTTAAATTGGTGTTTTAAAGTAGGTTAAATAACATCCACTGACCTACAATTAACGCGACTCTGCCCAGGTGTTCCTGCTCTGAACAAACCTGCTTGGCAGCACACAGCCTGACCGCAGCTGTTCCTTACACTGATAAGCAGCTCCCAGCAGCCCCATAGCTTGCAGCTGGCACTGCAGAGTGGCAGCAGCCAGGACTGGGTCTGCGGGGCACGGCTGCCCCTATTTGTTGTGTCCTGATGGCAGTGCAATGAAAGGAGGGCACTCGTCACCCTGAGAGCAGCATCAGGCACACCCGCTCTCTCTTCTCCTCCAGTTCTCTGCACTGGTAGCACAAAACCTGCTGCTTTTTGCAGCCTGAAGTAGCAAAATCTCCCTCGACAGCCTCAAAGCTGCCAAAGCACCGGGCTGATAGATGTCCTGGGTCTTGGCTTGGGTAAACCCTGCTGAATGACAGCACCAGCTGCCTGGAAGGAGTAAATCACATCAGCTCTGTCCTCTGGTCCTCAAATTACTCTTTTATTGCCCAGTTGCTGCCACGTGTTAAAGCTGCAGTGACCTTCCAACCACCAAGAGCTGTGTTTGAGGGAGCGGCAGGAAATCATGGGGCAACAGGATGCCATGCTGGGGTAAGGACACTGCCCCAAACACAGGCTTCCCCCAGGTGCTGGCCTCAGGACCTGCTGGCTCATAGGCAGACCAGCTCCTCCAGGCCCTCTCCAGAAACACCAGACCCTCCCCATTTCCTCAAGCTGACACCAACAGCGGCAAGAGATGCATGCGGGGGTCAGGGTGCTTCTCCTTCAACTTTTCCTTTGTGGCTCAAAAATTGGTTACAAAACTCTGAAGAATAACAGAGACTGCCCTTGTCTGACAAACCACTTCGGAGAGCTCCAAAGGAGAAAATTATCTCTGTCATTTTCCCCATACAGGTCACAAGCTAATTCCCAGCCCAGATGGGGCTGAGAACTGCCAGCGAGACGAGCGAGTTATGCAAACATCCGAAGGCAGCAGTGAAGTGTCTGCCAGGAGCAGAAGCTGAACAGTGGTGAGGTGCCTCGCTGTCCGCCACAGCAGCTCCCGTCTCTGTTTTGCCTCATGGGAAAATCAAGCAAAATTCAGCTGGCATTGAACCACTCCAATGGACTGCTGCAGAGGGTGCTGCAGTGCTTTCACACCCTACATCTGTCCCACAGTGTGACAGCTCACCCGCTATGCCAGCTCTGCCACCAGAAAAACCCTGCTTAGTCCCTGCCCTGCTCCCATCGCGCAGCATCACACCCCCAACACCTCCCCCTGCCCTCTTTGCTCTTTGGCCAAGAGACTGGGACTCACGTGAAGGCAAAGAAGAGGGTGGTGGCTCCCACTAGGAAGATGGCAGCAGCTGAGACCGGAACGTATTTGCTGGGTTTGAACCTCTTTCCAGATGCTGCTGGCATGTTGGAGCTCTGGTGGGGAATCTGCCCTGCAGCATAGCCCAGGCCCAGCTGGAGTCAAAGCAAGGCGAGAAGGGCAGGGGAGATGGAAGGGGCCAAAGCACAACCCTGGGTCACTCCTGGAGCAGGCTCTGAGCAGAGCAGGCTGTCTGCAGAAGTCCACTGCGGTCTCCGGAGCAAGAGGCCCTGAGGAGTCCACGCTACTCTCTGCCTTGCGAGAGTTCAGGGGTGCAGGGAGGGAGACTTAAAACCATTAAAAAATTCAGCACAGAGAACTGGATTGGATTTAAAACAGCTGTTGGAGCAGGAATGCTGAGAGCCCTTGAGAGCATGCAAAAAGCAGCTCCCCGTACAACTTGCAGCAGCCACCAGACACGAAGGTAAGCTTTCCGTGCTGGGACAGGAGCAAGGCAAGAAGCACAATGCGTGAGAGCACCCTGGGAAAGAGCAAGATAGCGGTAAACTTCTTGCAAAAAGCCACTCTGGGAAACCACTTCTCCTTTTCAATCTGATATCCACAGCCCCCTCCGGCCGCTGTCTCACAAGCGATCTGCCCAGCTTCCTCGCAGCGCTGCTGTGCCTCCTCCTCCTCCTCCCCGGAGGCGGTACAGAAGCACTCTCCCTGATTTCACCAGAATCTAGGCTGGCTGCCTGGCGGTGGCCATTTAATTTTATTTATTTCTCTTTGACTGTTAAAGCCGAGGAACAGCTGGTGCAAGGTTGAGCTGTAAATCCTTTCTTTGAGAGGGGGGCTGGAGGGGAAGGTCCAGTGGATTGTGCGTTTTCACCCTCTTCCTACTTGTTCCTTTCTCCTGACCCCCTGGGCCTTTCCACAGGCTTCGCTGTTGTTGTGAATCAACAGGAATTGCACCAAATCTTCACTGCGGCAACCATTCCTGAGCAGCACAGCAGCAGAGATCTGAAGGAACGCTTTCAGGGAGGGCTTTTATACCCCCAAAAGACAAGTGACGGTGGAAGCAATGCTGAAGAAGTCTGTACCGCCCATGGCCCAAGCAGTGTGGGGGCAGGTCTCAGTACATTCCAAACCACTCCATTTTTAATGAATGGAGGAGAGGTAAAGTTGCTCTTCATTAATCCATTTGTTCGCTCAAAAAACTCAGGAACATTGAGAATGCCACACCTCACCTAAAAAAAGAGGACAGAAATAAATTAACAAGAGAAATGATCATGTAAAAATACTGAAACACCACCAAGCTGTCCAGAACAGTGAGAATGCATTTATGTGAGGAAGGAAACAACCAGGAAGATGCAGAACCCTGTCGCAGGCGACTTCCAAGCCCAGCTCTGACAGCCCGATGCCACAGCCCAAGGCCTGTCACATAACATCGGCGTCCCTCATCACATCTGCAAACCTGCAGTGAGAGGAGGCTGTAATTAGCAAAGATCCAGCCAGCCACCTCACAGCCCAACCCCGAGGCCCTCTGCAGAGAAACCCAAACTAAGCAACATACCCAGGACTCCACAGGAAGTCTGTGCTGAGCCTGGAATAAGATTAGGGACCATAAGACTGCTTGCCTTGTACCTTTCTACAGTTGTAACTCCAGTTCTAATGCTGCAAAATGCCTGCTGCCTCGAGGTGAAGGGGCTAATCAGAGGCTTACAGAGCCGATATTTGGGTGGAGACAGCAGGAGGAAGAGGCAGCTGGAATCTCATCCTCTTCCCCCTGAGGGCACAAAGCAGAGAAGCCTGTGGAGAACACTAGGGAAGGGATTCTGAGGGCCAGGTTCCCACCAGAGAGCCCTGATGGCTTTATGGTGCCCTCAAGAGTGTCACCTGATTGACAGCGAGGGTGTAGGTGGGAGTGTCAGATTGCTGCGAGGCAAAACACAGGGGAGAATGTACCTTCCCGAGAACTGAAGGAGGCACCAACCAGCCCCAAGCACACTTGAACCCAGTGCAGCTCAGGGAAGAGCTGGGCACAGCTTCTATTTCATTGACTGTTACTGCTAGAGCCCCTGCTGGGCCATTTGTCACATACTCAGTGCCTCGGTGTTCCATCATGAGGTCTCCATCAGCCCACTGACCACCAGATACAGAGCCATAACAACCCTCTTCTCCTCCCAGATCTTTTTCTTAGGGGTAGATGGAAATTCCGAATGCTGACCAAGCACTCACGCAGGCTGAGAGAACTGTGGCACAAAATTAAGGACACAAGTAGTTCATGACAAGAACTTACTAGGCTTAGATAACTCAGTCCCGATGCAAGGCGTCAGCCAGCGGGGCTGACTAACCGAGGCACCACTCCCACTGCAAAAGGCCCTTCTTTAGCAGAAACTTTTGAAACCAACTTTCTGGCTTTGTGATCAAGAGAGAGGAAAGCCAGCACAACACAACAGGAGCACAGTGCCCCAAATCTGCTGGCTGGAAGCCCTGCTCTCACCTCCGGGCAGCCGGCCGCAGCAGCTCTGCGGGTGGGCGGGCAGCAGTCCTGGAGATAGGCTACCCCCAAGTTGAAAGATGACATCACTGCTAATTGCTTTAGCAGAAACCATCTGTTAACGTGCTCCTCAGCTGTAACAGGACACCCCAGCCCTCTGAAAGGCTCCGCCATGAGAACAGCCACACCTCATATCCAAACAGATACTCGCAGATTTAAGTTTGCCCCCATGCTACTCCTCACCTCTCCATTCCATTCCTTACGCAGAGCGATCTCCTTGTCCAAAACACTGTCCACAAACATTCCCCTTGAAGCCTGCCCCAGTTCAAGGTCCTGCTCAGCTCCAACCCTTTCCAAGGCACCTCCTAATGACAGGTGCATACATTAAAGGGCTCCAACTCCTCTCACAGGGAGAGTCGGCACACGGTGGCATTTGCAAAGGTCCACGTGAGAGCTCAGCTCAGTGCAGAAAGGAACATCAGGCAGTGCTGGAGCGAGCTCCCCACATCAGTGCAAGAGTAAAGACAGAAATACAGAATATCCCGAGTTGAAAGGGACCCAAAAGAATCACTGAGTCCAACTCCTAGCTCCAAAACTCAAGCCTTATGTTTGAAAGTATTGTACAAAGGCTCCTTGAGTTCTAGCAGCTTGGGTCTATGAGCACTGCCACGGGGAGTCTGTTCCAGTGCCCAGACACACACTGGTGAAGAATCTTCTCTTTATGTGCAAACTACAGCTTGGGCACCTGCATGTCCTGACTGCCAGGCAAGAGGTCCAACCCTCCTGCAGCCTGGAATGTTTGGTTGACATCTGAAATGCTGTGTGGCATGGCACTGCAGGCTGGTATCTCAGCTGTGTAATTTTAAAGTATCTTCTTCTCTTTTCTTGGGGCTAAACGATAGCAACACTTGACCGTTTCTGTCACTTACCCTGACACCCTGGAGTAACACAAACCTATTTGCAGGATCCACCCTGCCTTTCCACAAATTATACCAATCCAGACCACATTCACACCAACTTCCCCAAACAGACAATCTCTTACTATACCTCTTCTCCTGCAGTCCTGCAATCTGCCCACTCCCAACCTCTCCTTTCCCTTTCCAAACCTTTTATCCTCACTGCAACTCACCTGAGGAACATATGTGCTCTACTCCCATCCTGATCCTTTCTCTGCAGCTTCCAGCCCAGCAGCTCCTCCCTTCCACGCCTCTCAGGACCTGCCCTACTCCTTCCTCCTCCCAGTCAAGCTTTACTAGGCTTGTGTGTCACAGATTACTCCATTTTCCCTCTCCTCTGGTGTTTCTACCTGTTTTCCCAACTCCAGCACCTCTTCCTCTGCCGTGCTTTTTTTCCCCCTGGTTCCTCTTATCCAGCACAACCCCAGGCTTCCCGCTCCCAAAGGAGAGTCTAGGGTTCCCAAGTCAGCCACTGCCTTACTGATACTCCCGTCCCACAGATGGCTTTACTGCCTGGCAAGGGCTCAGCTGCTCCCTGAGCTTGTCCCATTGCCCCAGTTTCCCTGTACCCGTATTCTCATTCCCCATTTATGTACTTCCATTCACGTGAGGGGCTAACTTCCATCTCCCCTCGCCTCAGTTTCTGAGGACTTTACTTAATCCTCCTTTCCTTTCCTCAGGATATTTCCAAACGCCACCACTGCCACCTTCCACTTCTTTTTCAGTGCACACTGCCTTTTCTTCAGCTGAGAACCTGATGAGTCTGACTCCAGTTTCCACTTCTGCCAGCACTCACTCCTTGAAGCGCTGTGCTCTTCCTGTCCTTCCCACCATTTCCCCATCTCATCGCTTTCCAGAAACCCATCCACATACAGCCTGAACAGTTTGTGTTGCTTTGGGGCTTGATCTTTCCAAAGAATCAGACGGGACAAGGAAACACTCCTCACCATGCTCCACGCTGCCAACAAGCAGTTCCTCTAAGCTCTCCCAGCCCTGAAGAAGGAAGCGCACACCTCAACGTGACAAGGTTCCCCGACACTGCCTTTCGTCACCACGCAGGGAAAGGAGCTGGCACAGAGCAGAGAGAGTTCACTCTCAGTTATGAGCTCCAGCGGTGCGTCAGCTGCCTCCCTGCCCCAAACCAGTCCTGTTGAGTTTCCCCTGCACGGGTCAAACAGACAAACAATTCCTTCCGAGTGATGCAAGTCCCAGTCAGGGCAGATCTGGGACGACACAAAGACAAGATGTACTCTACCCGTTCCCACCTTGTTTTCATTGCCTGCACCCAAGACCTGCATGGAGCAGGTGGCCCCTGGGCTGGCTCTGTAGTCCGGAGCCTTGGCACCTTCTATTCACAGGATGAGAAACATGTCCCAGCCAGCTCCCCTCAGCACTGAGCTCACTGCACAAACCCCACACAGCAAGAAGCCAAGAGGTATTCATGAAATACAGACAACAGCCCAGGCAGCAGTTGCTGAGATGCAGGCAGCAAGGGAAAGCAAAACCATCAGAGCAGGCAGCCAGCATGGCTGGCAGCCCCTCAGTGCTTAACTCTGGCCTTGCTTACATTGCTCCTGTTCCTCCCCTGCCCATCTCAGCGGTTTACACGGGATTAGCCCCATTTTGCGGACAAAGCAGGGAAGAACAGCATCTCACCCAATGTGTCCGCACCTTCCTGGATGCACAAACCCAGCCCTCCCACCACCAGTGCCCAGAGGCAGCAGCAAGCAGAAGAAACAAGGGGTGCAGGAGGAGAAGGGTGAACGCCCCAAAAAGCCTTGTCTAAAATCTCCCGTTGGAGACCTTTACTCCACCCAGTTACCTCCTGCCTGACCTCAGGAACTATGAGAACAAAGTCCTCTGCTAAGGAACAACGCCTCGCTGGAGGTGATGATTAGATTAAGCCCGCTAAGTTGATCAACCTCCTCACTTCGATCTAGACAAGGCTGTAGTCATGTTTTATAGCCTAGAAAAGATCAGTGCAGGAAGGATGATCCCACAGACAACCCAATTCAGATATGTAGCAGATCAAAACGTGGAAGCTGGGGAGAAATCACATCCTAGGGAGCCACCAGCAAGGGACACCAGGAAGGCAGAATCTCTCCCCCTAAACCAGCGAGATGAGCAGGGTACAACGGTGAGATTTTGCTCTCATCTCAAGGAGATGCAACAGAATCCTCAGCTGCAATAACTTGGGATTAACACATTTCACATTGATAATTTGGAGCTGCTTAGCAGTAGCCAGGCTGAACAACTGCCAGCACAGCCCATTACATCACCAACACTGGAGAACGTTGTGTGGAAGTGTGTTTCGAGGAGGAATTTCACTCTGGATAAGGCAGCAGCACATGGGCCGGGGCTTTGCACCCAGAGAGCAGCCTTCAACTTCTGCTCACTGACAGGCCACAAGAACCAAACCCTGACACAGGCTTTTTAAAACTGAAGTTGACGAGATGTTCTCAGAAGTACAGTCAGCATAAGGAGAGCCCCAGCTCCAGATGAGAGCCTGCAGGAAGGCTCTGTGCTGCAGGCCACTGCTGTGCTGGTGTCCACTCCTCAAACACAAACCCTGCCCACCCTCACAGCACTCAGGAGCATGACTGCATTCTGTTATCCCACCGTCCAGCCTCCGTGCCTGCCCAAATTCCCCAGCAGCACCATCCAACCCTCCAAAGCAGCTCTGGGCTCCCAGCACCAGAAGGACATAGGGCTGTCAGAGGGGAAGCCTCACGGATGCTGAAAGCTACGAGGAGATGGGCTCAGTCAGCCTGGAGAAGAGAAGGCTCTGGGGGACCTCGCCGTGGCTTTCCAGCACACAAAAAGGCTACGGGAAAGCTGGGGAGGGGCTTTCACAAGGACAGAGAGTGAATGAACGGTAATAGTTTTAAACTAAAAGAGGGGGGCTCTGAATTAAGTATAAGGAGGAAAATCTCTACTCACAGGGCAGTGATGCACCGGCACAGCGACCCAGAGAGCTGTGGGTGCCCCATCCCTGGAGGCGCCCCAGGCCGGGCCGGATGGGCCCCGGGCAGTCTCACCGGGCTGCTACCGAGCGTCCCTGCCTATGAAGGGGGTGGAACCGGATGGGCCTAAGGCCCGCTGCCCCCGGCCGTACTATCGCTCCGCGGCCCCGCGGGCACGGAAGGACGCGGCGAACTCACGGAGACGCCGCGCGGAGCCGGATCGGCGCTGCGCCCGGGCCCAGGAGGAAGCGGCTCCCGCCTCACCCCGCCATGCCGCACCACCGGCGGGGCGGAGGCCGCGGGCCGGCGGGGCTCCGGGCGCCGTGGAGAGGCCGCGCTGCCAGGCGGCGGGCGGGGGCTCGGAGGCGGTCCCGGGGCAGAACGCAGCCGGGGCTCCGGGGCCCTACGGCTACCGGGGGCGGGGAAGGGCCAGCAGCCCTGGGAGGAGGCGGGCGCGACGGGAGAAGGAGCGGGAAGGCCCCGCGGTACTCACCGGCACGCTACGGCGCGGCCCGGGCGGCGCCCAACGCTACCGGGCACGAAGCGGCGGCGGCGCTCGGCGGCTGGGCACGACGTCAGAGTTGCGCCTGCGCGCCCCGCCCCGTCGGCCGCGCGTCCCGCCCGCCGCTCTTCATTGGTCGCCGTCTGGGGAACAGCCTGGAAGGAGCGAGGAAGGGCGCGGCGCGCATGCGTGAAACGGGAAGTGGCCGTGCGCATGCGTCATCAGGAGGGTGGGCGCACGTGCACCGCAGACCGCATGCGCGGCGCTTCCTGCGCCCGGAGGGGATTTGAGCGCTGTGTGCTGCGGGGCGAACCCGCGGGACGAGACAGGAGCCCAGCCCAGCCCGTGCGTGTCCGCGGAGCGGAGGAAAAGGGGCGTCTTCCGCCCTGCTTCGCTTTGACCGATGGTCTTCCTGTGATAGGCCTGGGGTTCCTGTTCAGCATCCACGGGGGTGGGTGGTCAGCACCCGGGGCCAATCCCTCCATCCTGCAGCCGAGACAAAAAGCAGGAAGCACCACGGAGCCAAAGGGCAGCGAGATTTAATAACAAACTTTACAAAAAGATAAAAACGAGAGGCAGCCTCCTGTGCCGCTGGCACAAGGGCACAAACCCAGGGCCTGAAAGCTGCTGGGCAAAGCAAGTGCTGGGCTACACGCATGGACATCCCCATGTGTCCCCTCTGCCCAGGACTCCCTGCCCCATCCCTGCTGGAGCTACTTCAGGTCCATGAAGCGGATGTCCATGATGAGAAGGAAGTTCTTTGGAAGTGGGCGAGGGGCAGGCGAGAGCACAGTGAACACCTGGCGTTCCAGGTCTACCCCAGTGACCACAATGAAGCCAGCCACGCTGGTCTCTGAGATGTTGTCATCGGGGCTGTCGGCCATGCTGACGCTCAGCAGGTGGTGCACCATGTCCCGCCCTGGCGTCACCGGCACCAGCTTCAACTGGTTGTCCTCCTGCGACATGCCCAGTGGCAGGCAGGAGTCAGGGATGGTGGGAGCCCCTACTTTGTAGATCTTAACATCAGAGAATTTGACGTCAAAGGCGTGGGGGTAGAAGCAGCCCCGGAAGCCATAGAAATATTCCCTGATGCGGTCATCTCGGCACTCCCGCCGGAAGTCCTTGGAGCGCTCCACCACCCCGCCAGATTTGGGGAGCAAAACGGTGCGCACAAAGTGGGGCAGGTCCCTCTTAAGCTCGTTGTAGAGCCGCTCCTGGTCCAGCACCACCACCACATCTACCTCAAAAGCTGAGGCAGCATGCACCAGAGCCTGGTAGCCCGAGCCCTTCACCCAGCCGCATGTGTTGATGACGCAGCCGCTGACCGATGCACGGCGGTTCACTTCACATCGCTGGTTGAAGACATCAGCCAGGCGGGATGTGATCTGCAGGCAGATATTGGGACATGAGGATAAAGTACATGGGGTTGAGAGGGATGTTTCTGTTCCCAAAAGACATCAACGCAGCTGGAGGCCATGTGATGAGGACCTGTCCAATGATAGGCAATGCTCCTAACTCACTCAGCAGGTTTATTTAGTGCTAAGAGGCAGAGGCAATGCCTGGGCCATGGGAAACCACTTTGGCTGAAATCCTTCCTTGACCACCCCTCAGTGATAGCCATAAAGGGGCAGCAGCCACATTCAGTGCTGAAGCTGTCCATAAAGCACCTTAAATGAGTGCACTGAGGCTGAGGGCAACCTTCAGCCAAAAAAGGGGCTTCTAGCCATCACCAAACTGCAGGCAGAGGACACGAGGCATTTGGGCCAGCTTTTTACCCTTCATGTTTTTGTTGGACTTCAGTGCTTAACTCAGTATTGCACTATGGTTTTATAGAACAGTAGGACTAGATGGGCAATCCCTAACTCACAGGGGCAGACAGGACTCCTTGGAGGCTCCACCCTCCTCCAAGCAGGGCCAACCACAAGATGACAGGGACTCCAAGCACTCACCTTGTTGTAAAGCTTGATGTTTGTGCCAGGTGTGGTGGAGCCAAAGTGGTAGACCAGCGGAGCCTGCAGGGAGAAGCCCTCCTCCACATCAGCCGGCCGCTCGATGTAGAGGGCACCCATGGTGCCAGGGATGGAGACGGAGCCCTGCCCCACGTCCAGCTCCACAAAGGTGGGCCGGCGCCCCAGGCGTACAGCATAATTCAGCAGCAGGCGGCACACAGTCGACTTGCCCACATCGGTGGGGCCCACCACCATGACACGGGGCCCCCGCTCGTCCTCGCGCTCTGCCTGCCTCCGCATCTGCTCCAGGGCCGTGTGAGTGTTGAGGTAGAGCAGCATGGGCGTGTCCTTGGAGACGTATGCCACCTCGGTGCGCCCACTGAGCTGCACGGTGCAGCCGTGCCAGGTGAAGACGGCCACCTTTGCACCAGCGTCAAAGGTGAACTTCTTGTTGCGGGTCAGCTCGGTGCCAAACACCTCAGCCATGCCGGTGAGCAGCTCCATCTGCACCGTCTGCGAGGCCTCCACTTCAAAACGCAGCTCTGTCTCCCGCTCCAGCTCGAACTTCGCCACCTGCTTCTTCTCATCACCGCCATCGTCCGCCATCGCGGGCCCGGCCCGATCCCACCGCCCACCGCGGTAGGGCTGGACCCTGAGCCCGGGGTCTGGCAACCGTCAGTACCTGACAGCGCCTGCAGCTGTTCCGCGAGCCTACCGGGAATCTGGCAGGGCTGTCGCGTTTCCGTTACGTCACGGAGCGCGACGGAAGTAACGTCAGGCAAACGCCGGAGGTGAGGTCAGAGCGCTGCCCGCACGCCTGCTTCATCAGCGGGAGCGCGTGGGGCGTTGCCGTGGCAGCCGCGCGGGGCCTGCTGGGAGATGCAGTCGGGGCCTGCTGCGGCGTGCCGCTCCCCGTGCTTCCCGGTGTTCGTCCGCGTCTCATCTGCACAACACCTACTGGGGCACCGTGGCCACGGCCTCTCCCCCTTTCATTGCCCCCGGCCCCGCTACGTGCCACGGGCACGCCGCGAGCTGCGCTCCCCTCCCGCCCCGGCCTCGCTGCAGCCGCCCCGGGGTCCCTCGGCAGCGCGCGGGAGCCGGTAGAGCGCCCGCAGCTCGGCGACGGGGGCAGCGGTGACGTAGTGCTGCCGGGCGGTGACGTCTCGGCGCGGGGTGCGGGCGGTGACGTCGAGCAATGAGTCACGGCGCCGTGATGCAGTCCCCGGGCGTGCGGCGCTCCCCTCCCTTCCCCCCCACCCCCTCCGCGGCCGCCTGGTGCCCCCGCCCCGCACCGGCACCGGCACCGGGGACAGCGGCAGCGGGGACAACGGCAGGCGGTGAGCGGAGGGACGCGGGGGGAGGGGGGGGAACTACGGCGGTGCCGGGAGGCACGGCGCTGCCCCCTCCTCACCCCATCCTGCTTAACCATTCGCAGGCCGCCCCCCCTTACCGCCCGCTTCTCGTCCGGGGGACCCTTGGGCAGCCGCGCTCCACCCCCCCGTCCCGGAGGGACAACGGCTCTCAGCACGCTGCTGCGCTGCTTCTTCCCCTGCGAGCGGCTGTGCGGGGGCTGCACCATGCCCCCCGCACCCCCGCGGCCCCCCGGGGCTCTGCCACCGGCCGTGCTCCCTGCCCGCCGCCACCGGGTCCCTGCCACCACTCGTCTGCCTCCCCGGACCTTTCACAGCTACCTACCGCGCTCCCACCGCACCTACAGCTGCGTACACTGCCGTGCGCACCTGGCCAGGCACGAGGAGCTCATCTCCAAGGTGCCCCCTCTGCGCCCGCGTCACCTCCCCGGGGCCCTGGTGTAGCCATCTTCCCCTCTGCGGTGTCCCTGGGAAATAGTGAGGGTCTCCCCAGGGTGTCCCCAGGGTAGTTGTGTCTGTCCTTTCTGCATTGTCCCCTCTATGCTGTCCCCCCATGCTGTCTCCTCCTCCACAGCATCCCCTCTGCAGTGTCCCCTCCATGGTGTCCTAAGAGTGCCAGGTATCCCCCTGTGCCCATACTCCCCACAGTGTCCCCATGGCAGAAAGTCTTTCCCTGCGGTGGCATGGTGGTGATGGAGGAGGGGAGTGAGGGAGGCACAGAGGACGCTGGGTTGAGTCACGCTGTGTCCCTGCAGTCCTTCCAGGGCAGCCATGGCCGTGCCTACCTGTTCAACTCGGTGTGAGTACTGCGGTGGGGGATGGGATGCTGGGAGGGGGGAGTGGGGTGAGCTATCATCACTATCACTTGTCCTGGAGAAGGTTGAAGGAACATCCCCAGACGTGCCCACAGCACCCTGTCTGGTGCAGGGTTAATGTGGGCTGTGGCCCGGCCGAACAGCGCCTGCTGCTCACTGGGCTTCACTCTGTGGCTGACATCTTCTGCGAGAACTGCAAAACCACCCTGGGCTGGAAATACGTGAGTGCCCCTGGCGCCCCCAACCTGGGATTGGGCATCACACTGGCACCCCAATCCCTTGGCCTGGGCATCCCAAAGACATAATATGGGCACTCTGAGCCCACGGCACCGCAAATCCCGCTTGGTTACCCAAAGCCCTGCTGCAGCCCACTGTGCAGGCACCCCAAACCCACAATAGTTGCCCTGGGACCCTAAATCCATAGCACATGTCCTGTGACCTGGGCCCTGAGGGGGCTCAGGCTGCCATCCCCACAGGAGCAGGCATTCGAGAGCAGCCAGAAGTACAAGGAGGGGAAGTTCATCATCGAGATGTCGCACATGGTCAAGGAGAACGGCTGGGATTGAGCAGCATGGGAGGGACACCACAATGGCACCTACCCTGGCAGGCACCTGGCATTGGACAACTGACATGGGCCCTCCCCACTTTGCTCTCCAGGGAGGGCACCCCATGCCAGCCTGTGCCACCTGCTAGGGTGAGGGCATGGGGCCCGTCACCAGCACACAGAGGCTGCGGGCAGCTTTTCTAGTGGAATAAAAGACTTTTGTAGGAAGGCGTCAAGTGTCACTTTGGAGTGCCAGGGGGAGGTGGCAACGCCAGGGGACAGCAGCTGGCACACCAGCAGCAATAGTGTTCCCCCTCCAACAGGAGCCAGTCAGTGACTCAGAGCTTTTATTGGGGCCTCAGACCAAGAGCTGATGGAGGAAACAGAGGCACAGGAGCTGCTGGGGGGCCAGGAGCACCCAATGGGGGCAGAGGATTTGGGAGGTGTGGGAGGGAGAAGGGAGAAAAAGATGTGGCTGAATGGTTGTTGGAAGAGGGAAAGATGGAGTGAAGAGGGAAGGAAGGGGGGAGGAGAGGGTGAGAAGATATAAAGAAGCAGGGAGGGAGGAATGGGAAGAGGGAGAGAGAAGTGGAAGAAGGAAGAAGAGAAGGCAGATAGGGACAAGAGAAGGAGGAAGGGAAGAAATGGAGTGAAGGAAGGGGCAGGCATCAGGCCTGGGGGTCACTAAGGCGTCCCATGAAGAGGGGGATGGCGTTGCCTTCATCCCAGAGCACGAAGAGGAAGGGCTGCAAAGCCTCCAGCTGCAGAGCCGTGCGGGCCACTGAGGTGGCCATGGCACCCGCTGCCTCCACGCCTTTCTCGTCCAGCGTCAGCACAGCCCGGTGTTGCACTGCATCCACTGCCACCTCCGGGCCCCGTGCCAGCCCACACAGCTCCGCATCCAGGAACAGCCCAAAGTCTGCAGCAACCAGACACAGTGCCATTGCCGTGGCATGGAGACAGCAGGGGGTGGGAGCATTGGGAACAAGGGGAAACCAAAGGACACCAGGAACAAATGGGGAATGGCAAACAGCAGGGGATACAAAGGGATGTAGGGGACATGGAGGATACTGGAGCCACTGGGGCCGCCAGAGAACCAATGGACACAGGTATACGAAAACACCAGAAACACGGGGGACACTGATGTCACTGGGGGCACTGAAGTTGCAGGGGAAAGGTGCAGGTGACTTACTGCAGGGAGTGATGTCATCATCTGTCACCTTATGTGCAGTAGGTGACATCACTCCAGCACAGGCAGGGATGGGGGGATGCCTTACCCATGTCATGCACGTTGGCCACCACATCCATGGCGAGGTCGAGGTGCAGGCGTGGCAGGGCCACAGTAGTAGGGCGTGTGGGGGTGTTGGCTGCCCTCTGCAGCAGTGCCAGGAAGGTGGGGGGGTCCAGCGCTCGCTCCACAGCCCCCAGGGCCTCCGGAGGTCCCCGTGGCACCAGTACCACCAAGCTCAGCCCCCCACTAAGCTCCAGCCTCCCCACCTGCAGTGTGACATCATAGCCTGGCGTCCTCATTCAGTGCCATGGGAGCGATGCCATAGCCTGGCTTCCCATCAGTGCTCCAGGGATGACATCACCACCTGACACGTCCCTTCCATGGCACAGCAACGACATCATGCTGTGACATCATGCTCCACAAGCACAGGGATGCAGTACCTGGACCTGCAGGTGGGAGTCTGTGAAGGATGCCACAGGGTACTTCTTGCTGGTCATGGTGAGCACGTCCACTGGCAGGTGCCCATGGCGCATGAAGGGCAGCAGCATCGTATGCTTGGTCTTGAATGGCTTTTGCCACCGGGCTGCAGGGACACAGTGCCCATGGGGTGGGGTGTTGTGGGGCTGAGGGCCACCAGGGGATGGAGAAATGGAGGTTGGTAGATCCCAAGGTGGCTCCCAAGGTGGATCTCAGGGCAGATCCGGGATACACCCTGGGAACTGTGCCATACCCTGGAAGTGGACAGCACTGAGCAGCACTAGGCGAGGCTCATCAGGCAGCTGAGACAGCAGATGGGGCACAAGCCCGCGTGTGGCCTTGTGCACCCATTCATTGATGCGTTGCAAGTCCAGGCTCTCGTTACCACTCAGCTCCCGTGGCCTGGCCTCGTAGAATTGCCATGACTCATTCAAGAAGCGGGGTCGGAGGTGCAGGTCTGCATGGTAGTATGGATGATGTCACCCCCTTGCCCACCCCACTGTTCCTCCCTGCTAGTGTCTGTCTTACCTGGGTGGTGGAAGATCTCTGTGGCAGAGAGCAGGCCTGGCACGTTGGCAAGCTGCCGCAGGGCGCCGTGCACGCAGGTCAGCCCTGGCCGGTACCCCAGGATGGCAGCCAGGCGCTGCTGGGTCTCACCGCGGGCACCTGAGGGCAATGGTGAGGCTCAGAGGGGCCTGGCAGCCGGGAAGGCTGTGGGTGTATGGGCTACACCCCATGGAGAGCCCCTCACCCAGCAGGAGGTGTGACAGCCCTAGGGCCACGTTGAGGGGGGAGAAGAGCAGGTTGGTGTCGGGTTTGGCAGACTCTGCCATGTGCTGGTAGAAGCGTAGGGCAAAGGTGCCCAGTGCCTTGGCCACTTCCTCCTTCTGCTCCCTCGTTGGTGCTCTGCAGGTCTCACTTGGCTCTTCATCCCCAGGGCACGGTGGGGTGACTGCGCCTGGAGGGCTGCTGGGGGGACCCATGGTAGTCCCAGGCTGAGATGTGGTCGTGCTCCCGCCGGCAGCAGTGTCAGGCTCCTCGGGTGCTGCCACAAATTCCGCAGGGCCCAGAGGCTGCAAGGCCTCCAATACAGCATCCAGGCTGGGTTCTGACGTGGAACTGGACACACGCTGGGTTGGTGTCCCTGTGTCCTCTGATGGGCTTGTGGTGGGATGTAGGATCACCATGCGTGCTGGCTGCAGTCTGATTGGCTTCATCCTTCTGGAAGGAGTGGTATCCGGCATGGACACCTGGGCAGGGGGACACTGGTGAGGGTGGGCAGGGGGCACCTGGCTGCAGGGAGTCCACATCCCCATGCCACGCTTACCGGGGTGACAGTGGCTGTGACCGTGGCCACCAGGCACACCAGCAGCAGGCAGAGCTTCATGGTGAGCAACCTGGTGGGCAAGCATTGGTCAAAGTATCAGCTGGACACCCAGTAACCCCCATTCACTCCCAACATCCCTTGGCACTCAGCATCCCGTTCCCCACACCCACAAACTACACACCCTCAGCACCAGGTGCTCCCTGCACGACACCCCCACCCACCCCGTGGGATGGAGGGGCAGCACCCAGGGCCCACCTGGTGGCCGTCCGGTCGCTCCCCAAGAGTCCGGCCGGCCGCAGGGGGGAACTGGCCGGAGCCAGGCCTGCCTGGTTAAAGATTAAGGAGGGCGGGAGGCCATAGAGGCTTCCCGTAAATCAGCCGGACGGTGCCTGGGGGCCAGGCTTGGCGGGGGCCCCCGGCTGAAGCGCGGCTCCCGGCACCATACGGCCCAGCCCTGCGTCCCGCCCCGCGCTGGAGGACCTGCCCCCCCCCCATCGCCATGGCTCTCACCGCCCAACCTGCCCCCGCCCACCCGCTCTGCCCTCGGGGAGGGGCCGCAGCCTCTCGCCCCGCCCCTCCCAGAGAGAGCGGCCCCGGGGCGTCCCACCCAGCAGCGGCGGCACCGGGCCCCGGACATCGGTGACCATGAGCAGGCGGCTCGCTATGGTGCGTGAGGCGCGGGGTCAGCGGAGGGGACACCCCGCTATCGGCACCCAGCCCGGGGGGCCGGACCAGGGCAGCGGGGCCGTGAGCGTGTCGGGGCGCGGAGACCCGGTGGGGGCGGCAGTACTCGGGGCGGGGGGCGCGTGCACGTGCACGGGTAGCGCCGTGCGACGGGAACGGATGCCAACAGCGGGGCGCTCAGTACCCTGTGCGGCGGTTCCGCTTTCGTTTCCCCGACGGGGACCGCGCGGCGAGGCGGCGTGTAGCGGAGGGTGAGACCGGCCGCTTGGGGGCGGGGCCGGGTGGTTGACACAGCCCATTGGAGGGGACCACGGACCGTCCCGCCCCGGGGCTGAGCCTGGAGGCGTGTCCTCACTGAGGCCCCGCCCCCTAACCAGAGCCCGCCCACAGGAGCTGGAGGAGGTGCGGCGCTGGGGCGGCGTCCGCGACCTGCACTTGGTGGACCGTGACGTGCTGCGCTGGAGGGGACTGCTGCTGCCTGTGGGCACGAGGGGGCTGGGGCACGGGGCTATGGGGCGTCCTTGGGGGAAGGGGGATGGGAGGGGTACAGGGGCACAGGGAGGTCCCAGGGGTCGTGGGGGGTGCCCTGGGGACATGAAGGGAGTCCTTGCTGGGGCAAGCTTGGGGGGCTTCCCTAGGAGGCATCGTGCAGGGTGGGACAGGGACGTGGAGGGACTCACTCTGGGGGAGGGCATGGGGCAGGGCAGCTAGGGGGGGTGTGCCCCTGTCGGGCAGCTGGAGGCTGAAGCACTCTCAATGCCGCTGCAGAACAATCCCCCCTACAACGCGGGTGCCTTTCGTTTCGAGCTGGCCTTCTCCCCACATCACCCCCTTGTGCCTCCTCGTGTCAAGCTTCTCACCAGCATCCACCACCCCGGTGTGGGCCCCGATGGCACCGTGTGCCAGCCCCTCACTTCCCCCGAGAAGTGGGAGCCCATCACCTGTGCCACACATGGTGGGTGCTGGGGGCTGGGGTGGGGGGCACGGCAAGCACCCTTGCTGATGCCTCCCCTGTGTCCCACAGTGCTGCAGGACCTGCTGCTGCTGCTCGATAACCCCAGCACCGAGCGGGTGCTGCGCCCTGAGCTGGCCCGTGAGCTGAGCGAGAGGCCTGAGGCCTTCCTGCACCAGGCAGAGGAGCACACCCGTCGCTATGCCGAGCGGCGCCCTGACACCCCCGGGCCCTGAGCCCCCACCTCAGTGCCACTTGTCCTGTACATAAAGCTCCCACCTCAATCCCGTGATCCCTCTGCATGATGCTGTCCACACGAGAGATGAGGCGCCACGGCATGGCACTGCAAACCTTTACTCCTAGGGGCTGGGGGACAAAGTGGAGAATGGGGCTGGCGGGGCCTCAGCGCTTCTTGGTCTTCACTAGCCCCTTGGCCACCAAGCTGCGGTACAGCTCCTGCACGTAGGTATAGATGCACTTGGCGTCCGGCACCGTCAGCCGCAGCATGTCTTCCACCTCCAGCAGCTGGGCACAGTCGACACGCTCCCTGCAGGACTGGCATCACCAGGGCTGCCCCACAGGTGGACATGGGCATAGGGATGAGGACAGGAACACACTCACTCTGCGGTGCTGAAGGCCAGGGTGAAGTTACGCCGGCGGTCCTGGGGCTCCAGGCTGCCATAGTCAAAGGCATCGGGGAAGAAGCTGTGGATGAGGGCGCAGAAGGCCAGGCCGCTGCTCCAGCTCCCTGAGAAGTTCTGGATGTCCACATGCTGTGTGGGTGGATAAGCAGGAAGGGGGAGGGATCAGGACACTGCTGGCCCTCTGCCAGCCTCCTGTCCCCCACTACTCACCTGGTAGCCACGTGTCCTGGCACGGCACCATTCCAGCAGCATGGCCTTCACTGAGCCCGTGGCCCCCACACGCTTCAGGTGTGGGGCTGGGCCTGTGGCTGCCCTGTAGCCAAGTCAGTGATCCCATTGGTGCATATTCCCCAGGGGCTCACCACTGGGCAGCGCTATCCTCAGTGTCCCATCTCCCTCTCAATGTCCCCCCATTGCCCCATGCCCCTAGCTGTCCACTGTCCCATATCTCTCATTGTCCCTTGGCTTTCCCATTCCCCCCAGCGCCCCATGCCCTCCAGCCACCCCACTGACCATGTTCCTCCACTGCCTCCCGTTGTCCCCTGGCCTCCCCACTGTCCTCATCGCACCCTGACCTCCCCAGGCCCCACTCACCCCCCAAACTTCTCCAGGATGGCACTCCGTCCATATGCCCGGCTGCTCACTCGTGGCCGCCCCACAGATGCCACCCGGGGGGGCACCCGTCCTCGTGGTCCCACTGCAGACACACCACTGGGAACACAGGGGTGGTGGCTGTGAGCAGGGATAGGGTCACCACTGTGGATATCACCTATGAGAACAGGGTATGGGGATGCCAGCAGCGGGGCAGGGCTATGGGGCAGCCCCGGTGCTGGTTGCTCTTCTGTTCTCACCTCTCACTACCTCTTGAGCCCTCAGTGCTACCAGCTGCAGGGGAGAACAGAGGAGTCAGTAGGATGAAAGGGGGCATCCAGAATAAAACTACCTCCCTGGGGCAGACATAGTGCCTGGGGGCACTGCAGGGAGTCCCAAATGGGGCAAATGGGACGGAGAACAGAGGGACTCTACAGAGTATATGGGGATCTGTAAGGGGACTCTGGGAGAGGGCCCACCGCGCCCCCCATTCCTTATCCCATTCCCCTTCCTGCCTCCCCTGCCCTGGAAGGGGATTCCTGTGCCCACTGTAGCCCTTACCTGTGGGAGAAGTGGGGGACACAGGAGGCGAAGGGGACGTGGGAGATACGGGGAACGTGGGAGACACAGGGGAGGTAGGGGAGAGTGGGGTGGTGGGGCTGGCAGCCCCCTCCGTGGGTGAGCAGGGGGGGAACTCAGGCCACAGCTCATCATCCTCATCCTGCAGCCAGGTGGGCTCCTGTGGACACAGGCATGGTGGCTGCACAGCTGTACCACCATCTCACTGCTGCCATCCATCCCGCTGCCGCCACTTTACACTCCAACCCACCCGTACCCTGTGCCACCCCCAGCCCCAACTGTGCCACTCAACCCACAGCGGTGCCACCCCCACCCCACCAGTGCCACCCAGTACCCAGCCCCTGGCAGTGTCACCCCAGTCGTGCTCCCTCTCACCTGCCGGCCTTGGGTGCTGCCCGCTGCCTCCGGCCTGGGCCTGGGCTCGGCCTCCTCCTGTGGCACTGCACTGCCTCTGGCCTGCCCTTCAGCCTCTTGCTCAGCAGCCTGCCCTGCTGCGGGCTCCTTGCCAGCATCCTCTGCAATCTCAGCCTCGCTCCCAGAAACCCCTGCTGCCTTGGCTTCATTCCCAGCATCCTTTGCAGCCTCCCCCTTAGCCTTGCTCCCAGCATCCTTTGCAGCCTCCCCCTTAGCCTTGCTCCCAGCATCCTTTGCAGCCTCCCCCTTAGCCTCACTCCCAGCATCCTTTGCAACCTCCTCCTTATCCTCGCTCCCAGCATCCTTTGCAGCCCCCTCCTTAGCTTTGCTCTCAGCATCCTTTGCAGCCTCCTCAGCCTCACTCCCAGCATCCTTTGCAGCCTCCCCCTTAACCTCACTTCCAGCATCCCGTGCATCCTCCTCTTTAGCCTCACTACCAGCATCTCCCATTATGTTGGCCTCACTCCCAGCATTCCCTGTTACCTCCCCCTTAGCATCACTCCCATAATCCTTTGCTGCTTCTACCTTAGCCTCACTCCCAGCATTCTCTGCTGCCTCCCCCTTGCCCTCACTCCCCACATCCCCTGCAGCTTCCCCCCCAGCCCCTCCTTCAGCTCTGCCAGCCTCCCCCTGCCCCTCTTGTGCCACGCTTTCCCTGCTGTCCCCCCGCACCATCCCCTCTGTGGGCCCTGTTGATGTCTGTGTGACGTCACCCAGGGCTGTGTCACTCGGGGCGGGGGCTCCACCACTTGCTGGGGACTCCATGCTCCTACTGTGGGTTGCAGGGCTGTCACTGAGGTGTCCACTGTGCCTTCATCCCGTGCCTCCACCCCATGCAATCTCATTGCCCTTCCTTTGCCCCTCAGTGTTCCTCCTGCCCGCCCACCCCAGCCGCCCCAACACAGCCCCCAGTCCCCATCCCATCCCTATTATGTATCCCAGATCCCTCTCTGCCACCCCTCAGCCCATCCCATTCACCCCAAGCCACTCCCCACTTCCCTGTCCCATCCCCAGCCCCTCCTGCCCCCCTGCACACCCCAACCCAACCCATTCCCCATTCTGATTTCTCTCCTGCCCCCTCCCAGCTTCTCCAGCTCAGTCCCAATTCCACAACCCGCTCCCTATTTCCAACTCCGAGCCCCCTCCCTCCCCCCCCATCCCGTCCTATCCTCGTTTCCCACCCCCAAACCCCGACGCCCCCCCACGCCCCTCCGGCGCCCCGCAGCCCGGCTCACCGCGCTCCGCTCGCCCCGCGGCCGTGTGACTGCCGCAGGTGCCGCCTTCAGTCAGCGTTGACGGGGCGGGCCGGGGGCCGGAGGGGGGCACCGCGGGGAGGGGAGGGGACGGGGGGGGGCGTGAGAGGCCGGGCGGGGCCTGGGGACGGGGGACTGCAGGATGGCACGGGCACAAGGGGGACACAGGGACATGGGGGAAGGTGAGACCTCGGGTGCACGTAGGACACGGGGGGACACGTGCACATGGGGGCACGGGGGGACTTGGAGGCGTCACAGGTGGGGGGGATATGAGAAACACAAGCGCACAAGGGGACATGGAGGGACACAAGGGGAGGACACGAGAGACAGGCACATGGAGGAGATGGGTGACACGCGTGAGACACGAAGGAACACGAGGGACACATATATGGTAGAGAAGGGTGACATGAGGAACACGAGGTACACTGATCCAGGGGAGACACTTGGGGGAAAATAAGAGATACGATCACACAGAGGGGCACGGGAACACAGACGCATAGCAGGCACCGACACACGAAGGCAGAGACGTGCCGGCAGATCCACGGGGACACGCGGAGGTCACGCGTGGGCCGGGCCGGACCCGCTACAGGCCGTGCCCCCAGCTCGGCTGTCCCCGCCCATTGCCGCTTCTGCTCCCACCCCTTTGGGGCGAATTGCGGCCAAAGCGCGCGGCCGCTCCACTCTGCGCCGCGCTCCTCGCCGCCCCGCCCCCCCCCGCGTCCTATCAGCACCGGGGACTCGCTGCTGTCCCGCCCCCACCCGTCTCCTATTGGTCGAGACCGGCGGCGGGGCGGAGCGGCTGAGCGTGTGGGCGGAAGCGCGCGTCCCACGTGCATCCTGCGGGAGCCCGGTCCGGGAGCGCCATGGACCCGCTGCGGGCCCAGCAGCTGGCGGCCGAGCTGGAGGTGGACATGATGGCCGACATGTACAATCGGTGCGCGGCGTGAGGGGCCGGGGCGGGGCCCGGGGGAGTGCCCGTGGGCGGGAGGTGCTGGGAGTGCGAGAGGCGGGGGGTGTCGCGGGTGGAGGCAGCGGGGGCTTTGCGGATGCTGGGGATGGGGAGGGTACTGTGGGTGCCGGGCAGAACTGTTGGGGTGTGACAGTGTTGCCCTGCAGGATGACGCAGGCGTGCCACCTCAAATGCGTGCCCCCCCACTACAAGGAGGCGGAGCTGTCGAAGGGCGAGAGTGTGTGCCTGGACCGCTGCGTGGCCAAGTACCTGGATGTCCACGAGCGGATGGGCAAGAAGCTGACGGAGCTGTCGCTGCAGGACGAAGAGCTCCTCAAGCGCATGCAGCAGGGCACTGGCACCGCCTGAGCCCTTCCTTTCAGACCCCCCCCTTCCCACCACACCAATAAACTGGAGGCTCTGGGCCAGTTGTCTGCTTCCCTGGGCCCCCCAAACCCATTTGTGGTGCTGTGTCAGGGGCTGCCCCGCTAACCTGCTCGTGTTCCCCAACACTGGGTGTGCTGCTGGGACAGCCTTGCATGGGGCCCGGCTGCCATATGCATCTCCTGGAGGGGGGGCACCCTGGGCTGCCTGCCATGCCCATGTCAGCCTCAGAGATAGGCTGGGACCTTCCTTATCCCTTATGGGGTCGGGACAGGGCTGTGCCCCTCAGAGAGAGCTTTCTGGGAGGACATTGGGGAATACCTGGAGAAATGGCCACAAAGGAACACTTGCAGATGGGACAGTGAGAAAACACCACACCTCTATGGGGACTGTTACTGGGACAGTCACATAAGGATATCTGGTATGGACAGCTGGAGAGGGACAATGCCCTTTCCACCCCTGGAAAGGGGCCACATAGAGACACCCACACGGGGACACGTAGGGGGAGACACATGGATGGAGGCAACCCTGGAGCTGCGCATACAGATATGCACGTGTGCAGGGACACCGGGCAAGGAAGACCTGCACAGGGTTGCTAAATAGGAACACCCAGAGAGACCCCGGCCTGGGGGTGGGCACTGTATGTCCATCCATCTGTACACATGCAGTGCGCCTGTGCCGGCGCGTCCCTGGGGCTGGCTGGAAGTGGGTCAGGCTGTGCGCACACTCGCTGTCCTCACAGCTCGTGGGTCGCATTACGCCCCACCGTGTGCCTGTCGTGCAAACAGGGGGTGTGTGAGGTGCTGCAGGCGTGACAACGGGGTGGCGTTGCCGGGTGTAACGTCGGTGTGTCCGTCCATCAGTGCCGCAGCGAGCGGTGCGTGCGCCCTGGGGCCCTGCAGCCAGCAGCAGCGGTGCTGGGGCCATCAATATTTCACGAGGAAAAAGCGCCGCGACCTGGAAAGCCAGCTCCGCAGCCGCCGGGCCCCACGCTCCCAAAATAAGACCATTTTTAATAAAGAATTCCCAACCGCGCGGTGCCTGTGTGGGTTCTTTTCACTCGGGACGGGTGGGAGCAGAGTCCTGGGGACACCTCCTGTCCCCGAGCACCTCGGGAGGACCTGAGAGGGGTCCAGAGGCCCTCCGGTCGGGCTCAGAGATAGGGTAGGAGCAGGCCCAGCAGGGACAGTAGGGTGGGGGCCGGGCGGGGGGCCACAGCCACAGGGGTGTCCCCGGGGGGGCCGCGGGAGTCACGGGATGGAGGGGGTGGCCGGGGCTGGGAGCCCCGCAGGTCGTGAGGCGGCAGCCCGTCGCGGTAGAAGGCGGAAGGCGGTGCGGCAGGCAGGGTGCCGGGGCGGCCTAGCGCCCGCCCCGGGGTGCCCACCACGGCCACTGCCCCGCCGCCACCACCACCCCCATCGCTGTCATCCTCATCTTTGCCTTCGTCCTCCTCCTCGTCCTCCTCAGGGCAGCCATCGAAGTCACGGGGCTGCAGGTGCCGCAGGTCGGTGCCACGGCGGTGAGGGGGGCTGGCGCAGGGCACGGGCGAGCTGGAGACTCGAGTGCGGCGAAACCAGGCCCAGAGCGGGCGCGCACGGCAGTCGCAGGCCCAGGGGTTGGCATTGAGGCGGAGGAACTGCAGGGCCGGCAGCGCGGCCAGCGGGTCCCCGGGCAGAGCCACCAGGCTGTTGTTGAACAGGTAGAGGATGGTGAGGCGGGCCAGGCCGTGGAAGGCACGGCGGTGCACGGTGGCCAGGCGGTTGGCGTGCAGCAGCAGGCGGTCCAGGCTGGGCAGCCCACGGAAAACACCCTCGGACAGAGCTCGCAGCCGGTTGCCGTGCAGGAAGAGATGGCTCAGGTTGGCCAAATCGGCAAAGAGATCGTCCTGTGGGGAGCAGGTGAGGGACCGGGTGGGTGATCCCATCCCTGCAGGCATAACCCAGCACCTCGATCGTCATCCCAACTCCATATTGCCACCTAACGCCCTGTATCACCTCTGTAACTCATGGATGTCACCCCGACCTCTGCCCTAAGGCCGTCACTGTCCATCACTCTGTTGGACAGACAGTGCCAAGAGTCCTCCGCCATGCCCCCGTCTTTCTGGTGCCACCCATCACCCTGCCCCGTATCCTGACCTCAAGGGTATCATCACCAACAGCTCTTCTGTATGACAGGTATCACCACCTTGCCTCATGCCCCTGCTCCACAGGCAGCATACATCTCCCTGCCTTACGGTCCTGCTCCACAATATCATCCTTTCCTTGCCCCATGGGCATCACCCATCACCTCTTCCATGGGTATAACCAGAGCACTCTTTTATGTCTCTGCCTCATGGCCACCGCACTGCCCTGTGTCTCTGCACCTTGAATATCACCCACCACCCTGCACTGTTACTGTCTGAGATGTGTCCCACGCCCATGCCTGCAAGCACTGCCTACCACTGCACCTCAGTGGCATCCCCCATATTCTCCCCAGGGACACCCCATAGCCCTGCCACACAGGGCTGTCTTAGGACCCAGTCCAGCCCATGTCAGACCTGGAGGTAGAGCAGCCCGTTCTCCTGCAGGTAGAGGTACTGGAGGCTGTGGAGGCCACGGAAGATGGCGCTGGGCAGGCTGGCCAGCTGGCACCGGTAGAGGTGCAGGGCCTGGAGGCGCCAGAGGCCATGGAAGGTATCAGGTGCCAAGACACGGAGGTGCGGGTTGTCACCCAGGTCGAGCTCCTCGAGGGCGGGCAGGTGGCGGAAAGTGCCCGGCTGGATGGAGGAGATGTTGTTGGAGTAGAGCCAGAGGGTGACAGTGCTGGGCCCGAAGGTGCCCGCCCGCAGCGCCCTGATGACGTTGTTCTGCAGGAAGAGGCGGCGGGCGCCAGGCGGGAGCCCCGTGGGCACCGAGGAGAAGTTGTTGGCCTGGCAGCTGACGGTGGGCGGCGAGACGTAGCAGGTGCAGAGCGCGGGGCAGGCGGGCGACCCACCGGGCACCCACGCCAGTGCTGCCAGCAGCAGGGCCGCCAGGTGCCCGCCTGCGGGCACAGCGGGGCGTCAGCCCGAGGCTCGACCTGGGGCATTGCCCCTGCATCCCTGGCCCAGCCCCATGCACCCACCGCCCCACACAGGGCCCTCCCCAGCAACCCCATGGAGAGCACCCCAAGGGGTACTGGCTGCCACCAGGCTCTAGGAACCCCCCCCAGAACCATCCTCATCCCACCTGGCTGTTCCCATACCACACAGCCAGGAGCTCCGGGAGCTCTACAGGGCTATGTCCACCCCATATGGTCATGGCCATGGCCATCCCTTAAGGTCAGGCATTCCAAGAGCTCTACAGGGACACATACATCCCATGTAGTCACTCTCTCCTAGGGACCACTAGGGCTACAACATAAGGTCAAAGATCCCGTAAGAAGCCAGTAGGGGAATGTACCATTCAACACGGCCATGCCTATCCTATAAGGCCAGGATCCCAGGTAGCCCTCGGGGGCCACACACGCCCCACATGACACTACCCACCCCGTTGGGTCCAGCACCTCACGGGGATTTGCACTCCAAAGAGCTTCCATGGCTTTGCCCCTTGTGATCTCCCCGTGTCCCCCTGGGGCTGTACTCCCATGGGACCCCCTCAAGGGAGGGAGGGAGAAGGCTGTGCCCCCCACGCGCGTCCCCGACAGCGGGGCGGGGCGGAGCCACGTGCGCGCGTGCCGCGGCCACGTGCGGGGCGGTGCGCGCGTGGGCGCGGGCTGACGCGCTCCCCGGTGACACGCGCCGCCGCCGCTCCGGGTGTTCGCGCCCCCGCCCCCCCCTTCTTTCTTCCTCATCTCTTCCCCCCCCCCCCCCTCCGCCTTCCCAGTGCCCTGCGCTGCAACCCGAGCGCCTCATCCATAATTCAGCCCGGCCTGGCTCGGGCTCCACGGCCCGCTGCGGAGGGAGGGAGGCGGCCCCCCCCCGATGCTAGGCGGCGGGGATGGGGATGGGGAGGGGACGCACGGAGGCGTCCGGCGCAGCTGCTCGGCGCCGCCCCCCTCCCCCGGCGCCCCGTGCCGGCGTGCGCCCCCCCGGCGCCCCCCTCCCGCGCCCCATCTGTCACTCCCCCTCGCCGCGGGCTGACTCAGTTCGGAGCTGAAGTCACCGGCTCCCGGGCTCCGCTCCCCGCGCAACCGCCCCCCCACTCGCAGGGTCCCACTGCCGGCTCCACCCCTCCCCCCCACACACACCTCCTACAGCGCCCCGCACCGTCCCCGCTTCCCCTTTGCCCCGCTGCAGCGACCCTATGGAGCATCCACCCGCGGGGCTTTGTGGCACCGCGCACCCTTTGCGCCGCACTGTGCGCCCCGAGGGCAGCGCGCACCCCGCACCGCGCGCCCCGTTAACCCCGCAGCGCTCTGCGCGCTGCCCCGGGGCAGCCGCTGCGTCCCGAAGGCAGCGCCGCGGGTGCCGGGACCCCCGCCCCGCCCCGTCCCGCCGCGGGGGGGTCTCGGGGCCGTGCCCCCGGCCCGCCCCACGCCTACCTCGGGGCAGGTCCCGAGCCGTCGGGGGCCGCATGGCGGGACCGGGCCGGGCGCTCAGGCGCTGCCCGCTGCACGTCGGCTCATGGCCGGTGCCGGGGTTGGGGGGGGGTGCGCGCCCCTTACCCCCCGCTGCGCCGCCGGGAGGAGGAGCGGCAGCCGCCGCCCCGGGGCATGGCACGGGTGGGCTCGGCTCGGCTCTACCCGCGGCTCCCGGAGGGGCTGAGCCCTGCCCGGCGCCGCGCCTTATCCCGGGGCGGCCGCGCTCCGCCCCTCGCCGCCGGTCCCGCCGCTTAACCCTTCCTCGGCCGGGCCGGGCCGTCCCGCTCCGCGCGTGGGGGAACTCCACGGAGGATCGCGGCGCTCCTGCGGAATGTGTGGGAACGAGGTCTACCCACGGGGACGCCCCGCAGCGCGTCCCCAGGGACCGGCGGAGCGTCTCGCAGAGGACGCGAGACCTCCTTGCAGCTCCCACTGGGGACGCGGGGACTCGCGCGTGGGGCCGTGAGCCCGGGGGAGCGAGCTGCGGGGAAGCCCTCCTTGCATGTCTGGACCCTCGCGGGGTTGCTGTGTCCTCGCGGATGGCGGACACCTCGGCAGGGGCGTTCGTGCCCGTGGATGGGACAGAGGGGCGATCGCGAGTGGGCGCCGAGGCGGCACCCCTCGCCCCTCACCCACGCGGGACCGCGACGCTGTCCGCGGTGCCGGAGCGGGCGCTGTCCGCGGTGCTGGGCTCGGGGCGGGGGGCGGGGGGTCTCCGCGGAGGGAGCGGCGGCGCGGGGAGCCCACGGAGCGCGGGTGGGGAGGGGCTCGCGTGGCCGTGCCAGGCTGCGGCGGCACAATCTGGCACCCGCCGTGTTTGCGGTGCCGTCTCCGGTGCGGCTCCCGGCGAGCGAAATATCACAAGCTGGAGAGACAGACGCTGGCGGGGAGCGGTGGGCGTTGCGGGCGGCACGGGGCTGACTCAGGGGCCGCCATCCGCTCGCTGTCCCCCGCGATGTTCCTCGGTCCCACTGTGCCATAGCTGTCCCTATTCTATGGGTCCAATGGGTCTGGGCAAAGTGACAGAGGTGCTGGGGCCTGCGGCGCTGGGCACCTCCAGCGTTGGTCCTGTACTTGCATCCACCCACCCGGGGTATGGCGTGGGGGTGTGGGACAGACCCTTGAGCCCCTGGCAGGTCCTAGGAAGGCAATGGCACCAAGATGCGGGTGGAAAGAGATGGGCGATGAGATGGGAGCAAGGGTGGTGGAGGGTGGTGGAAGAGAGATGGATGGATGGAAAAAAAAGGAATGATGGATGGGGAGGTGGGGGTGAAGGCATGGGTTGGATGAGGGTGGCAGTGAAAGAGTGAAGGCCAGATGATGAGCAGATGTTGAGCAGGTGTAGGTTTGGGTGGGTGAGAAGCAGGATGGAAGGATGGATGGATGGATGGATGGATGGATGGATGGATGGATGGATGGA
>NW_024962250.1:98795-137101 GCF_019238085.1 Lagopus leucura
GGATGGATGGATGGATGGATGGATGGATGGATGGATGGATGGATGGATGCATGCATGGATGGATGGATGGAATGGGACAGATGGGCAGGAGGCAGGCAGATGGATGGGTGGATGGCTGTGCAGCTGAGTGGCAGGTTGCAGGGTGGCCGGCGCCTGCCAGCAGGGATGAATGGACGGGTGAAGGGATGAATGGGGCCGTGGGGGCGGTGGTACCGGGGGAGGACGGACAGACGGATGGGAGGGAGGGTATCGAAGGACACGGGGCTGGCGGGTCGGTCACGCGACTAAGGATGGACCCCAAGTTCGGGGGTCGTAGTCCCGGTGACCCCACGGCAGTTCCTGGCCCGCCCCGCCCCCGCCGACGCCCCGGAGGCCGCGTCGGTTCTCTCCGCTCCGCCTCCCGCCTAGAAGGACGAGCGGGCGCTGCCGAGGTGACGGTAAGCGTGCAGTCCTCGGAACCAGCCGAGCCGGGCCGGGCCACGGGGCTCAGCCTCATCCGGGCTGGTCGCATCCCCGCCCCGCCGGGCCGAACAAGGGCGGAGCCGCGGCGATGCCACTCCCGGCGGATGCGGGCGGGCGGCTCCGCGCCCAGCAGGGCCGAACCGGGCCGGGTCAGGAAAGCGGCGGCCGGGATGCTCGAGAGGGCGGTGGGGCGTGCCGGGTAGCGGGTGCCCCGAGCCCGACAGCGACCCTGAGCGGCGGGGCGGGGCGGTCCCGGGGATCCAGGAAGACTGCGGGTCGCGGTGGAAGCAGAGGGGCTCGGGCCGGAGCGTGAGATGCTCGCGGCGGTGTTGGGACTGCGGGGGCCGAGCCTGGGGGCTACGTGTGCTCCCTCCACCACGTGCGTGCCTCACCATGTGCGCGCCCGCATGGCTGCGGGAAGTTCCAGTCGCGGGGGCTGTCAGGGCCGCCTGCTGCGTCATGGGGCTGCGTCTTCGCCCAGTCCTGGGCACCCGCACCCCTCCCCGGAAGCTGACGGGGCCGGGAGGGCTCCAGGTCCACTGGATGGGGCAGGATTGCGCTCAGCATCCTGCAGCCCAGCCATACAGCAGCCCCTACAGAAGCTCCGTCTCCTTCCTGGGGAGACCGGTGGCACACAGCGGTGGCGCCAGGCAGGCAGCATTCCTCTTCACCACAGATCTCCTGTGCCACCCCGGCTCGCGCCCCCAGCCCAGCCTGCAACCTCTGCTGGGACAGCTATATATAGTGCAACCGCCCCCCCCCCCCGACCTCGGGGCTGAGCCATTGCCATCTGCCCAGGTTAATCTTTAGCCATCCGCCCGTCCCCCATCCAACTAATGAGGCCTCATTAGCAGCCATTACACTGACTGCAGGGCCGCTGGTGTCACCAGCAGGACCTGGTGACATAGTGATGCTGTGGTGCAGGTGTGGGTGGTGGCAAGTGCTGGGGTTTCAGTGTGGTGTGTGGGGACATGACTTTAGCGCCTGTGGCAGCCAGCTGCAGGTCCCTTGTTTGACACTGGTGGAATGTGCTGGGTTCCCCACCAGTGTCTCACTGCACCCAGGGCCTGTGATTGGGTTCCCAGGGAGGTGCCAATGTCCCCAAAGGGTGTGTCAGCATGCCTGGCACCGTTGGAGGTTCCCTGGGGATATGTCGTTGTCGCCAGGGGGTATGTGCCATTGTCCCCAAGGTGCGTGCCAGGGTGCCTCGTAGGATGCAGGTGTGTGCATCAGGCCCCTGGGGGTGTGTCATTGTCCCCAGGTGCTGTGGTCCTAGCAACAGTGCCAGCACCCCCAGGGCTGTGCCTCCACGCTGCGAGTTGTACAGCATTCTCAGAAATGCACCAGATCGGTGTGCCAGGCCCCGGGGGGTCACGCTTACGGAGGTTGCAGGTCCCCAGGACTGAGTGCTGCAGGGAGATAAGGAGGTGGTGCTGGGGAGGGAGAACAGTTCTTTGCCTATCTGGCGCCAGCAGCCCTGCCCTCCCCCCCCAGTGATCCCAGCAGAAGTGCACGGTGCGGCCGTGTGCCTCAGGCACCCCACACAGGGATTCAGACCAGGGTCCAAACTCTGCTGCTGCAGTGGCACCAGGGTACAGGTGGGTGTCATTGGGGGGAGCTGCCCAGGGGATAAGGGATGGAGTAGGGGCCGGGTTGGCCTTTGTCCAGGTGGTTGGTCACATGCAAAATGAGGGACTGTGTGGAGAGGGAGGGCTGTGACTTCCCCACTTGTCCCCGGCAGAAGCAGCAGAGCCCCGTGCCTGACAGCATGGCGGGGGGTGCGGGGCGAGCCAAGAAGCTGGGCACTCTGCTCTCAGGGCTGCTGGAGTGCGGTGCTTTCTGCGGCATCATCTTTGGCTGGGCCTCCCTCGTCTACGTCCTCAAGAACCTGGGCTACTTTAAGCAGTGGTGCGAGTCCTCGGCCAGCCTCAACCCCAATGGGACGCTGCATCCCGGTACGGCCCCGGTGTCACCATCCCTATCAGTGCTGAGTCCTTGTCCCTGGTGTCCTGGGGGGGCCCTGTTCCTACTGGTGTCCTGGGGGTGCCTCCCATGTTCCTACTTTGTGGTGCACTTCGGTGCCCCGGGTTCCTGTATCCCCACTGCCCCAGTGCCCATTATTCCCACTGGCTCCCTGCTTTTCCTGTCCCCAGTGCTGCCCCTTTTCCCCACTCCCCCCATGCCCGTGTCCCCTGTGCTGGTGCTCCTGTCCCCACCGATGGCTGCCTTGCAGACTGCAGCGGGCAGGATGAGCAGTTCTCCTTGGTCTTCACTATCGGCTCCTTCATGAACAACTTCATGACTCTCCCCATGGGCTACGTCTTCGACCGCTTTGGCACTGCTGTCGCCCGCCTCATCGCCATGTGAGTGCTGTGGAGGGTGGCAGAGGGACACATGTGGGTGCTGGGGATGGAGGACCCTTTAGTTGGGTGCTGACGCAGGGCTGGGGGAGCGTTATCGGGAGCAGTGTGGTTATCGGGGCTCCCAGGTAGGGTGGGACTGGTGGAGCCCTGCTCACGCGGGGGAGAAGGAGGTGGGGGGCAGCAGTGTTTGTTTCCCAATGCCACCAAATGTCCCCAGGGTGTCCTTTGTTGCCTACAGCCCCCCGGATGCTCTTATTCCCCACTGATGTCCCTAGGGCACCCCTGCAACTGTAGAGCCAGCCTCTTCCCCACATTCCTCCACTTCAGAGGTGCCACATGAGGCCAGTGGTGGGATGCTGGGGTGTTGGAGCACAGGGGTGGGGATCCTGTGCCCCCTTGTGAACACTGTCCCCATGTTTCAGCACCCTCTACACTGGTGGGACCCTGCTCGTTGCCTTCTCCACGCCAGGTGAGACCCACACAGATGTGGGGTGCCCCTACCCCACCCATGTCCCTTGAACCCACTGACACCTGTGTCCCCAGACCAAGCAGTGCTGCTCTTCCCGGCTATGTCAATGCTGTCGGTGGGCGGCATTCTCCTCATCCTCACCAACATGCAGGTGGGAGGCGTCTGAACCCTCACCCCACAGCTCAGGCACCCTGCCTGGCGATGGGGACACTGACAGCATTATGGGGGGGTTCTGTGTGCTAGGTGGGGAACCTCTTTGGGAAGTACCGCTCCATCATCATCACCCTCTACAACGGGGCCTTTGACTCCTCGTCTGCCATATTCCTCATTATCAAGGTGGGCATGGGGTGAGGAACACTGCAGGCACCAGATTTGCCTGTTCACAGCACAGGCACTGAGGTGGGCTGAGGACAGACAGGGGCACAGCTGGGGTCTGACATCTGTGGTGGCCCTGTGCAGAGACCAGTGGCCAGCATGGCATAGTGGCAACCTGTACATGTCCCCAGGTGCTGCATGAGCACGGACTGTCCCTGCGGACCATGTTTCTCTTCATGGCAGCCTGCAGCGCCTGGCACCTGCTGCGCACCATCTTCCTCATGCCCCGCATGCACATCCCTTACCCGCTGCCACCTGCCTACAACTATGGGTAAGGGAGGCCCTGCCCTGCCTGTGCTCCCAGGATGGCAAAACCCATCCCTTAGGAGGTGGTGGTGCCCATCCTGTGGGTGATGGTCATGGGGTCCATTCCACAGGTGGTGGTGGTGGTTATAGCACCCATCTCTTGGGTGGTGGTGGTGGTCATGGCTCCCATCTCTTGGGTGGTGATCATGGCACCCATCCTGTGGGTGGTGATGATAGTCATGGTGTCCATCTTTTGGGTGGTGGTGGTCATGGTGCCCATCTTCTGGGTGGTGGTGGTTATGGCACCCATCTCTTGGGTGGTGGTGGTCATGGTGCCTATCCTGTGGGTGGTGGTCATGGCGCCCATCCCATGGATTGTGGTGGTCATGGTGCCCATCCTGCGAGTGGAGGTGGTGGTGGCACTGGGATGTTGTGGTGATTGACAAGGCGAGTGGTGCTGTAGGCTGTCATGCCCGGGGCGCTCCCAGTCGTACCGCACCTACGAGGAGAAGCGCCCGCCGGAGGATGATGGGCCGGAGGAAGTGCCCCTGGAGCCCAGTGCCCCAAAAGGTGGGGGAGAACTAGGGCTGGGACTATTGGCAAAGGCATGGGTGGGCATGGCCATGCGTGTGATGGGTGCTGGAAAGTGGGGTGCTGGGATGTGGGTGGTTCACAGTCATCTGAGCTGTTGGCCCATGGGTTGGGTGGGGGTTCTTGGTACCACGAGACCCAGTGGATGGATGTGTCAACTGTGGTGGGGACATTTGGGAAATAGGCGTGGCCACGTGTTGTGGGCGTAGGCAGCCTGATGGATGCTTTTGTTCTGTGCAGGCAATGCAGCTGTGGAGCCCTTCTGGCCCTGCGTGCTCTCATGGCTCTTCATGTGGCACGTGGTGTGGCTCTCAGTCATGCAGCTGCGCCACTACCTCTTCATTGGTACCCTCAACCCACTGCTCGACCACCTGGCCTTAGGCAATGAACACCTGGGTAGGGCATGGTGGCTGGGGGGCACAGTGAGCCAGGCAGGGGGCTGGGAATCGGCCCTCTGCACTGACCCTGCCTCTTCACAGTGAGCATCTACACCAACGCCTTCGCCTTCACCCAGCTCTGTGGGGTGCTCTGCGCTCCCTGGAACGGCCTCATTCTCGACTGCCACAAGCGGAACAAGGCCCACCGTGCTGAGGGTAACTGTCCCTATCCCCCCATCCCTCTCTTGGCGCACTGGAGCTGCAAATGTCCCCAACCCCACTCTGCCTGGGACATGCTACCACCATGCTCTGACCCTGCTATGCCTGTAGTTGTGCCCCCATAAAGCTCTGACCCCCCGCTGTGCCAATGGATGTGCTGCTACAATGGCTGGATCCCACCACATCCATGAACATGTCCCCACCACGCTTTGACCCCGTGAACAGGTCCCCACAATGTCCTTATCCCACCGTTTCCACAAAAGTGTCCCCATGATGCCCCAACCCCACCGTGCCCATGCACGTGACCATAGCACTCCCTGTTCTTCCCGCTCTACCTGGGGACATGTCCCCACTGTGCCCTAATCTTGCCATGCCTGCAGGAGCCCAGGGGGCACTGGCTGACCTACGGGCATCCGTGCCATCACTGGTGTTGACAGTGACGCAGTGCGTGCTATTCTCCATCTGTGCTGCTGTGCCTATCCTGCCTGTGCAGTTTGTCACATTCGTGCTCCAGGTGATCAGCCGCTCCTTCCTCTATGGGGGCAACGCCGCCTTCCTGGCCATCGCGTGAGTCCTGTGCACCTTGATGTTGGTGATGGCAGGGGAGGGAGCAGTGGGGACGTGGGTGGGTAATAAAGCAATAGTGAGGTCAGGGTGGAGGGGGACAGTACAACGGTGACAGGGGATGGTGGTAAAGGAGGGGGTGGTGGCGTGAGGGTGGAGGTGGCATGGTGATGGGCACAGTGGTGACATGCAGGTTGTTCTGGCAGGTTTCCTCCACAGCACTTTGGGAAGCTCTACGGGCTGGCCATGGCCCTGTCGGCACTGGTGGCCCTGCTGCAGTATCCCTGCATTGCCCTGGTGCATGGAGCGCTCCAGGGGGACCCTTTCTATGTGAGTGCTCCCCACAGCCTATGGATACCCCATAGCCCAGGGGGGACAGTTCCATGGTGGGGTGGTGGTCAGGGTCCATGGATGAAAGGAGGTCCCAGTGCCAGTTTGGATGGGGCTCCTCCCCCACGTGGGGTTGGAAACAGCAGACAATGAGAAGATGGAGTCTATAGTCCATGGCAGGATGGGGCTTATGCTATGGGGGGATGGAGGGCCTGATCTAAGTTTGGGTGGAGATGCCGGCCTATGAAGGGCAGGAGGTTCTGCCCTGTGGTAGCCTGGGGGCACGCTGTGCTGGGGAGAGATGCTAGTCTGTAGTACCATGGTGTGGTTTGCTACTTCAGCACAGGCAGCCTTTAGGGGGCTGAGGAGCTGGCCCCTTGTCTGTTTGGGATCAGCCCCCGGTCCCATGCCCTCAACACCCATCACTCCACCACAGATGAACGTGGGGCTCATCGCCGTGGTGCTGCTGGCCTACGTCAGTCCTGTGGTGGTGGCCCGTGAATGCCGGCGACGTGCCAAGGATCTGGAGGCTGCCTCAAGTCCCCTGGAGGCTTCCGCAAGTGCCGAGACCCCCGCCCAGACACCCCATTGAGCCCTGCACTACCATCCAGCTTTTTTCTACTGGACTTTGGGGGAGGGATGGGACTGTGCCGGGGGGCACACTGAGGGGTGGGTGTGCTTGGGATAGAATAAATATTCCAAAGCCTCTGCCTGTGGTGCTGCTCCCACCCAGTGCCCCACACCCTTGGAGCTTCTCCAGTATCTGCTGTGGGGTTGAGCCCCATTCTGCCTCCAGTCTCCCCCCAGCCCTAAAACACATGGACATGTGGCCTCAAGGCAGTTTGTGAGGCACTTTACTGGGACAGTGACATGGGCCACTGTGAGTCCCTGGGCACTGGGGAGCCATGGCAGGGCCCCCGGGCACTGTCTCAGTGCTGACAGAGGAACAAGTGCAGCAGGAAGCAGGCTCTACTTCTCCAGAGCCCATCTATGGACAGGACCCATTGTCAGGGACACAGGGAGACCCACAGACTCCCTGTCCCCTGTCCCCGTGCCCCATCTCAGTGTCCCATGTCTGGTGACACACTCCCAGTACCTGTCCCCACTAAATGCCCCCCCACCCATTGCTCCCAGCACCAGAGCCTGTGCCCTGGTGCAGGGCTGTGCTTACCTTTGGGGTTGAACACAGTGCAGGTTCTGTACCATCGGCAGGGCTGCCTGCTGGCCCAGTTTGCATAGTTCCAGGAGCTCAGGTCCTCCCAGGATGTCTTCCATGACCCACCCTGTGGCAGCAGGGCTCAGCATCCTGCACCCACCCCTGGCCAAGCCCTGGATGCTTGCTGGGTCCTGTTACCTTGCAACTGGTGACAGCCCTGATCCAGAGGTTGCAGTAGGTGTACGTGGCTGCCAGCTTCCTCAGCAGTTTGTTAGTGGTTGTGATGCGCACCAAGGCCAGCTGTCCCTTGTATATGTCCTGGCAGTAGGTCTGAAGGGCACAGATGACACTGGCAGCGCCCATGGGAGCCTGGCATCCTGCTGACCTCCCCATCCCTCTCAGCTGGGCACGGTTGTAGGTGTGCAATGCCTTCACCACCATGAAGCACCACTTCTCTGCCTGCAGGTACCTCCACAGTGTGCCAGGAGGCTGAGGGTAGGGACAGGCTGGAGTGTCCCCTCTGGCCCCCCACCAACCCCAGTGCCCTGAGACTGGGGACAGGGGTGTCCTTGAGCTGTTCCCATTGTGTCCCTAGTGGTCCCCGAGCTACTCACTGGGGCAGAGGGAAGAAGCCATGCCCAGCAGGGTCAGGACAAGGAGCAGGCCAGGCTACATTGTGGGGAGCCGTGGGGACATGGCAGGCCTGGAGGATCTCTTGCCCCATGGACCTGTGTTCCCTGGGATCATCTCAGGAGAGCCCTTGGCCAGCCCTGATGGTCCTCATGGCACCTGATCTCCCATGCTACCCCATGTCCTTTGTCTCCTCTGGTGTCTCCAGCACCAGCCCTACCCCTCCCTCCCAGCCCTCAGTCCCATCACTCCTGAGTCTCTGACCCCCATCATCCTCAGTGCCACCCATTCCCCGTGTCCCTCCTGCCACCCCCAGCCCTCAGCCACCCCTATGTCCCTCATGCTCTGCAGCCTCTTGCCATTCCTGGGGCCACATCTGGTTCTGTGCCACCCATGCCACCATGCACCTCCCACTACATCCCCTGGGCATCACAGAACTGCATATACCAGATTCAGGGCTGTCTTTCCTCTGTTCCCCAGCTCCAACCCAGCAGCACAGGGCTGTGTCCCCAGTGCCATCCCTGTTCCTGTTCCTGCTCCTCACCTTGGGGCTCAGAGCTTCTGCCTGCCTTGGCCCTTATAGGGATGCTGGAGTCACATGTCCCCTGCAGCCTTGCACCACCCCAGCCCTGGCCCAAGCCACCAACTGCCATAGGGTGGCCTGGAGGTACACAAGGGGTCAGGGGGCCCAGATGCCATCATCCTTTAGGGTGGTCCTGTGTCCATTATTCAGCCACCTCATCTCCTACCATGACCCCTTTCCAATGCTGCCTGTTTCCTGCCACCCCATCCCTAAGCACTGCCACCCTGCCCCACAACCCCGCTACTCCTTGGGGCACAAGACCATCACGGAATGGTCAGGAAAGTGGTTGTGCCCCTTTAGAGGGGGCAATGATTTGCCCAACAGCCCAAAGTACCAATTTGCCATTGCAGCAAGGGTGCTGCTGTCTCGTGCCCAAGTTAGGGGCATGGAGGGTCTGCATTCCCAGGCACAGCAGCATCTAGTGCATGTTAGTGACATCTCCCTGTGGGCTCAGGGCATGGCAAGACACAGAAACAGAGGCACAGGGCTGCCCCAGTGGATGGTGGCATCTGGAGCCAATAGCAGCCATGGGCTGCCATGGGCTCCAAAACTGCAGAGGGAGGAAGTGACCTTGGACAATTTGCCAAACTGTACCTGGTTCCCCTCAGGCCACCCCATGGCAGTTAGTGGCTTGGGGTTGCAGTGGAGCTGGGGCAGTGCACAGTGATAGGGGACATGTGGTTCCAGCATGTGTTCGGAGGCAAAGGGAAGATGCTGGGGGCTGCAGTGGGATCTTGCGGTGGTAGAGACTGCTTCCCCCATCCCAGGTCACCTCATGTCTCCTGCACCCATTAGAGCCCCCCACCCATTAACCCCACACACAGAGGGCACAGGCGTGGGGCTGCACACCAAGGCTTTATTGGGGTGAAGGTTCTCTGCATTCCCTCGGCCGGTTCTGAGGTGAGCCTGAAGGTACTGCTCTTTGCCATTCCTGTGCTGCCTCCATGGCTCCCAGCTCCCTGTGCCACCCTATGTCCCTCACGTCCCTGCATCCCCACCATCGCTCCTGACTCTCACCCCCAGCCCTTGACCCCTTTGTCACCCCTAGGCCCCTGGTGCCCATCCCCACTGCCACCCATTCCTGGTGTTCCCACAGCTACCCCCTGGTCCTCACCCACCCCCATGCCAATCTCAGCAGCTTGGGGCTGTGTCCCCCCACTGTCCCCGTTCCTGCTCACCTTGGGGCTGGGGGCTTTGCATGCTGTGGCCTTATAGAAGCACGGGAACACGTTACACTCACACCCCATACACCTCCCCTGTCCTGTCCAAGTGACAGTGTGGTTAAGGAGTAGGACTGCGGGGCTCTGGAGAGGAGAGATCATGGGGCCAAATGCAGACAGGGACTGCGCCATGGCACCCAGAGCTAGAGGCCCAGGGAGAAGGTGCCTGAGTCAGTGGACTGCTTCTCCCGGCTCTGGTCCCCCAGGGCTCCTGGCACACAGCCTGTGGGGCTAGCAGGGGCTGGGGGCACACTGGCTTCTGGCACCTGTGGGACAGGGGATGGACATGAGGTCACTCCCTGTTCCATAGCCGTGGAACCCAGGGTGCTTAGGGGCTCTGGGATTGTCCCTCCATAGGGGTACCCAGCAGCCAACTGACCTCCTCAAACTTGCGGGCCTTGTAGTGCTCGGCGCCCTTCAGGAAGTTGAGCAGGATGATATCACACAGCACCGTGCCCTAGGGGGCAACAGTAATGGGGAAAGGGCTGCGGGGTGCCTCCAACACCCCACAGACCTCCAGGAATTAGGCTGCCATCACCTTTTCCATCACCCTGCTTTGTGGCAGTGGGATTTCCCTCCATCCTCCTTCCCACCGCTTTTGGGCATCACCATGGCCCTCAGCCCTACGGCTGTGGGTTACCTGCTTGCCCCAGGGCTGAGGACTGCCTCAACTCACCACGCCGATGGAGGTGAAGGCAGCTACCGTGTTGATGAGGGTGGGCACAATGCCAAATTTCCCAGCCTGCGGGAAGGCAGAGGGCTGAGTCGGCACGGCCTCCACCTATGGCACCCATAGGTCCCTGGGTTGCTGTGTCCATACGCACGTTGCCATACACCAACACGTCGAAGCGGATGCCAAAGGCCTTGGTGAGGGTGCGCAGCTCGGTGCCGTTGTGCCCACGATAGTACCGTGCGTGCCTGCGTGGGACACGGCCGCCTGGCACCCCATGCTCTGCAGCTGTCCGCACGGCAGGCAACCACACGTGGCCCTACCTGAAGTTGTAGCCAGGGGAGCCGGGGCTGTGCTGGGTGACACTGTCCAAGCGAGTGAAGGAGTAGCGGGGCAGGCACAGCTCCCAGGCGCGGTCCAGGTCGCACACCCAGCCGATCTTGATGCCCAGCACCCCGCCCTGCCCAGCCGGCCGTGAGGGCAATGCGTCCTGTGCCACGTGGCCCCGTGTCCCTCCATCCATGTCCCACATCCCCGTGTCCTTGCAGTACTATTTTCCCATGTCCTACATCCCTGCATCCCCACGGCTCACATTGCCACATCCCCACATCGCAAGCCCCTATGTTCCCACACCTCATGTCCCCCATTCCCACATTCATGAACACCACATCCCAGGTGCCCTAAAACTCAAGTCACTACATCCCTTACCCTGTTGTCCTCACATCCCATGTCCCCGTGTCCCGCATCCCCTTGTTCTCATGCCCCGCATCCCACATCCTTTGTGTCCCCAGCTCACGGTGGCAGCCAGCGAGGCGAAGTCCTGCCCGGCGAAGCGTGCCACGTCGCCCAGCCGCAGGATGGGGCACAGCGGCTGCTGCTCAGGATGGAAGCGGCAGCGCTGCAGCTCTCCTGCACTGACCTGGGGAGGCAGGTTGGCCCTGGGGGGGCACATGGCTGTGAGCCTCCAGCAGTGAGAACCCACCCTGTGTCCCCGCAGTGCCACTCACTTCTCGAAGCCAAACAGTGGGAAGCGGATGCTGTTCTTGATGAAGAGGGTGAAGTTTTCAGCCTCCAGCATCACAGGGCTGTGGGGAAAGAGGTGGTGGTCCTGAACGGGGCAGGGGGCACAGTGTTTTTCCCCTCTCCTGCTGCTGCACACTCACACATCGACGGTGTCCACCTCGGGTGGGCACCAGCCCCGGATCTCACAGGTGCGCAGGGTCACATTGTAGGGGACGCAGCGTCCCGTCAGCACCCCTGTGGCAATAATGCGGGTGGGCTCAAGCTCCATGGTTTTTAGGATCTCCATCCCCCTCCAAAACTCACCACTGCCTGTGGTGCGGCCCTTCCCCTGACAGTCACGGTTGGATGCACACCGGTATGCGGTTTCACTCTGCGGAGAGGGGGGGTCAGTGGGTCAGAGGACACTGGTGCCCCCCATGCCACCCCCTGTGTCCCCATACCTCCGGGCAGATGCCCTGCTCCTGATTCTCCGTCAGGATCTGCTTGGTGACCACCACGAACACCGAAGTGCCCTGCGGTGACGGGGACACTATGTCACCACCACACCCCCACTCCCAACCCCATGCCACTTGGGGATTATTGGGTTTATTTGAGATGAGGCTAGGAGGGCTCGGGGGGGTTTCCCACTGTCTCCTGCCTGTGGGGGGGTGACGTAGTCAGCTGTGTCCAGGACGCGGTTGCCATACTTCCCGATGCCCTTCACTTTGGTCACCACCGAGGACTCGATGACAGTGTCCCGCACCTGGTAGGCCTTCTCATGCAGGAACACCCAGCTGGTGGGTGGAGGGGTCAGCTGTGGGGACAGCCAGCTGGCTCCCTGCCACCTGCAGCCAGTCCTCCTGCCACCAGTCCTCTGACAGCCACTTGTCACCCGTCTGTGTCACCCCCTGGGGTTTAGCATGCTCCTCAGCACCCATCCCTACCTCTTCTCCCCGTCATCCATGCCAACAGCCACCCTCCCATCGCCTGCCCGTTGTGTCAACCTGATGTCCCCATCACAGACATGCTGCCAGCCACTTGCTGTCACCTTTCCCTCTCTGCCTGTAGCTGTCATCACTTCTCACAGCCCGGTTCCCACCCCCACTCCAGCGGGCAGCTGCCATTCCCATGACACCCTCCTGACCTCACATCATGCACCCACCCAGTGTCCCCTCTTGGTGTCACCCTCCCAGTCCCCAGCTTGTCACCATAGCATCAGGGATGCTATGTAGACTGGGAGCATGTTCTGCCGAGGGGTGGGGAACACCAGCAGAGGAGTGGGGTCCCGTTGGGGGGGTCTCTCACCCGATGAAGTAGGAGAGGATGAGGAGCTGCACGACCCGGTTGACGACGCCCACCACCCAGCTCTTCACCACCACCGACTTGGTGGTCTCGTAGGAGAAGAAATCGGCCAGGCAGCGGGGCTGGAGGCACGGGGGGGGCATGGGCAGCCGGACGGGGGCACGAGCAGGGGCTCTGCAAGGATACGGGCAGGGATAGAGGCAGTGGGAAGGGATAGAGGCAGGGAGCAGGTCAGGGATACAGGCAGCGGGCAGGGATGCGGGCAGATAGAGGCAGGGATGCGGGGATGTGGGCAGGGATGCGGGCGGGGTGGTGCAGAGGCAGAGGGGTGGGCACAGGACGCAGGGAGGGGGAGGGGGTGCAGGGGGAGATGGAGGGAGGGGGCATGGCCAGAAGGAGGAGGGAGGGGAGGGAAGACGTGGATGGGGGGAGGGGTGCGAGAGGCGACCTCGAGGAGGGCCCCCGGGCGGCGATCCTGCATGGGGTAGCCCCTCTCTGGGGCGCCCTGGGGGATGCTTTGAGCCCTCGGCACTTGGGGTGCTTCCATTTTGGGAGCGGGCCGCGCTGGGGGCGCAGTATGTGTGACTCTCGATTTTAGGGGTGCCTCACACTCGGGGTGCTCCCATTCTGGGCGTCCTCTGTGCCTGCGGACCCCGTGTTTGCCACCTCACGGTGTTTGGAGGTGTCCCATACCGGTGTGCTCCTTTGAAGGTTCCCCTTGGCGAGGGGTGTCCCATTTTGGGATGCGCCCCACTTCGTAGTGCCTTTTTTGGGGCGTACCCCACGTCGGGGCGCCATGTGCTGCGCAGAGCCGCCCTAACCCCCCGCCGCGGTGACGTCATGGGGATCACCTAGCGTCGGCCAATGGGGAGCAGCCCCCCCACTTCCCGGCTGGAGGCCTCCCGCCTCTCTGTGGTACCAGGTGAGAGAGACCGTCGCTTCGGGGAGCGGCCGCTCTAGCCTGCCCACTTTCCACTCCGCTGCCTCTATGCCGAGGAAAGCGCCGCTCGCCTTTAGCCTCAGTCCTCCACGGCGCTCCATCGCGAGGCTCGTGCCGACGCGGCCGGGTCCTCCCTCCCCCCGCGATGGCTCCCAGAGAGGCCGGGCGGCGGCGCTTCTCTATGGCGGAAGTGGGGGCGGGTTCCGGCGGCGGCGCGGGAGGCGGTTGGGGGGGGGGGAGGCGGCTTCGCGCGAGGTTCGTGTTGCGCAGGCGGGAAAAGCGGTGGCGGTGCGGGGGGGGGGGGGGGGGGGGGGGGAATTTGGGGGGCTGGAGGGGGGACAGAGAAAGAGGGGTTTTGGGGGGGTGATTTCGGGGGGGGTGATGTGGGGGTTGGGGGTAGCTGGTGGGAGCGTGGGGGTGACGGATGGGGGCGTGGGGCCTAGGGAGAGGGGTGGTGGAGACTGGGGGGGGGCTGCCAGGGCCTCGTTGTACCCCTTCCCACCGGGACGTGGCAGCCCGGGAAGCGGCGACCCCGGGGAGCCCCGGGAGAGGCTTGATGGGGGGACGTGTTCTTGTGGGATCACGTTCCTCAGGGGGGGTTCACCTCCCCGTGCTCACTCTCGTTCCCCCTTCTCCCTACCCCCCAGCACCTCGCTGCTTGGTGGCAGCAGGGCATGCCGGCCTCGGTGGGGAGCTGAACTCCGGCCTCCTCCTGCCTGCCTGCGAGCCCGGCCCCCTTCGTCATGGCTGACACACTGGAGTTCAACGAGATCTACCAGGAGGTGAAGGGATCCATGGTGAGCAGCACCAGGGGCAGCTCAGTGCTGGGGGCAGCTATCTGGGGTGCTGCCCGATGCCAGAAGTGCTCACCCCCATCTCATGGGCTGGAGGCACACAGCGCTGTGCGGCTCTGAGGCCTGGTCTCAGCTGTACGCCCAGGGGTGCTGCAGTATGCCCCCCCATCCCTGCAGCTCTTCCACTGCCTTGTTCTGGCAGAGCATGTTTTGCTGAGCTCAACTGGAAATGGGAGCTGAGGCGCCTTGTTTCCAGAGCTGAAGCATTTTGGAGCATCAACAGGGGCTTTTAGTAGCAGCCTGTTGCGGAGCTAGCGAGGTTGTGGTTGGGAACGTGTCCAGGGGAAGGAATGCCAGCTGCAAGCGTTCACCCTTTTATGCAGTAGCTACTGCTGGGCAGCTGGGTGCTGTAAATCAGCCTGTTCCGGTGCTTGGGGGTGGGCAGTGTCATGCTGCAGTGATGTTGAGGATGTCTGGGTCACCCTGTGGCATTTGGGAAATTGTTCCTAAATGCCCGATGGAGCTCTGGTACCGAGGCTGCTGGCAACCTGGCTGCCCGAATCCCAGCGGAGGGTGATAAGGAGTGCATGGAGAACAGAAACTGTTGGGTGGTTGGGGAGTTCACTTCGTGTCCCCTGGGAGAGCTTAGCAGCTGTCTGTGCTGTGTGGAAGTTCCCCACCTTGGGCTGCTCCCCTCCATGTGCGTGGGGTGAGCTGCCTGTACCTCACACCTACCTCCCACCAGAATGATGGCCGGCTGCGGCTGAGCCGCCAGGGCGTCATCTTCAAGAACAGCAAGACGGGGAAGGTGGACAACATCCAGGCCTCAGAGTTGGCAGAGGGTGTGTGGCGGCGTGTGGCACTCGGTCATGGCCTCAAGCTTCTCACCAAGAACGGCCATGTCTACAAATACGATGGTTTCCGGGAATCGGTGAGTCCGTGCCATCTCTGACTGTTGCCTGAGCCGTGCTGACCATCCTTTTTTCAGGTAGCTTGTGCTACAGTCTCTTTGCTTGTCCTGTATCAGGCCATGCTGCCTGCAGGATCTGCCAGATCTCACAAAGCTGATCTCCTTGCCTTTAACAGCAGCTGTTGTCTGTTTTTCTCATCATGTACTGCGGGCAAGGTCCCAGTTATGGGCTCTGGGCCGTGCTGATGTGTACATGGCAGTTTCTGATGAGCATTCTGTGTTTCTCTGTTCCTTCCCACCTCATCGCAGGAGTTTGATAAGCTCTCAGATTTCTTCAAGGCACACTATCGTCTGGAGCTGGCTGAGAAGGATCTGTGTGTGAAGGGTTGGAACTGGGGCACAGTGAGGTTCGGAGGTGAGTTGTGGTAAGACAGGAACAGGCCAGTGGTGCTGCTGCTTGGGCAAGGGAATCTGTGCTGTGTGTAGGCCAAGGTGGTGGGGCTGGGTGTGAATCTGATGGCTGGGTCAGCGGCGTTATCCCACCAGCACCCAGCTGTTGACAGCTTTAGATGCTCCTCTGGGAAACTGCCCTGTTTTTAGTGCTGATACAACATGGATGTTGGTCATCCTAGGAAAGCAGGAGATACTTGCAGGCAGCACAGCATGTTCAGCGGGGTAGGCAGAAAATGTTCAACATAAAAGAGAAGTCTGCATGGAAGGTGTGAGCATCTAATAGAGCCTTCCAAATTCCTCAGGGAGCCAGAAGAGCTGGTGGATGTTCCTCCCTGGTCTGAGAGAGGAGGAAGAGCGGAATAAACAGCCTTTTTTTTTTTTGATCAATATAATTCTCTGGAACTATAGCTGAGAGGAGAAAGCCTAGAGATTTGTGTGGAGAACATGGGAGGGGAGGGAGAGGGGAGGCATTTCTGGGTTTTGAGAGAAGAGCGATGATGCTGCTGGAGCTTGGATCTAGGATGGAACTCACCGTGGGTCTGCGCAGCAGGGTGGACCTTAGGTTTTTATCCCTTCCACCTGCTGTAGGGCAGCTTCTCTCCTTTGACATCGGGGAGCAGCCGGTGTTTGAGATCCCCCTCAGCAATGTCTCCCAGTGCACGACGGGCAAGAACGAAGTGACACTGGAGTTCCACCAGAATGATGACGCTGAGGTCTCACTCATGGAGGTTCGCTTCTACGTGCCCCCTACCCAGGAGGATGGTGTTGACCCTGTGGAGGTGAGTGAGGCACAGTGAGGCACACTAGTTGGGTGCCCTCACCTAGTGCCTGACCACAACTCCCTCTCCTTGTAGGCCTTTGCTCAGAATGTCCTCTCCAAGGCAGATGTGATCCAGGCAACTGGTGATGCCATCTGCATCTTCCGGGAGCTGCAGTGTTTGACGCCTCGTGGGCGATACGACATCCGCATCTACCCCACCTTCCTGCACCTCCATGGCAAAACCTTTGACTACAAAATCCCCTATACTACCGTGCTGCGCCTCTTCCTGCTCCCACACAAGGACCAACGGCAGATGTTCTTTGTGGTGAGGAGGGGTGGAGTTGTCCTCCCTTTCTCAGGAAATTGTTTTGAAGGATTTTGGGTCCTCACCTCCTCTTCTGTTTTCAGATTAGCCTGGATCCACCAATAAAGCAGGGCCAGACCCGCTACCACTTCCTTATCCTGCTTTTCTCCAAGGATGAAGACATCTCACTGACCCTCAACATGAATGAGTGAGTTCTTCTCGCCAGCCAACTTCCTTTACTCCTTCCCTGGACCTGGGTGTTGTGGGGAGAGCTAGTGTATGTATTGAATCTCCTTGGTCCTTGTTCTTGTCATTATCCTCTATTTCTGTCACGCAGGGAAGAGGTGGAGAAACGCTTCGAGGGGCGGCTCACTAAGAACATGTCAGGCTCCCTCTATGAGATGGTCAGCCGAGTTATGAAGGCACTGGTGAACCGCAAGATCACCGTGCCTGGCAACTTCCAGGGGTGAGGCATTGTTGTTGCTTCTGGCTGGGTGAGGAAGTGTGGGACCTTCCTACACTAAGGGTACGTGTGGAGGTAGGGGGAGAGGTAAAGTGAGCCTTGTCGTCCCTAGGACAGGAGATTCTTCTTGTTTTTGTGGTCTCAGGCCAGCTGAGACCCCCTCTTGACTCAGATAGCAGGACCAGCATCTCTTTTTCTATAGTCAGGGTGAGGGGGTTTTGCAAGAATTTTACCCCATGCAAGCAGGAGCAGTTGGTGGACTTACCTAAGCTGCTATCTCACTGGGGATGTGCAGAGGGAGGGGTGTTTGCTCCCCACTGGTGTAACATAGCAGTATTTGCCCTCACAGACACTCTGGAGCCCAGTGCATCACCTGCTCCTACAAGGCCAGCTCAGGACTTCTCTACCCACTGGAGCGTGGTTTCATCTATGTTCACAAGCCGCCAGTGCACATCCGCTTTGATGAGATCTCCTTCGTCAACTTTGCCCGTGGGACCACCACCACCCGCTCCTTCGACTTCGAGATCGAGACCAAGCAGGGCACACAGTACACCTTCAGCAGTATAGAGAGGTGGGCACAGAGTGAGCTCTTACTGTAACATTGGGCTGTTCTCTGTCCTGCAATGCAGCTCCATTGCCCCTGTGTCCTCTGTGTTGGTCACACACGGTGGATCTTTACTGATGTAACAAGGTGATCGTTCTGCTCGCTGTGTTGAGAATGCACAGTGGGTGCCAGCGAGCTGGATCCCACCTGTCCCTGACCACCCCATCTCTCCTGCAGGGAGGAGTACGGGAAGCTCTTTGATTTTGTCAATGCCAAGAAGCTGAACATCAAGAACCGAGGCCTCAAGGAGGTATCTGCTGCACAGGGCTGGTTCTCTGTGCCCTGCTGGAATTACTGGCCTGCAGGCTGGGGTGGGGAGATGACTGGGACCTTTTTTCTTCTCTCCAAAATTTTGCTGCTTTTTTTCCTTTTATTTTTTTTTCACCTTTCTTTTCTTTCCTTACCCTTGTAGAGGAAAAAGGTCCGTGAGATACCCCTTCCTCTTTCTCTTCTTCCTCCTCCTGGTGCAGGTTTCCTCTGCATGGCTGTGTTGGTCTCTGACTAAACCCAGTAATTGTAGCATGATTTGCAAGAGGGGCCCCCACCTAACTCAAGTAACATCTTTGGGGAACCTTTGCTGCCCCTCTCTGCATCCCTGATGAGGAGACAGGGAGACAGATGGGACACTGTGTGTTTCCCAGGCTGGCCATGCATGCATGTAGTTTCTAGAGAATGGACTGTATGCAGATGTGGGGAGCATGGAGAGCAGCTCTTACTCTGTCCCTCCTGCAGGGTATGAAGCAGAGCTACGATGAATATGCCGACTCTGATGAGGACCAGCACGACGCCTACCTGGAGAGGATGAAGGAGGAGGGCAAGATCCGGGAGGAGAACGCCAATGATAGCAGCGATGGGTCTGGAGAGGAGACAGGTTCGTGCTGGGGCTGCATCTGAGCCCCCACTGCCTGAGGGGCTGCCTGGTATGCTCAGGCTACTTCCTCGAGTTGAATCCTGCTGCGATCCTTGGTTGTCCATCTTCACCTCACACTCTGTCCTTGCAGATGAGTCATTCAACCCCGGGGAAGAGGATGATGATGTGGCTGAAGAGTGAGTAGGGGCTGGGACCGGACTCTTAACTATGGGCAGCTTTTGGAAGATGCCATGTGTGGGCACTGTGTGGGGTGGGATGGGGCTGTGAGAATGCTGAGGAGTGCATCTGATGCAGACAGTATCGTTGTGAATGGCCTTGTAAGTGGGTGCACTTCTGGTCTGTCTCTCGAGTTCTCTTGATGAGAACTGCAGTCTGAACAAGTGCTCAGGGGCATCATGTGTGCTGATGGGAGTCAGGCTCAGCACAAGAGGAGGGGTGGATCTTGGTGCAGTTCAGCAGTGAGGCGTTGCAAATGCCTAAAGTTTACGGGAACTCAAAACGATCAGCCATGTTCGTGGAAGGAGAGTCCCCTGAGGGCTGTTAAGCACGAACAGAGCGGTTTCAGCTCAGGAAGTCTCCGAACTGCAGGTTGCTGGAGGATGGGAGAGTTCAGGGGCAAGTCCTGCTATGTGCTTGTCACTGCCACAACTCCCTCACCTCCTGCTTCATCTTGCTGGAGTAGAGATCTTGAGCTTTCCCTGAAACCAGGTCACTTCACACAGGTTTGACAGCAATGCCTCGGCCAGCTCCTCCAGTGGGGACGGTGACAGTGACCGAGGTGAGAAGAAGCCAGCCAAGAAGGCCAAGATAGTCAAAGACCGCAAGCCCCGCAAGAAGCAGGTGGAGGTGAGAAGTTGCTGCTGGTAGAGTTGTGGAGATCAGGGCTCACTGCCCTTGGAATATGGATTGCTTTTCCCTTGTTTGGAGCAACACCACAGGAGATCCAGGTCACAGCACATCAGCTGAGCTGCTTCCCATTAGCCTTCTGCTGTGGTCTGATCCGATCCTACCACTTCACAGTGCTTTGCCCAGTTTGGGTTGTCCAAGCCTGGCTCTTCTGCTTCCTGCAGGCTTTTCTTCATCCTGCAAATGAGTCTAGATTGAAACTCTTCCAAAGGATATAGTGGTGTCTGAGCCTGGCAGTACCTTCTGATTGTTGGAGGACTTGCCCCCCACAGGTCCTCCACGTCCTCTCCACCTACTCTATGGGCGCTTTCACTTTTTTGTGTGTGAGCTGACAACCCATCTCCCTGATTAAGTAGCTGAATAATTACTGATGGGATGCAGGAGGCATCATCTTGGGGTAACCCTAAGTCTTCAGTGTGGGGGGTATTTCAAGTCTTGGTTCTTTCCGTTCCCTGCTTTCTAGAGCAAGAAAGGCAAAGACCCCAATGCTCCCAAGAGACCCATGTCGGCTTACATGCTTTGGCTGAATGCCAACCGAGAGAAGATCAAGTCAGACCATCCTGGTATCAGCATCACAGACCTGTCCAAGAAGGCTGGGGAGCTCTGGAAAGCCATGTCTAAGGAGAAGAAAGAGGTGGGTTGCTCTGCCAGTGAGGACTGCTAAGCCAGATTTAGGAAGGGAAGGTGGATGTCAGGAGGCCTGGGATGCTCTTGCTTGGATCTTGCTGCTCCATTAACAGATCAGGAAAGGAGGTTGGCAGTGGGGAGCTGTCACCTCTGAGCTGGTGAGCTGTTGTGTGAGCATGGTCTCCAGGTGGTCAGGGACATGGGTGGAGATAGTGTTGGACTCAGGTAGTGCAGAGGCTCTTGTTGGCGGATGGTGCGGGAACAAAGCGCCACTAACCTGCTTTTGCTGCAGGAATGGGATCGCAAGGCAGAAGATGCCAAGAGGGATTATGAGAAGGCCATGAAAGAGTACAGCGTGGGCAACAAGTCAGAGAGCTCCAAGATGTGAGTGTGCTAAGTGGACAAGGGGACGTGGCATGGCTTCGCTGGAATCTGTCTGTCCTTAGCTGTTGTGGTGGCTGGGCCTCTCCAGGGCTGGGGGGTTGTGAGATGGGACCAGTGCACTGTCAGCAAGGTAATGCTTCTGTCTCTTCCACCCTCCCAACACATGCATAGGGAGAGGTCTAAAAAGAAGAAGAAGAAGCAGGAGAAACAGATGAAAGGGAAAATGGAGAAGAAGGGTGCTGCCTCCAAGTCTTCGTCCTCCACCAAGTCCTCTGCCAAGAATATGAGCGAGAGCTTCAAGAGCAAGGAATTTGTCTCCAGCGATGAGAGCTCCTCTGCAGAGAGCAAGAAGGAGGTAGTAGGGCTGTTTGGTGGTGGGCTTCACTCATTTACCTCATCCCTACAGGCATGTGCTCCTCTTGATAGTATGCACTTCCAGTCTTGTAGTGGAGGACTGAGTTTAGTCTTTGCTATAGGTACAGGAGTAGGTGGAGATGAGCTGCTCTGCTTCTACTGTCCTGACTTCCTGTTTCTTCCCACAGGACTCAGACGATGAGAGAGGCGCCAGCCCGGCCCAAAGCTCAGAGGATTCTGCGTCTGGCTCGGATTAGTGCTGTCCCCGCTGGCTCCAGGCTGGTTCCCAGATCAGCGTGAGGACCGGGTGGGCCGGCCCGCAGGAGGGGGCCTGGCTCTTGGGCTCTGGCTGGCTCCGAACCTGCTTGGCTGCCCTTCCTCCTACCCCTGCTGCCAGGTGAGGGGAGGCACTGGAGTGGGGCAGGAGGGTGCCCAGACTCACTGCCTGAGCCCTTCCCCTCAGTGCCTGGCTACAGAGCAAGGCCCTGTGGAGGGGAGGCCCAGGAGGAGCCTCAGTCCCACCTCTGCCCTGTTTCTCATCAATTTATTTTTTTTAAATACTCGGGTTTGTTTTGGTCTCTTTTTTTCTTTTTGTATTTTGGGTCCGTTCACATGGCAACTCGGATTGAATAAAAAACACCCGCGGCGGGAGTGCGTGTGGGTGCGGAGGCAGGGGGTGGACTGGGCTCCCCTTCCCCCGAGGCACACGGGGTGCTGGGATGCCTTCCTCCCAGCATTGCCTTTCTCCCGGCATCACCTCGGCCTCCTTGAACCACAGCCAGGGGCTGAGCTCACTCGCAGCCCATCCATTAGCAGCCCGAGCCCCTCCTGCGGGCTCCCTAATCCTGTTAGAGCTCCATCAACCTCCTAATGGAGGCCCGGCGGTCGATCCTGATGCCGTGCGGATGTTCTCTGCTCCCTGGAGAGCTGAACCGTGGCTGGGGGTGTCAGGTGGGGGGGGGGCAGGCGGCCCCAATCCCCATTCCATCAGCGTTCCCGCTTGACCCCGGCACCGCGGCCTGGCTGCGAGTCAAGCGCCGCAGGGGAAGGGGAGAGAGGCGAGGGGCGAGGCCTGGCTGCGCGCTCCAGAGCGTAGGGCCACACGTAGGTCAGCGCGGGTTTGTGGGGCCGCCGCACCCCGGGGGCGCCACAGGCCGGGGGTCCCCTCTAGCAACCTCACAGTGGCGCACGTGGGGCCCGAGCGGCCCGCAGCTCGATGGTAGGCGGAGGTGCCACGCGGCGCCGCTCTAGTTCGCCGCTCTCGCTGGTCGGCGGAGGCGGTGGCTCGGCCACGTGGGGTGGGCGCGGCCCGTGGGGGGCGCGGTCGGTGGGGAGGGGGGCGAGGCCAGCGCTCATGAATATGCAGCGGCAGCGGCGGCGGGTGAGCGCGGGTAGGGCGCGGGGTCACGGCGGGAGCGCTCCGCGGGGTACGGTACCGGAGCCGGGGGGGAGGGGCGCCGGGCGCGTGGGTGGGGTTTTCCGAGCACGCGGGTAGCGGTGGGGCTCGGGGTCCTTGAGGCGGCCGAGGCCGTCCTGCTCGCTGGGGCCGAAGCTTGGGCTGCGGAGTGCACAACGGCCGCCTCGGCCTCCCTGCGGCCCCTCCTCGTAAATCGAGCGGGGGGCTCCGTTGCCATGGCAGCGCGCCTAGGCCAGCCCGGCCACTCGAGCGGGGGCTGCGTTACCGTGGCAACGCGCGCAGGCCCCGGAGGATGGAAGGGGGGAGGGGGCACCCCTCTCTCCCTTCCCCCTTCCAGCCCCGTTCCACTCCCCCCCCCCCCCAACCCCCCCGCTTCCCTTCGCCTCGTCACCGAGCGGGGCCTCGTCAGCATCCCGGGGCTGCCAAGGGGTTGGGAAACAGCCTCGGCGGGGGGAGGAGGGGCGGGGGTGGGGGGGGATGGCTTCCAGATGTGCCCCCTCCGGTGCTGTTTGGCCGGGGCGGGGAGTCCAGAGGGAGAGGGGGCCGAATGGGGGAAGTGGGGGGGAAACGAAAGGGGGACCCCGCGCCGCGAGTGGGAAGGGAGGGAGCGGGGAGGAGGTGAGGGGAAGGCAGGGCAGGGCCGCGAGGAGGAGGAGGAGGAGGCACGAGCGAGTTTTTCCTGTCCCCGCAGCGCCAGTGAGTCACGGGAGCCGTGCGGCCACGCCAAACCGGGCCTGGGGATCGCGGCCCGCGCCCCTCCAGCCCCTCGTCCCGGCCATGAGGCGGCTGCGGGGCAGGTGAGGGGGGAGATGACCCTGTAGGGCCCGACGGGGCTGGGGATTGGGGCGTGGGAGCGGGCTGCTGCTGGCAGACTGGGACGGTGAGGGCTGACGTGGTGTGTGGAGGACTTCCGTGAGGCAACGGGCAGCTGGTGGTGGGGGCCAGCTCAGGTGTTGGACGCGGGGTCGGTGAGGGTCTGGCACGGCCTTTTGGGAGGCTCGCTGCATGCGGAAGCCAGCCCGGGTAAATGGGGCTGGGATACACGTGTCTACTGAGGTGTGCAAGGGACCTGCACGGTGTGTGCTGTGGCCGGGTGCTGCCGGCGGGCTGGGGCAGTGTACAAAGGGTGGTGCGGCCAAACGGAGGCTTGGCGGTGAGATAGTGGGTTGGCACGGTGTGTAATGCTGGTATGAGCGAGTGGGAAGCCAGCACCACGATGCAGCACGCTGCAAGTACGGCATAGACTGGGGGCGTGAGGGTGAATGGGGCGGTGGGTCCCAGAGGACAGGGTGGACTAATGTTTTTCAGTGACAGTTCTCCCCTCTCTCTTCCGCAGGGGCTGACTGCACGCTGAGTCTGCTGAGCGTTAGCTCCAGCTTCACCATGGCTTCCCAGCCCCAGTCCCTGCACCCTCCGTTGCCCTGTGCCTCTGGGGGGGCCGGACTGGTGGCTGGAAGCCCTGAGAAAGGTGAGAACTCCCCAGACCTGTTCACGTGTGTTTTTACCCCAAAGTGAAATGTCTCCAGGGGCTGTTGCGTTTCTCCAACTCTCCATGTTTCTCCTCATCTCTCTCCCACAGGCAGTCCTCGCCCCAAGCCTCCTGTCCGGCCCAAGCCCCGTGTGCTGCCCAAGCCAGCTGTACCTGCCAAACCCTGCCTGCCTCACCCTCCACCAGCACCGCGACACTCTCGTCCCGAGCTGCCCTCAGCAGAGAAGATAAACCGCCTGGCAGGACCCCAGCCATACAGTGGGGGCGGCTCTGGGGTGGCCCTCAGACGCCCCTCTTTCACCATCAAGTCACCTGAGACCCCTAACGGGAAGGGGCTCCCATGCCCACCAGTTTTGAGTCCTGAAGACTCGTGTTCAACTGCCAGTGATGAGGTGCCCCTGGCCCCATCGACACCGTCCCGCAAAGGTCCGGCTCCCTTTAAGGTGACGCCAGTGCCTGTGGCAACCAAGATGGAGCGATTTCCAGGCACCACCGTGGAGGAGATTCTGGCCAAGATGGACAGCAAGGAGGGTCCGGGAAGCCCTGACCGGGCCCGCCTCTCTCCCTTTTGCCCCGATTCTTCCTCTCGCTTTGGCTCCAAGACCTTCACTGCCTTCCGGAGACGCCCTAGTGGGGAGGCAGATGGAGACTCCCCTGGTGAAGCCCGCCAACTGCTCCAGCAGGCTGAGGGAGAGCTGGGGACAGGGGGTGACAGATACCCGATGGTAGAGACGAGGTGAGGAGCAGAAGATCGATCCCAAGGATGGGGACTCATGTGGAAGGCATTAGTGGGCAGTTCTAGGGATGGAAATTAATGGAGCTGGAGGGGACCTGAGGTCTGGTCACCAGCGCAAGGCTGCTGTTCCTCCTAACCAACAGTGCCTTGAGCTGCCTTCGTGGGAAGGCTTGGTCACCCGCGACAGCTCTGGTGGTTTATTAAAACCACAAGAATGGGCTGGCCCAGCTGAGGAACTGCCTCCATGCTTGCAGCCGTCTGGGGCTGGAACCTTGCCAGGCAGCACTCCACTGCCCAAGCACGGAATAACAGGGGGTTACTGCCCCTGGGAAATGTTCCCCCTTTTCCCCACTCTCTCTATTTTATTTTTACTAGTCTGCTCCAGAGCAAAGAGGCCTCAGATCTGTGGGACTCCCGGCTGCAGGATGGGCTGGTTGAAAGCCAGCACTTGGCTGTGCTCCCTAAAGCTGGGCACCTCTGGGAGCGGGGCAGGGGCTATTTTAAACCAGAGTGTGAGAAACTTGCACTCCAAAGGATGAAAAACTTTCCAGAAAAGGGGTTGTAGCTGATTTGCCTTTGCAATCCTAACCTACCTGATAATTCAGGGCATGTTTCGAGTGCCCCTTACAGAGAGTTAAGGGCTGATCGTGGTCCTCGTCCAAATCCTTCTGCGGCCAGAGCCGGATGGTCTGGGGTTGGGAGGTGCATGCTTGTGGGAGGAAGAACGGGGCGCACACCATGTTTACCCCCTGCCTGTTTTTCTCTGGCAGCAGCTCCTCCCCAGCCGGCCCGAGCTGTGCCGGGGACCCCTGTGGACTCCAGAGGCCACCATCTCCCCCTGACGTGAGTTCTCGCCGCACCCTCCTGCGTCGCGGCCGCTCCACTCCTGGGCTCTCTCCTTCGGGGCTCTCCTGTCTCCTCCGGGGCTCCCTCTCTGCGGGGTGCGTGTCTCTCCTTTCTCCTTCGGGTGCCAACTGCTCTGGGGAAGGCGGGTGACTCCACTGCAGCCCCATCTCCCTCATTGGGTGCCCAGGTGCTGGGCTGGGCTCTTGGAACAAGAAGCTGAGTTTCAGTTCTGGTGCCGAGGTGGGGACAGGGAGAAGCTGTGAGTCACCAGCTGAGATTTGGTGACGGGCAGGTATGTGGTAGGCGGGCCCATTCCACTTCCCTGCCATGCCCCCTCCCCATGCTCTGGAGTGATGATAGAGACACTAAAGGTGGCAGGACTGCTGTGGAGAATTAACCCTTAACAGCTCTAGTTAGGGTTTAGCCCACCCTTGTTAGGGTGATGCTGTTATGTCTTGAGGGTGCCCAGGCCCATGCGGAGAAGATTGTTAGGGTGGTGGTATTTTTCTTCTTGCTTCAGTTCTTCCTCTCCATATCTGTCTCTGCACGTTGATGGTTGGTGGGCACCAACAGGGCTGCTGAGGCAGAGGAGCAGGGCTCTGGGCACTGCTTGGCCCTGCCCCGAAGGGCATGCAGCTGGAATGGGAACTTCTGGGAGCTGCCGAGGCTGCGTCACACAGGAAGCAGCTCTGGTGCTGGCAGGATGTGCGGGCACCTCTTGTCCACAGGGCTTAGGGGAGATGGGGCTAGGGACTATGATTGTCACCGTACGTTGGAGCTGTGCTGGCAGAGAGGGGCTGAGAACTGTGGCTGGGTGATGCCTGGGAGGTTCCCCTTGAGTGACATGACTCTCCTCCCTGTTCTTTTTCCAGCTCTCCTCTCTCCAGCTTGGACCTCCTGGCTCCCCAAGATCCCCTGCTTGCCCACCTCCAGGAGCTCCTTTCCAGCCTGCTGAGCCTTCTGCCTCAGCCCCTGGTTCCCCTGATGCCCCCTCAGAGCTGCTGGCCCCTGGATCCCCGACCATGGCCCCTGAATCCCCTGAATCTCCAGCTCAGCCTCCGACTGAGGAGCTCTTGGCCACCTCCATCCAGGCTCCAGGTGCTCCCTCATCTGTGGTTGAGCCTTGGCTTGGTGCCTCCCGCTCCCCAGGCTCCCCACACACCCCCAGCGAGGGATCCCCCACTCCTGCCAGCCCCTCCACATTGGGCACACCCCAGCTACCCCCTAGAGCCACCTGCCCCCCTGGCTCTCCCGAGTCTGCCACCGAGCCTGAGCCCTCACCTCCCCCGAGCCCACCCCCTGAGCTCCCTGCTAGAGCTTCTCGCCCTCCAGGCTCCCCTGGGGGTCCCGATGACTCCCCTGTGTCCTCTCGGACTCCTGAAGGTCCTGATTTCAGCCTTTCTCCCTCAAGCAGAGACTCAGGGCTGCGACGCTCATCAGAGGGGGTGCTGCGGCCCCCTCCCAGTGAAGGGCAGGGCATGGGGTTGCTGGGGGGTTCACTGGGTGCCCTGCCCCAGCCTGGAGACCTGCCAGCAGAGCACTTGCTGAGCGGCGAGTCCAGTTGGAGCCTTTCCCAGTCCTTTGAGTGGACGTTCCCCACACGGGGAGTGAGGGGGCTGCCATCCCCACCCAGGTCCCCCATCCAGGAGGCAGCTGACTCGGGGCTGTCTGAAGAGGATGAGTCAGACAGGGAGGGTGCAGCCACTGGATCCCATGGGGACAGCGGGAACACAGATGGGCCTGGCCCTGCAATGACCGTCAGCTGGGGAGCAGAGGGGGCTCCATGCCCGGGGGGTCCTGTGGCTCAACAAGAGGCTGAGAGCTCGGAAGAGGAGGAGGGAGAAGAGGCAGAGCTGAACAGCACCGAGCTCCACATAGTGGAGCCTAGCTTGGACCCAGCTGAGCCTGAGCCCCCTGTCAAGGCTGCCCCGTCAGATCCAGCCCCCACCGAAGCTGACGCCTCCTGGGAGCCAGCGGGCGACTCTCCTGCAAGCCTGCAGGGCCTCGGGGGGCTGGGCCAGGATGAAGGCTCCTCAAAGGGCCCTGATGCCCACACCGACCCACGTTGGCTGACCGAGCTGCTGGCATCACCTAGGGCCCGCACATCAGGACGTGACCCTCTGAAGGCCGAGGAGCAGGAGGTGAGGGAGCGTGAGGCTCCATGGCACCAAGGGTTAACAGCACGTTGCGTGCAGCAGTGCGGTTGCGCGCCTTTCGGTGCAGCAGAGCTGTCTGACGAGTTGGGTGGAGGCTGAGCAGGAGCGTGCGGTGCCTACGGGGAGAACTGGGGTGGGGCGGGGAGCTGTGTGTGCACTGGAGAACCATGGCTGGTGAGTCGGGGACCACGGCCATCCTTCGGAGGCTGCTGGCCAACCTGGAGCTGCGGGATGAGCTGGAGAGGGCTCAAAGTGCTGCGAGGTCAGAAGGACGCTGGGCAGGCACAGTGGCTGTGAGTACAGGCAGCTCACGAGGCTGGGGGGTGAGCAGTGGGACCTGACTTCCCTTTGGAGAGGATTATCCTTGGATATTCCCCAATCCTTTTCAGACTATCCTCTGCGGTGTTTCTCTAACCCTTTCTCCTCTTTGACTCTCTTTCTCCAGGGCTTGCTTGGCTGGTCACGGAAGGACCTGTGCAGTGAATTTGGCATTGGGAGATCTCAGCAGGCTGGTGCTTTTGACTGGAGCCATAAGGCTGTGGCCAGACAGGGGGACTGGCCTGGTGAGATGGAGCAGGATCAAAAGTTTAGGACCAACTCAAGCAGGAACAACAGCTGCAGTATCAGTGATATGAACCAGCAGGATAGAGCCTTTGCTGCTGCTGAAAGGGACTGGAGCAGCAACTACAAAGGGACAGAGCTGATGGGGGATACGAGGCTTGGCAGCAGTGACTGGCCCAAATCTCACGGTCCGGGGGAAAGCTGCCTGCAGGATCAAGACTTCAGCAAACCCACATGGGGCACTGGGTATGGCTTGGACAGTGCAGGCAACAGAGAGGAGGTCAGCTCCGGGAAGGCTGAATGGAGCAGTCCCTACAGCGTGGGACATGGCCAGCAGCAGGACAAGGAGCTGAGCTCCAGGCAGCCCGGCTGGGCTGGCAAGTACGGCTCTGGGGACCTGGAGACTCACAGTGGGGATGCTGCACCTGTGTGGTCTAGTGAATATGGCACTGGTGATGCAGGCATCAAGGACAGGGAGGTCACCTCGGACTGGACCAGTAAATACAGTAGCAGGGATGCTGAGACCAAGGACAAGGATTTTACTCTAGGCTGGGCTGGCAGATCCAGCACAGGGGAAGCTGAGACCCCGGACAAAGAGTTTTGCTCCAGCAGGTCGGCTTGGGATGGCAAATACAGTACCACAGACATGGAGAGCCAAGACAGGGAGTTCAGCCCCAGCAGACCAGCCTGGTCTGGTGAATACAGCACCCAAGACATGGAGAGCCAAGACAGAGAATTCAGCCCCAGCAGATTGGCTGAGGCCAGCGAATACAGCAGCAGGGACATGGAGATCCAGGACAGGGAGTTTAGCCCCAGCAGGCCAGCCTGTGCTGAAGAGCACAGCACCAGTGATGTGGAGAGCCAGGACAGAGAGTTCACCAGCAGCAGACCCACCTGGCACAGTGAGTACACCAGCAGGGACATGGAGAGCCAGGACAGAGAGTTCAGCCCCAGCAGACCAGCCTGCACCAATGAATACAGCACCAGCGACACGGAGATCCAGGACAGGGAGTTCAATCCCAGCAGACCCACCTGGCACAGTGAGTACAGCAGCAGGGACATGGAGAGCCAGGATAGGGAGTTCAGCCCCAACAGACCAGCTGAAGCCAGTGAGAACAGCGCCAGGGATGTGGAGACCAAAGACAGGGAGCTCAAATCCAAAAAACCAGCCTGGGATGATGAATACATCACCAAGAACATGGAGAGCCAGGACAGGGAGTTTGGCCCCAGCAGGTCAGTCTGGGCCAGTGATTACGACTCTATGAACACCAGAAAGGGAGAATTTAGTTCTAGCAGGCTGAGCTGGGCTGGTGAATGCAGCATTGGCCAAACCGAACTGGCTAATGCTTTTGGCGTCAGAAAAGAAGACTTGCCTGGCTTGTGTGCCCCCAGTTGCCCAGGCCAGGAGTCCACCTGGGGGAGCACTGACCAGCAGGAGAGCGGCACCAGGGACTGGGCTGAAGAGCTGCGCCTTGGAGGAGCTGAACACCAAAATCAGTTTGGTATCATTGGGACAGAGCGAGGGTCTGATCTCTCCAGCACTGCAGTGTCAGCAGACAGCCCGATGTCCTGGGCAGACAAAATGAGGTCTGAGGTCCCGCAGGAGCCCCGGCAGCCCCTGGCAGACTGGCACAGCGATCTCTCCTTCAGCACCTCAGGTTTTTCTGATAAAGTTGATGAGGGTGAACCAGGCCAAATGGCCTGGGATGAGGGCCTGGCACCTGTGAGCAGTTCTGCCCAGCCCCAGCAAGCCAAGGTGGAGGAACCAGGCTGGAGCCAGGACCTGGAGGAAGCTGGCTGGAGTGAGAAGCTGCGTGAGGCTGAGGCCAGGCACCAAGAGTGGGCCAGTGCCTTTGGGGCCCGCTGTGCTGCCAGGAGCCAGGACTTCAGCGCTGGGGAGCCGAGCCTGGGAGGTGATGGCGGTTCAGCAGATGGGTAAGGAGGGTACGGCTGGTGGGGATAGAGTCTGGGAGGTGCTGGTGTTCCCTTGGCCTCCTGAGAAATTGGCAGAATGAGCCCCATGCCTTTATCTTACTGAGATCTGGGGAACCCCACACTCTAATTTCAGCCATACTTGAGCTGGGGATTTCCAAAACAATAAATTCCCACAAGCTGCCAGAATGTAAGGATGCCAGGAGGAAAAAGGCAAAACTCCTGCTGGCCTGAAGAAGGCCCCAGCCTGGTTAACATGTTGTGGGTGATTCCCTGCCAGTCTTAAGGGGAATTTCCCAGAATTGCCACCCCCTTGGTGTGGATCTCACTTGGCCTTTCACAGTGGAGAGGGAGAGTCCCAGACACCTGAGTTCTGTCTCTGACTCACCCACATTCACAGGAACAGTGTTTGGCCTTCCCTGTGCCTTAGTTTCCCCTGAGGGCTGTCAGAGGGAAATTAGGAGAGATTTGGGGCTGGACAAACTTTGTCCTCTTGTCTTCCCCACCAGAAGCTCTGAAAACATCCATCTCTCAGACTCCAGCCCACCACTGAGTGATGATGCTGTGGCTGAGCCTGCAGCTGCTCAGTCCCCCTGGGGCGAATCAGCTGACCCACTGCTGAGAACAGACCCCATGGAGCAGCAGGACCTGCCTGAGCTGGCTGCTGCCCCTCTGCCACCAGAGGCTGCTGGTGAGACCCCAGAAACAGAGGCCAAAGAGGCCCCTTCGGACCACCCAGATGGGAAGAGACCAGTGAGCTGGGAGGAAAAGAGGCTCTCTGCGAGTGTCTCACAGCCTGAGGGACTTCTGGACCTCTCTGGTCAGGATTTCACCTTTCTCGAGGTGAGTGGGGAGGATGGAGCTTCTGACTTCCTCCTGCTGTACTGAGGGAGCCCAATGGTTGGGGGAATGCAGACAGAGGCTGCAGATGCAAGGTCACCCTGTACTACAGGAAGGTAGCCACCATGAGAGATCCATAGAAAACAGTGGAATGAATGTTTGGGTGGATGGATTGGGGACCCTGAAACTCCCCTTTGCTGGACACTGAGCTGTCCCCTGGGCTTTGCAGGACACGGAGGTTCTGGACAGTACCATGTACCGCAGCAAGGCCAACCTGGGCCGCAAACGAAGGCACCGGGCACCTGTTCTCCGCCCCGGGGCCACTTCAGAGGGGGACAGCTGGATCTTCCAGGATTCCACAGGTGAGAGCCTGCAGGACAGTGACAACAGGATAGTGGGGTGGGGTGCTCTTAGAGATGTCTCATAGTGATGCTGTCCCCCACAGAGCCTCGTCCAGCCCGCGCAGCAGCATCCTCCGATGAGGAGGCAGCAGAAGAACCCAAGAGCCGGCGGGTGCGAGCGTCCCCGTCGGGCAAGGGTGTCAAGGTGCCACTCTTCCCTGGCCTTACCACGTCTGCCCTCAAGGTAGGGCCTACTGGAACCCCAGGCAAGCAGATGGAAGGGACGTGATTTCTAAAGGGTGGGGAGGAACAGGCAGGTTGAAGGACAGTCCAAGGCAGGCAGCATGGAGAAGGAGGGAGAGGATGCAGTGGAAGGATTTGAGGATGGTGGGGGGTGAGAGCACTGTGTGCCCATCTGACTTCACCTCCCAGGCCAAGCTGAGGGGCCGAAACCGCTCTGCTGAGGAAGGGGCATCGCCAGTGGACAGCAAGGCAACCCCCACAAAGGATCCCCATGTGCAGCGCTCCAAGTCCTGCAAGATCCCTGGCCTGAGTGGGAAACCCCTGGCGCTGCCTCCTAAGCCTGAGAAGTCTTCAGGGTGAGTGCTGGGCTCAAGGAGCAGTTGTGATGATGCTGGGTGGATATGCCAGGTTGGGTGTTGGTGTAGGACTACGGACATGCTGGGGACACTGGGGTGCTTGTGGGTTGTGAAGGAGTGGGCAGAATTGAAGTCTCAGAGGCGCTGTGAACAGCGATGCAATGTTGGTGGGATGGTTGGAAGTACTGGGGGCTGTGCTCAAGTTCTGCAGCTGCTGGCTCCGAGGAACCATGTGCTCCAGGCTGGTATTTCTGGTGCTGGCAGTTAGCCGGAGGCTGGGCTGGACCTTGAGACTGGAGCTGGGAGCTGGAAGTGAGGCTTACTGGGACCAGCATTCCCAAGCCCTGTTGCCTGGGAGAGCCGGGCTGCTCCACCCTAAACAGTGCTTGGGCCGAAGCCCTTAAAGCCACAGCTAACTCAGCTGCAGCTCAATTCCCTTCGCACTCTCCTTGCCTTTCTTGGGCTGCATGGTCCCTCTGGGGAATGCAGCCCTCTCAAGGAGGATCATCTTGGCTTGATCTGGATCTGAGCCCCCAGAGCTTTGGGAGAAGCCCTTGGGGCAACGGGTGTATTTCTGGGGGCTTTGGCGCTGTGGTGTCAGCGCCTGTTTGGATCTGTGCAGGTCAGACGCCTCCCCACCCCACTGGCTGCAAGCGCTGAAGCTGAAAAAGAAGAAATCGTGAGCTGATCTCATGGGGTGAGTGCCAGCAGAGTTATGCTGCAGCTGGGATGAGGGCTCAAGGGGATGTTCCTCCAGCTCTGGATCACCCCTAGAGCTGACGCTTCCTCCCTGGCCCTCACCATACCTTCTCCTTCCCCATGTCTCTTTCAGGCTCGCTCTCCTGTCCACATGTTCTAGGAGGCTGATGGCTGGCATCCCCAGGATCAGGCTCCCTCTTCCCTCTAGCAGGACACACACACACATCTATGCACTTTGTATGATGCTCGCAGGGTTCCCACCCAACCCTTGTCCCTCCCCACTCCCATTTCCCCAGAGTTCCTCTTCCTCTGCGTCCCCCCTCTTCCTCATGTCCCCTGGGGGCTGGAGGTGGTCACGAAGGCCCCTCCCTTCCCTGACCTCCCCCTGCTCTCCTATCACCCTCCAGACAAAGAGCAGCAGGTCATTATTTTGGTGCCACTTGACAGGACAATAAAACTTTGTTGGTTGGTTTGGTGGGGTCTTGGTTCTTCTGTAAGATCCTTGGTTCTAAGTCCCCCTCCCCCCTCCCCCTCCGAAAGGAGGTGTACCCATGGAACATTGGGGGAACCCGGTGTAAGGACTGCCACCAGGAGGAGCTCTCTGCTCTCTGTCCGCAGCTGGAATATAGGTAGGTTGCAATTGTGCTTGTGGGATGCATGGTGCCACCCTCGCTTTGTTCACTGTCCCCATGTCCCTGCTGCTTGCCTGGATAACAGAAATGCAGTGGGAGTGCAAAAGCATTCCTGCACACGGGGACTGCACAGGGCCAAGGTGGATGTGCTCATGCAAAGCAGTTGCAGCACCCACCCCACTGGTGATGTGCGCACACTCATCCCTGGCTCCTGTGCTCGCCCTTTCTCCAAACTGTGCCCCAAGGCCCTTCTGCCTCTTCCATGTCTGCCTCCCTGCTGTGGGAGCTGGTGCTGGGTGTTGTGGTTACTCTGAGGAGGAGTGGGGACAGCTCCTGGCCCCAAACCTTCCTGGCAAGCTGAGCAACCCCAGGCGAGCCTGTGCCAGACTCCACCCAACCTGGGAGCTGAGCTGGCTGATTCCACGTTCTGCCATAGGGCTGGGCTTTCTTTCCTTTCTTCCTGACACAATCCGGGCAGCATCACCCACCAAATGCTGGCTGCCCCTGCAGTCCTTCCCCAAGATCTCTTCAACACCTGGCTGTGCCCCAAGCCCTTTCCCGGCCCTATGATGGGAACTCCAAGCTGTTTATTCTGAGCCGAACCAAGCGGAAAGAGGGGGAGACAGATGGAAAGATGGAACCAAGGAGTTGTTTCTTCCCTGGTAGGATATGAGTAACTCCAGCTGACTAGAGAGGAAGTCACCAAATCCCACGTTGAGGTCGTTAAGCTCTGCCCTTGTGGCGCAGAGATTTTGGGCACTGTGAGAGTGCGTCCTTTCAGCCATGCATTCACAGGGCTTTGGAACAAGCAAGGCCCACATTGGACGGGGACAGTGTCCCAACCACAGTGAGAGGGACGGCTCTGGGTACCCGCAGTGCTCCTGGGAAGGCGCCGAGCCATTAGCTGATCTGAGATCTCCTGATGAGCCTTATCAGGGTGGTAGGGCTGGCGGATGCTTTGCCCCCCTGCTGAAGCTACAGAGGAATCTCAGTCTCTTATCTCTGACTGTGTCCAGTGGCTGCTGCAACCCCCTGAGCCTCCGTGTGCTGCATTCCTGCTGTCTCACAGAGCGCAGTGGGGGCATCGCCCACCCCCACCCTCGTCCCCAGCTGCTTTTGGGGCACGCATTGCTGTCAGCAGGCTGGAAAGGGTTACCTGTTCCCCGCTACCCACAGGAGCCAAAAATAGCGGGGATCGTTATTAATAGTGATCCTCATTCCCCACGCTGAAACATCTCCCTTTGTAGCAATTTCAGGCGATACCAAGGGTCTAATTAACATTTTTTTTAATTCCCTGTTTTATTCAATTTATTGTCTGTCTTAACTAACAGCTTTATCTGCCTTTGGGTTTTGAGCAGTTCTGTCTCTTCTTCTTCAACAAAACCTGTATTACTTTAATCTGAGTCAGCAGCCATCACACTTCTGCACTGAGTTTTAACATCTTTGTCTCTAATTCCTCCGAGCACCGCAGGCTTTAGCGGTGCTGCAATCTGCCTACCTCACAGGGTTAACTTTGGCTTCTGAAGCTGACTATGTCCCAGGTAATTGGAGTATTTCATTATTCATTATCTCCCTCTCCAGCCTGATTATGCCCCATTTGTTCTTGTGGGGCTGAGTCAGATTTTGGTCCTTTCCTCCCTAACTTCAGAGAGCACTCGGGTCTGCCCTGTGTTTCAGCAGTCCAACGGATTTGCCTCTACTCTTGGCTGCACAGATCCCTCTGTTAATTCATCAGTTCTAAGGGCAAAAGGCACATCGTGGCTCTGTTTTTCAGGCTCTGAGCTCCAACCTTTTGCTTCTCTCAGCCCAGCAGAGGCTGGAGGCTTATCAGCCACAGACCTTGGCATCCCTTCAGCAGCTTCCCAACCAAAAGCTGCGATTGTGAGAGTGAAGCCGCAGTGGGACAGTGCTGTCCTGCAGCCTGGCAGTGCTTTCCTCTTGCTCCCTCCCCGTGGTTCTTTCTTTGGAGGTGACTTTCCAGCTTTGTTCACTCATGGGAAGGTGTCAGCGCACAACAGGCTCCCAAACACGCTGTGCTCAGCGTGTGGCCCTGGCAATTTGGGCCCCCTCTGTGCCACGCATGACTGCAAAACGCCAAACCTCAAATGCTAAATGCAAGATGCTGAGTGCGAAGCAAAGAGTGCCAGATCCCAAGTGCAAAGTCACAAATGCAAAATGCAGCCATCCCAGGTGCAGCAGCCCCATTGCAAAATGCCAAATGTGAAATCCAATTTCCAGGTCCCTGCAGGGCAGCAGACCTACGCCTGGCTGTGGGGCTGCAGCACCGAGCCCCTGTGCGGGGGGGAGTGGGGTTATCTGTTGGGCTGATGTGTTGACACCTGGGTGAGAGCCAGATGGGAGGCGGGGGGGGGAGCTGTGAAATTTCCCACGGGGCTCCCCCATCCTGTCCATCCTACTGAGGAGGAGGGGGGCGGAGGGCGGGGAGGAAGGGGAGGTAACGCGGTGGGATTCGCTGGGCTGGGCTCAGAGGGCCGGAGGAGGTCGGCGGTGAGCCTGGGGATGAGCTGAGCTGCACCCAGCCCGGCTGGCGGCATGGAGGAGACGGGATACATCTACACCGAAGGGGACAACGAGACCGATTGCGAGTATGAGGAGTGGGGCTTGTCGCTGGCCCTGCTGCCTACCATCTACCTGCTGGTCTTCCTGCTGGGCACGGCAGGCAACGGCCTGGTGCTCTGGACCATCTTCAAGGGCGGGCGGGAGCGGCGGCGCTCAGCTGACACCTTCATCGCCAACCTGGCCGCCGCCGACCTCACCTTCGTGGTCACGCTGCCGCTGTGGGCCGCCTACGCCTGGCTGGGCTACCACTGGCCCTTCGGCACGGCCGCCTGCAAGGTCAGCAGCTACCTGGTCTTCGTCAACATGTACGCCAGCGTCTTCTGCCTGACGGGTCTCAGCTTCGACCGCTACCTGGCCATTGTGCGGCCGCTGGCCACGGCCAAGCTGCGCTCAAGGGTGAGCGGGCTGCTGGCCACCGTGGCCCTGTGGGTGCTGGCAGCCCTGCTGGCCCTGCCGGCCCTGGTGCTGCGGCAGGCGGCCGCGCTGGGGGGGGACACCAAGGTCACCTGCTACATGGACTACGGGGGCCTGGCGGCGCCGGGGACCGAGGCTGCCTGGGAGGTGGGGCTGGGGCTCTCCTCCACGCTGCTGGGCTTCGTGGCCCCCTTCGCTGTCATGCTGACCTGCTACTTCTTCATCGCCCGCACCGTGGCCACCCACTTTCGCCGTGAGCGGGCAGAGGGGCCCCGCAAGCGCAAGCGGCTGCTGACCATCATCGCCGTGCTGGTGGCTGCATTCGGCGGCTGCTGGCTGCCCTTCCACCTGGTCAAGACCCTCTACGTCCTGATGGACCTGGAGGTGCTGCCCTGGTCCTGCGGCCTGCACGCCTTCCTCAACAATTTCCATCCCTACTGCACCGGCATCGCCTACATCAACAGTTGCCTCAACCCTTTCCTCTACGCCTTCTTCGACCCCCATTTCCGCCGTGCCTGTGCCGCGCTGCTCTGCTGCCATCCCCCCGGGCCCGGGGCAGAGCGCTCGGGCAGCTTCTCCTCGGGGCACAGCCACCCTCCTGGAGGCAAGGGGGCCCTGGCTATGGGGGGCAAGCTGGACCCTGCCACCCAGGAGACGCTCTTCCGTGCCTGAACCCCCCCTCCCTGGCAGCCCCCCGAGCTGGTCTCCTTGGGGGCGGCCCCTGCATACTTAGGGACCCCCCCCTTCCCTTCCTCTTGGTGCCCCAGAGCCTGGCTTGCTTTGGGGAGCCCTGTCTCTGCTTGCGGGATGTGTGGGAGGAAATTGAGGCACGGGCTGGGTGGGCTCCCCTCATCCCCTGGGGGGTTTGGGCAGGGGCACGGCCAAGCTGTGGGATTTGTGACAAATAAATGAATTTTGGTTACAAAAAACAAAAAGGAGTAGGGTGTGTGATTCCTGGGGGGGGGGGGGGGAAGGAGGAAGGGTTGATGGAGAAGGGTGGGGGCTATTCTGGTCCACGGAAGGGTTGGGGGGTGTGTGCACACAGAGGCATTTCTGTGCACCTCAGAACCCAGGGAACACCAGATGAAGTCCCCACCTCCTCAGATCACCCTGCTCACAGGGTGGGAGCTGATTGAGAGCCTGATTGCATCAGGTCCTTTCCTACCAAATCCCTTTTTTAGGTTTTTACCTTTATCTGAGGCCAAATCCACCCTGGGTGACTCACTCCAGGGCTGCAATGCTCACAGAGCCAGGAGACATTGCCCCAGCCCGGCCACAACTGCCTCCAGTTCAGCATGGGATGGGGCTGCCGTGGGGCTGCACCTTCCCTATCCTCAGCCCTGTCCTTCCTCACTCTCCCCTGGCGCCAGGCAGGACAATGGCCCACGATAGCCTGGGATTTTGATGAGCCACCAAAACATAGTCCTCTCGTTTCCATCTCCAGCCCCAGACGCTTCCTGAGCCTTCGCTTTAAATAAATCTTCACCCTATTTGCTATTTGCATCCTTCATTTACTCACGATTAACTATCCTGTCTCCTCAGCTTTTGTTCCCACTTGGAAAGGATGCAGGATCATTACTGAGTTCCTTGTAGAGCTTCCCGTTGTTTGGCGGTGGGGCTGTGGGGTTTGTGTTGACCTTCCTATTGCCACGGCATCATTTTGGGCTCCAGCCCAGCCAAGCATATCACCCCTTGGGGAAGGCCCTTTGTCTTAGCAAAGTTAATAGAGGAGGTGGCCTTGGAGCTGTGGTTTGGATAAAGGGGGGTGCAAAGTGGGTGCAAGCCAAGAGGGCAGTCTATGGCAGCTCTTTGAACCCTGGCTGGTGCTGATTGGGGTTTCCCCTTGGTTTCTCTCTTGGGCTTAAAGCCAGGGGGATTGGGGTGGTGGAAATGCAGCATCTGAGGCCACAGCCCAAAGGAAAATTTGGGGGAGAAGTGTGTTTACATTCAAGATTTCTTTCAGCCTCACTTTTTTGGAAAAAGCAAGAAAAAGAGATCCCCGGTTCCTGCTCATTCACTCTTCCATCCCTCCCTCCTTCCCTCCCTCCATCCATCCATCCCTCCATCCAAATCCTCAACCCCCCATCCTCCATCCATCCATCCATCCATCCATCCATCCATCCATCCATCCATCC
>NW_024962250.1:137111-255535 GCF_019238085.1 Lagopus leucura
TCCATCCATCCATCCATCCATCCATCCATCCATCCATCCATCCATCCATCCATTCCTAGCTCCTGCCACCAGCCCTAAATAAACTGGCAAGGAAGGGGGGCACTGGGGCTCTGTTTCGGAGCCCAGCAGGGGCAGCTTCCTCCCGGGCAGGGTGTCCGGGTGCGGAAATCAATGCAGGGCGTCCTGCCAGCGGAGACGGGAACTGTGGACTTTCTATCCGGCTTTTGGAGATTTCCCTTTCCCTTGGAGGAGGGAAATGTTCAGTTGAGGAGTCTCTGGGGGGAAATGCAGGGACACTTCAGAAAAACAAGGCCGGAGAGGGGGAAGGGGCAGCGGGCTCGGACCAACCGTCGGAAGGAGATAAGGAAGGTGTTGCCTTCCTGCAACAGTGCTGGGGGAAAAGCAGTGTAGGAAAGATGAGGAGGGAAGATAGAGGGGGATGGAGGGACACACAGTGAGGGGGATGGGAGCTCTTGCTGGATCCCGGTGCAGCCAGGAGCGTTCTTTGGAAGTGCCAGGGAGTGGAGTGGGTTTGGGTCAGACGCCCACCCCAAAATGTGATGCTGTGGCTCGCTGCAGCCCACTCCTGCAGTGGAGGTGCTGGCATGGGGGGGGCTGGTGGACCCCAAGTCATGCACGGTATGGATGAGGCTTTGGCAAAAAGGTTATTCCACATGGGGTTGAGCCAAATGTGTGCACAGGCTGCAGCGGTGAGATAGGGCTGATGGATTAAGCAGTAGGGATGGGAGGGGATGGGGACAGCAGCCCCAGGAGCCTCTCAGCTCATTCCAACTCGGAGGCTCAGCCCCACGTCCCGCCGGGGGTGCAAAAATAATCTCACAGCGCGCTAAGCTGGCTGATGTCCCCAGGTGTCCTGGTTTGCCTTTGAAGTCACCTCCTTGTTGACGCTTTCACGCTTTCCTCCCCAAAGCAAACGGTGGAACAGAGGGGATTCTGCTTTGCCTGCAGCCCCAGGTGGGGGGCCCAGCGCTGCAGTGGGGTGGGGGCAGCCCTGATTTGTGCTGGAAATGTGGATTAGTCAGAAGTGCGCTTACTCACCGAGCAGAGGAGGTTTCAACAGACCTTGGAACTTAGAAATAGCCAAGAAAATAATTATCAGGTGAGAAATGTCTGCTTTCCTCTGCTCTGCCCTAGAGGAGACAGCAAGGGGGAAATTCTGGTCATTGTTTGCCCTGTTTTGTCCCTGTCACATAATGTTGCAAGCCACTACACAAAATTCGTGCCTGCACTGGGCAGCCCTTTGGGGTCTGTGTTAGGAGAAAAAAGGGCTTGGGAAGACCTACAGGCTTTGAAAGGGCATATTTTAGAAGTAATGGGGGTATGAGTTTGAAGGAGTGGGAATAGGTTGGAATGAGAGAGTTGGGTTAGGGTTAGATTCATTGCTAGGAGGATGGGAGGAGTGAGGGAATGATGCAAGGATGGACAAACAGATGGCTGGAGGGATGGATGGATGAGTGGAGGATGGAGGGAGGGACAGACTGGTGGAAGGAGGGATAGAGAGGTGGGTACATGGGCAGGGGGACTAGAGGCATGGATGGAAGGATGGATGGGCAGTGGCTGGTTGGCAGATGATATTAGTGGCAGGCTGGCTGGGCACAGCAGGACAGGAGGGCCCACAGAGGAGCACTCAGCACCCTGCAGTGGCTGAGCTGGGTGCTGCCAGTCCCCAGCACATAGGGTGGTCCTGTCCAGAGTCCCCCCTACCAGGCGCATAGCCGTGGGGCGGGCAGTGGGAAGGTATGCCAGCACTGGGGCTGCCACCATTCAGCAGCGTTGTCCCCAGAGCGATGTGTACCGACAGGACGTGGCACAGCTGCTGCCCGACCTTTGGGCCCCCAGCACATAGGAACAGACCTGTGGTCCCTGTCTGAGGGGCCCAGCTGTCCCAGGGAGCTGGGTGACACTGCGGTGACCTGATCACTGACAGCTGGGCCCTGCACGCTGGGAGGTGCTGTCGGAGGAATAACAGGAAGCACAGGGAGGAGAAAACAAGGCTGATGCCTTCTGCAGGTTGTTTTCCACCTCCTTCCCGGCTGGCCCTGCGTGCCCCCGCTGCCGCACGCCCATGTGCCCACCCTGGCCTTGACTCAGGCTGCACTGGTGCTCTTTATTGTTGAGGATCAGCTCTGAAAAAGTGCTCACTGTTACAAAAGTACACGTTTATAAAATGTGCTCTGTACAAAGTCCGGGGGACTCAAACTCGGCATTTCCCCCCTCTCCTTCCCCGTCTGGCAGTGCTTGGCATAGCGTGGGGAAGGGGAGAGGAGAGGGAAAAGGAGGAAAGAGAGAGTGATAGAAAGAGGAGAAGAAAAGAGAGAAGGGAAGGGAAGAGGGAATGGAAGGGAAAAAGATGAAGGATAAAGAGGACAGGAGGAGGCCCCCACGCCCTGCAATCCCCAGGCTGCAGGACAGGACATGGCCATGACACAGGGACAGTGGTGTGGGGACCCAGCATCCAGGGTCATGCACCAGCACCGACTGCTGTTGGACAGAAGTGGCAGATCATCAACGTCCTCGGTCCCCTGCCCACCGTGCAGGAAGGCGAAGTGTGAAGGTAGGCCCTTTTGCTTCAGAAAGGCAGAAAATGGGTCTGGTTGAATTCATGGATATTGGGAGCTTAGCATTTACACTTTCTCCTCTATGGCCCAGAAGTGAGGTCTGGAACTGCTGGAGGAAATGCACGTTTTGTCCATGGTCTTCAGAGGCTGCTTTGGCAGGGAGAGAGAAGACTTAGCAAAAAGAAAGAAAAGAAGGAAAAAAGGGATTCCAAGTGCCCCTATCCCAGGAAACAACACGGGAGGGTTCTACTCTCCTACAGGCATGGGGTTTGTGGGGTGCAGCCTGGAGCTACAGCATTGCCAGAGGTTCAGTCTCGCCATGGATCCATGGCACAGGGATTGCTGTGATGTGCACCCAGCCTTCTCTCCATGCTGCAGTCAGGGCTCCCGGTTCAGCATGGGAATGGGGTCACCAAGCCAGAAGTTGCCTTATTTTTCCCCATTTTTCTTGTGGTTTTGTTTTGGTTTTGTTTTGGTCGGTTTGTTTATAAATGGCACATCTACACTCCAGCTACACGCACGGGAAACACAGTGAGAAAACTGAACAGTTCACGGGAAGCCCCTCCTTGAGATGTGTCTGGCAGGAGGAATGGCTCCAGGGAGGGTGTAAGGGGTGGGGTGGGGGGGCTGTCCCAAGCAGAGTCCCCCAGAGGGCAAGGATGGGAGCAAACATATCTTGGCAGCAAAGTGCTACGTGACTGCGGGAGTTTTACAGCTGGAGTGGAAGTGTCAGTCTTCAGCCCTACTCTCTGCAGGGATGGCCATGAAGACAGCGTAAAACACACACGAGAGCAGTGGCCATCCTGCTTGGACAGAGAGGCCAGTAGCTTTGTGGGTTTTTCTTCTTTTTTTTCATTTCTTTGGAGTTCCTTTTGCCTCCCAACAATGGTTCCCCAAGCTGTCTGGCCAGGCTGGGTGCCAGGTATGGCCCAAAACCTGCACAAAACTTGAGAGGAGAAGGGGAAGGAGCAGGAATTGGCTGGTAAAAGGAGATGCTTGCGGGGCTTCAACGCTTGTGGCTCTGGTGCTGTCTGCATGTCCAAGTTGTGGCAAGTGTCACCAGCACCTGGGGCTGTCCCCAATGAGCGCCATGTCCTGGGCTTGGCCCTTAGCTGCAGAGAACAAGCTGGATTTGGGGAACAGGAGGCTGCAGGCTCTTGCTCTACCAGTGCTGTTTTTGGGCTGAAAGCGGTGATTTCCGTGGTTTTCTCCCCAGGCAGTGGGCATCAGTATCCCCCAAGGCACGTGCTGCTTTTGGGGTTCTTTCTCACATGGGGTTTGCTTCGGCTGCAGACCCTGCTCTGTCTCCCCGAGCTCCTGGTCTGGGGTCTCCCCTGCACCCCTCTGCTGCCGCCTCCACTGTCCCAGCAGCTGGGGCTTCAAGCTCAGCTCAGCTTCATGGTGGTGACAGTGGTCCTGGGGGGCACCAGCCAGAGTGAAAATCCCCCATTTTAGGGCAAAAGAAGAGGAACTGTTCCCCCGTTTCCCCACAACAACCAGGCACAGGGGACAGTGGGAGGGGACAAGGACAAGGCACAGTGTCCCCGCCACATAGTGGGGCTGGGGCGGGGAGCAGGGGAGGCTGGGTTGGCTGGGGGCAGAGGGGTGAGCCCCTGTCCCAGCCTCCCCAGCCATACCTAAACCTCCTCGTCCTCGCTGGCTTTGCTCCAGCGGTGACAGCAGTTGGCCGTGATGCCCAGCAGGAAGTTGGTGGCCACCGACGCGATGGAGACCACGAAGCCCACGAAGGCGATGAAGAGATAGTCATCCAGGGTCAGGGTGAGGTGGCACGCCTTGAAGCTCTCCTCCGTCAGAGAGAAGAGGGGCACCTCCTTCACCTCGGGGGGAGCCTGGCACTTGGCCAGCTGCGAATCTGCCAGGAGAGTGACATTAGCAGCCGGCAACACCACCGGTGGGGACGCGGAGAGGATGCCGGGGCCACCTACCTGACATGCAGAGCTGGATGCGGCTCTTCAGCCACTTGAGGAAGGGCTCCATCGCGCAGCCGCACACCCAGGGGTTGCCGCCGATCCGGAGGGTCACCAACCCCGTCAGCCCCTCCAGCGCGTCCAGGCTGAGGGCCGACAGCCCCCCGTAGCTGAGGTCCAGCTCCCGCAGCTGCGCCAGCCCGCGGAAGGCCCTGGGGTGCACCGTGCACAGCCAGGGGTTGTGGCTGAGGTCGAGGCGCAGCAGCTCGCTGGCCTCCAGGAACATGTCGGCCGTCACCAGGCTGAAGTTGTTGTAGCTGAGGTCCAGGTGGGTGAGGCGGCGGGCGCCCAGGAACAGCCTGGCGGGCAGTGCGGCCAGCGAGTTGTTGCGCAGGTCAAGGACACGCAGCTGGGCGTAGCAGGCCAGGTAGCCCAGCGGGATGCTGGCAATGCGGTTGTGGGCCAGGCTGAGGTTGCCGGTGTCCAAGGGCAGCTCGGCGGGCACCGAGAAGAGCCGCTGCCCGCTGCAGTCCACCGCCTGCCCACGGCACGTACACAGCACCGGGCAGCCTGCACCGGCGCCCGCCGTCACCACCGCCACCACCGCCACCAGCCAGGGGCCCAGCAGCATGGTGGGCCGGCGGCCTGCCCCCGGGCCCATCTCAGAGCCTGCAGTGTGCCATGCCAGCCGGCCTCAGTGCGGGGACAGCCTGCCGGCTGCACCGCGACAGCATCCTCTGCCGTCACAGTGCGGTGGCCATCCCAGCCGGGGAAAGGCTCACCCAGCAAAGTCTACTGGCAGTGGTGGAGGAAGCACTTGGGATCACACCCAGGCTCTGAGTTAGCAAAGCAACACTTGGGGCATCCCAGAGACATTCGGGGCCCACTGAGCGTCCCCACAGGGCTGGTGCGGGCTGCCTGCAGCTGCCTGCAGAAAAGAGGGGTGAGAGAAACCCAAGCTAGCAGCAAGCCCTGCTGGAGCTGTGTGGCTCATGGGGCGTCCACACCATCCCCATGAACCCGTGCCCCTCCTCATCCAGCCCCCGTGCTTTTAGCCAAACAGAGGGCCCAGCCCCACCGGCTCAGCTTGGCTTGTCCTAGCAGAGCCAGGGGGGTCCCCACCTTCAATGCTCTGCCTGCTGCCAGGGATGCCTTCTTTGCCAGCCCCCACAGGGATAGCCCCCTCCCAGCGCACAGCATCCCTTGCCCCGGCGGCCCCACTGCCGGCCTGCTCTGCCCCCGCTGCCTGGCCATCTTAGCTCCTTCCTCCCTCACCCAGCACGCCCATGCCCTCCCCAGCTCCATTCTTTCCCCATCTCACCCACTGTGCAGGGGAAACCACCGCCCCTGCTGCCCTCCTTCCCTGTCACGGCCGCCAATCCCTCCAATAGTGCCGGGGGACTGCGGGATCCCTGGGTACTCACGCTGCCTGGAGACAAGAGGGGCTCAGATCAGCAGTCGCTGGGCTCGGGCGGTGAGACGGGGGTCCGTCAAGTTGGGTGAGCAGCTCCTGCAGCCAAGGCTGCTGCCGAGCCTGGCAATCAGAGCAGGTCTTTCCCCACCTCCTTCCTCCCCTCCTCCTCCTCGTCCTCCCTTGTCTCTCTCTTTCTCTTTTTTTTTTTTTTTCCTTGAGGGCCAGATACTGACGTTTCGGTGTCTCTTAGCAACTGCCTCCACATCTCTGAGCAACAGGAGAGCAGGATGCAGAGCTGCAGAGCAATAGAGACGGCAGAGGGGAGCAATGCCCCCGCGATTGGGACATCCTGCTTGGGACGACTGTGTGGGATGGAGGATGACAGGTGGCACCTGGCCGTGCAGTGACCCCAGCTGGTCCCTAGCCGCCCTCCTTGCACCCCTAGCCCCAGGGAGCACCCCTGTAGGATGGGGTGAACCAGGGCTTCCCAGGTCTTAAAACAGAAGCAAAATACGTGTCACTAGAAGAGAAAATAAGAGCAAATTAGTGATCTCAGCCAGCTGCCTTCACCCCAATGAACCCAGGCTGCACAGACCTGGTGGCCTGGGGGAGGGGTGGTGGTGTGAGGGCTGTGTTCCCATTTAAAAACTGTTACTCTGCTCATTTCATATGGTATTTTGTGTGCCCCCCCCCCCCCCCAACACCACACACTTGCAGTCAGCTTCTTTAAATGCAAATAGCTCTTTCAGGAAAAAAAAAAAAAAAAGATGCTCTGGAAACATTGCAACAACACTGGTATGACATTTTTTAAAGGAGGCACTTTCAAAATCTAGCCTGCTTGTGTATTTTCCCCATTTCTTTCAATTTTCTCCTACTGTTCTCACACAGCTGCCTCCCTCCCAGCCCCACCGACCCCATTTCTGTATCCCTGTGGATGCCTGGGGCTGCTGCTCCCCATGGGACGACTCCCCCTCACCTACAGCTCACAGCCAGACGGCGTGGCTGCCTCTCCCTGTGGTGGGTATTAATTGGCACTGCTCTCAGCCCGGGGTCCCAGTGGGTTTCAAGAGAAGCTCCAGGAGCCAAATACAACCAGACATCCCCGGAGCCAGATGCAGTTCAGCCAGACATGTAATTAGAGATAAGACCGTGCATGGCTGCAAATCTCTTCCAGAGCAACTATTAGTACAGAGATTTCCACCATTTAGGGCTGCATTTGCAGCAAATTAATGAATAAATAACCCTGACTAAGGCTGGTTGTTAATGGCCCTCAAGGCCAACTGGCAGAACTGAGCTCAGAGCCTCTTTGTCTTCCACAATGCAGGAGAGGTTGGTGACAACGAAGCAGCCTCACTGCCACATCACGGAAGCACCACGAATCACTGAGGTGGCCACGAGCATCCCTGGGGTGCTCAAGGCTGGGTTGTGTGGGGCCCTGGGCAGCTTGAGCTGGTGGTGGCAGCTGTAGCCATGGCAGGGAGGCTGGAGCTCAATGACCTTTGAGATCCCTTCCAACATCAGGAATTCCATGAGATGCAACCTGCTTTTAGAGACAGGCATCGGTCTTTATCCTCCTGCTCTTTGCCAGGTCAACCAACGAAAGCAACCAGAGTCCCCTTGCAAGAGCCCAGTCCCATAAAACATGCATGCATGGCATGAAAACACAAGCAGAAGAGCGCTGCCTTTTCAGATCACTGCTCCAAGTTTGCTTTCTCCCTTTGCTTTTTTGGGAAGGCACTGGCAGTGCTCCCAATTGTGGGCTGCCTCAATGCACCCACAGCCCCCAGCCAGGCTCATCCTTCAGAGCCTGCAGTGGCTTTGGGAGCTCAGCTCGTTGACCTCACCTTATGCTCAGGTTGGGCTTCATCTCTTTTATGGGAATCACCTGGTAGCCTGCTTCATTCAGTATATGTGTTCAAGCTGTGAAGAGAAGGAGGAAAGTATATGAGTAATAAAATGCATATTGGTCCAGTTTCCTCAATATCAAACTCAGTGCTCTAGTCTAGTTCTTATTTTACTTTTTAAATTATTTTGTTTAAGTACTCTACAGCCATTAATAAGCTTACACCAGCCCAGAATGCCATTAGGACTCAAGGAACTAGGATCTTGCCAGGATCCGGACAGCAATACTTACAAAGGGCTTTGTTTGACTTTGTTTTGGGTCTCTTTCCATCCAAGAGACGTTTTTAGTTTGGCTGACACTCTTTGCAATTACGAGATGATGGCAGAAAGCCAGAACCCAAATCTGCTTTCTGAGCCCAACACAGCGCATTTGTGCCAAGGTAGGGTTTTACAACTTCTAAATGCTTTGTAATCAGCTAAGCAGGTTTTGCTCCTGTCGGATTTGCTTTGTAGTTTTAGTAAGGAAGTAGATGGTTTTCCTTCCTGCGATGCCTTTATCTACAAATGGCATCAAAACTGAAGGCTGTTGTGCAGACAAGAGCTGCAGGTGGGGTACTGCTGCTCTCCTTTTCATGCCTTGCATGTCATTACCTCATTTTTGCAGGTTCAGTCCTAGAAAAGCTATGCTTGCTTACAGCTGTTCCTCATTGCCAGGAGGGTGCCAATTGCTGGGAGGAGCCTGAATTTCAGCCCCAGGGCTGCTCCCCATCCTGCCCCTTCCCCTGACAGCAGTACTGGCAGTCTGCTATGTTTTGAGTCCTTTGCCCTGAGACTGCCTGAGCTCGTGAAGATTTTTGCTTGAGCCAGACTTGGGACTTTCAGGTGGAGCAGCCCCTTCCCCAGTGGTAGGATGCTATGCTGTCCTTGTGGGGATGTGGCTCAGGTAGTGACACGTGTCACACAGGGCTGGGGCTCTCCCCCTGGCACTGCTGCTCTGGGTACTTGAAGCCTTTTCATAGCTGGATTTTAAGAATGGGGGGATGCATGGAGAACTGCAGGGAAGGAGGCTTGTTCCTTCAAGGCAGCTGGAGAAGGCCAACTGGACAGACACCAAAAACCTTGTGTTGGACTACTGTGTCGAGGGCTCTGCCCTGGACACCATGATTGATAGTGGTGTTGGAGCACAGTCAGCTCTGCAACGTGGCTGCTTTGCTCAGGGAAAGCAGAGGGCCCAAGGCTAGACCCCGAGTTCATAGAAAATCCCAAGTTGGAAGGGACCCAACAAGGATCCCTGGCTCCACCCAGGACCACCCAAAAAAAATCGAACCCTGTATCTGAGAGCACTGATGTGCTCCCAGGAGGCACAGACACATGGGTAAGATGGTGGGCATCAGACAAGGAATTTGTGGGATTTGAATACAGCGCCTTCACCTGTTGCTGGAAGCTTTATGAAAACACAGAGCAGGAGGCTGCTGGAGGGCAACAGGAGGAAGCAAAGCAGGGGCTGGAGCATGTGCAAATGCCTGGCCCAGGTCACTGTTCCTCCCATCCCTGCTGGCACAGCAAGGATGCTCTGCGCACCATCTGAAAGGCTGCAGGAATGTATTTTGAGTCTTCTGCTGAGCCTACATTTGGGAGAAAAAAATGGGAAAAAAATGAGGCCTATTTATGGATACTGAAGATAGCTTGAGGCATCACTGACTGTAAGTCAAAGGGGCCTGCCCCTTATTATTGCACTTTCCCTAGATATAATTTGGTACCACATTTTTACATTAACGAGTCTCCACTACAACACTGTAAGAGAGAAAACTCATTTTCAGATGGAAGAGTCACAGTACTCTTGGGAAGGGATAGAGCCATCCCAGAGCAGGGGCTATATTTTTCACCAGGGTACTCTGACAACAAGCTTAGAAAGAGGGAATCTCTCAGAGGTGGATTCAACTCATCCTTTCACACAACATCAGCTCTTTGTCCTGGGCCTTACTATGTAGTTGAGTGGGTGCTGTTCGGTCGCCTTGGCTTCCTGTTCACTTGCTACAGCACTGTGCAGCACTGTGCCATTACTGCTGGATACTGCCCTGCAGCTGCACTTTGACATCTTATCACTAACAGCTTGGAGATTTGCATTGCATTTTGTCACTTACAGCTGGGAGATTTTTATTTTTCACTCTGGAATGAGCTGGAGCTGCTCTCAGCATTGTTGCCCCCAGGGACACGCCAACAAGGAAATTCAACAACAAACAGAAAACCAGATACAGCTGTTACAGATACCATGCACATCAGATTTGGAAGAGATCCTTGGAATGCTAAAAGTACCTTCCAATATGCATTGCCAGGCTCTGGTTGCATAGGCTCAGGGCTGATCCTCCTGAGGAGCACAGGAATTACTACCTGGAGCTGAGATACACAATATAGATCCAGATAGGACCTCCTCCTCTGTGAATGGGAAGGAACAGAGCTGAAGGTGCAGAAAACTAGGGTGAATCAATGGAAAAAATATGTGAAATCTCTGTGTTTGCTCTCTGGGATTGGGAGCACACCAAAACACACCTTAGATGCCAGGGATTTTCTTCACTATTTATAGTTTTTTCATCATGGTTCGTATTTTGATGAAGCTTCCAATATTTCCATTCATTCCTAGGGTCAGCAGCAATGCTCTGTGACCCTCCCACAATCAAGGCATCGCCCCCAGGGATGGTACCAGGCCCACGGGTCTGATTTCTCTCCCATTACTAGAAGTACCACTACACAAACAGCTAGCTTGATTAAGCACAACCCACTTAAATTTTCCAGTCACCCTGCCCATCACAGCTTTCATCATAGGAAAGAATGATGAATGGCACCAGCATGATGCCTAAATCAGGGCTGCACTAGGAAGCAGACCTCCCAGGTTTCCTCAGAGCCTGGCAGGACTCAGCCACCTTCTTGGCCCAGCCACTTCCTCTGAAATTGCTTCATGTCTTTTAGTGACTACCTGTCTCAGAGTTGAAATGCTCTGACAGCAGCTGTGGTTTTGGCAAAGGCACTCCTGTGAACTTCCTGCTCAACATCAGAAAGTCAAGTTTGTGGTTTGATGCATGCTGCTTGCTCTGGCACAGAGTTTGGGCTGAAATGAAACCAATTCCTCCCCAAGCCTGATGTCAAATCACAGCCTGTTTCATCCTGCCAGGAAACCTCATTCCTCCTCCACACAGGCACCTTTGGCCAGCCCCAAATGAGAGCTTGACCTCCAGATTCTTCCTCTACCAGGATCCTGAAGTGGCTGCCTTCTTGGCTGTATGTAATGAGGTAATCTGTGGAGTCAGTTACATGGAAAACATACATCACTGGTCCAGTACTAGGGCAGTGCAGGGCTGCACTGTAATAGGAGTGGGGATGTTCGTAATCTCTAGGCACTCGAGCAACAATCACCCAGAAATAAGTAAGCCCCAGCTCTGCACCTGCTGGCCTGAGATATGAGATCCCAGAGCACCACCCTGTATCACCTAAGGTGTGATATACTCTCTGCTGTACTCATGAACACAGCCCAAGAGAGGAGAACTGAAGAGAAGGGAAGGAATGGTTACTATGGCCAATGTGGGACCTGGCTGTCACTCAGAGACTTTGCTTTTTCATATATTCTTCATCACTACATTCTGCAGGGCTTAACTGGTTTACCTGCTCTTTTGAGCATCATTGTCATTACCGAGCCATGGCATGGACTTGCCCTCTGGGGCAGTAAGGACAGTGAGATGCATAACATGGAGCTACAGCCAACCCTATGCAGCTCTGCGGGAGCTTAGGATGCTCTGCAGCTTCCCCAGCATGCAAGACCAGTCCCTAGGCAACCTGCACCAGAGCCACCGGATGCACTGCAGGGAGTCTGCTGCCACTCAGCACAGCCCTGGGCGTGCACAGGCAGGGGGCACTGAGCAGATGATCTCAATTCAGTCCTAAGAAAATCACTGCTTACCTTTTCTAAGTCACAGCTTCAAAACAAATCTGACTACGGCCTAAAAGCAAGACTGTATCCTCAAGCCTCCTAGGAAAACAGCACTAAGAATTTAGCTTTGGTTCCATTTTTCCATGAGAAAAGCCAAACCAATTACACAACACTTTGAAATTCTTTAAAGAGTCTGAACAGACTTTTCTAGATGAAGAAAAAGATTCTGGTTCAGTAACAAGAGATCAGAAGAATGCACGGTTGAAAGAAAGATACTGCTGGATAAAAGCATTGTTAAACACAACTGTTGTACAGAATGGGTTATGAAAACATTACAAACCCTCCCCCCCATCTTGATTTTTAAAAACTTATCCCCACAGCAGTTTCATAGCTTTCTTGGGTAAGATCCTGCAAGTGATTTGAGGAAATACGTAATGGAGCAATATAATCTCTTCAAACATCTGCACTTGCACAAAACACAGCCAGCAGTCTCAGAGCATACCAGCTACAGCATCATCCTAGTTTAGGAGGAAGGAGAGAAACAAGCATCAATGGACTTTATTCAATGTTTTATTTTTGTACAAAAAGGTTTAAAATGGTAAGCAATCTGCATGCTAAGAAAATAAAACCAATATGTCTCACTATCCAAAAGCCATTTGTTTTCTCAGTTTTTGAAGTTGCAAGCTATGCCACAAGTTGATTTGGGCCCAGGTGGGGAATGCCAAACTGCTGAGCTCGTGCGTTTGAAATACCGAGGCTTGCTCTTGCCAAAAATATCTTCCAGCTTAGGGCTTGCTATCAACCCAAACAGTTGGTCAACATTCACTGGATGATAGTACTGGTGCAGAATGGCTTGATTAAGCTGAGACCCTATGAAAACAACCACATCAGAGAAACAGACTCAAGTAAGTTGTCAGTGCTCTGCTTAAGGTATCCTTTCCCTTAGAGCCCACAAGACAGTTACTCTTCTTCATCCACACCCCCTAAACAAACACTGCAACCTGCACAGTGAATGCAATAGACAGTCTTCCTGCTCACTGTAAAGCTTTAAGCACCACATCCATCTCTGGGTTGCCAACAACATTTGTTTTATGTCACTTGTCACCACACTAGAAATACCCCAAACTTGCCACACCTTGGTTTACCACAGGGGGAGGGATTGCCTCAAACTGGTGAGCCCACACCATTCTCTCACACCCTTGAATCCAAACACACACAGAACTTTGGTTTAGCTTTGACACAACAGCACTTGCAAGAAAGCAGATCCAGCCCCTCTCACCAAGCAGCTGCCAACAGTGCTGAAGTCTCACACTCCTGAACTGTACTTTAAGGAAGCTGAGATCATACTGAACAGATCTGGAGAGCTCCTGCTTCCCGGGGAAGGAATTAAAAGACTAATCAAACATGGCACCTACCATCAGCCCAGGCAGGGACAGGCTTCCGAGGTTCATTCTCATCATCTGTGGAATCATCACTGTTCAGATCCATCCCATAGTTATTGGGGGACCTGGATTCTTTTGTGCCCTTTGAAGGCGCTAAGCAGGATGTGGAGATAGGTTTCTGAAACCACAGAGACAACATTTATGAGAGCAGCAAACATACCTCGCAGCCTGACAGAAGAGTTTGCTTTACTAGAGCAGGCTTACCCAGTCTGACCCCTTGCAGGCATCTCAAAGCTCTGGCATTAGCAATACAAACAGGCTGTACTCAGATCCCAGATTAGATCCTACAGCAATAAGGTGTTAATGTATCTATGGTAGTAACCCTCACACTAACCCAAAGCCATGAGTTAAGAGGGAGGTTTACAGTGCCCCATGTTGGTAGCCAGAAACAAGAACTGACAGCAGACCTTCTAGAGCAGATTCTTGATATACACATTTACTTTCATTCCTAGTTCAAGAAACAGGAGAGCAGAAAAGTTACTCAACTGTGTACGGGAAAATTTTCACCTACACAAGAACTGAAACACTTGTAATATTCTTTTTTGACAGGTTATTTGGGTTCAAATTTCCAGAAGTGCTCAAATCCTTCTGGCTTTTTTTTTTTTTCCCTCCCAGATCTGTTCTGAAACCATGACTTGATGAAAGCCAAGCCCAGAACTGTATACCAGAGCAGGCACTGCAAACTGCAGAACTCAAACAGCTGCTTGTTCAACCTGCAGCTTTCTAGTTGTGGAGAACTGCCTGCCAGCATCTGGTGAGCATGGAGCTAGGGTTCCATTTCACTCTGAAGCTGCAGGTCAGAATAACACAAGACAAAGCCTGGAGGAACATGCTGCCTTTGTGGTGAAGAACAGGGAATGTCTAGAAGACCTGACAGTTGCATGTAGTGCAGAAATGCCTAGAAGTACTGACCAGAGGACAAGCCAGGAAAGGCATCATTATGGAGATACTGCCACAAACTACCAGCATACGTCTCTGAAGTGTCTGTACAGTGGAAAGCACAGTAGAAGGAATAAACCTGATAAAACAGTGATAAAACAGTGCTACAGTTGCAGAGCTGTAGTTATGTTAGGATCACAGAGGTGTGGTACAAAGAAGGTGGAATCAAGTACTCTTTTTTAGTGCCCAGCAATAGTACAAAAGGCAATGGGAGCAGCCTAAACTGAATTTCAGGCGGTTGGCTGAACACCAGGAAATGCTTTTTTACTGTGGTTGTCCAGAGAAAACAACTTTCTTAGAGATAAGGAAAACCTGTCTGAAAACAGTCCAATGTAAGCTGCTTTACATGATCCTGCTTGAACAGAGGTGTTGGACCACCTACCTCCAGAGGACCCTTAACCTCCACTATTCTTTTTGCAGTGTTCTTCACATTTAATCCAAGTACAGGAACAAGGAAATACAGATGTGCTTATTTACTCTGTATAAGTACAAAACCAGTCACTGTATTCTGTGACTTGTAAGCCTCTTCTGGTTGTTTTTTTTTTTTTTGCACATTGTTCTATAGCTCAAACCCATACACATGTTTGACAGTAGATCCGATTTTCACTCTCTACAACTGACATACATAATAAAGTCAGCCACAGGAAACCAGTCAGAAAGAGGCATTTACAGTCAGAAGGGACACTCAGCGCTGACTGACTCTTTTAGCAGCTTTTTCTCCACCCCTCCAGACTTCAGGAGTAAACAGTTCAAGTTCAAACAAGCATCTGGAGATTTAAGTAGCTAAATAGACTTCACAGGCAAGCCTGAATCAGTGCTGCTACCGTGTAGCTGAAGGCTCTGCAAGCTAAACTGACACCTCATGGTGTGCTGCCATCCTGTGGTCATTTCCAGCATCTTTTCAAGGAGAAAACAATTGCTTTTCGTTCATCTTCTCCTGTGCTGAACTCTCAGCTAAGTACCAGATAAGAAAAACTTCTCCATCCTCACTCTACACAACTTCAGTTAAACCTCAACAGTCTATTTTGAGGATTTCATCTCCTGGTCACCTTCTTCATCACAGCCAAGTCAGCAGGTTAACAACAAAACATAAGAGCAAATCAGATACCACAGATCCATTTCAAGGGCTCCACTGGAACTGAAGCTCACCTTCACAGTTTTGCTCAGCCACGTGCTGGAGGCAGCAGTAAAAGATTCTGGTTGCTCGATTTTCTTCTCTTCAGCCAGCTGCTGCTGGGGCTCCTGCAGACCATGTCCCTTCTGTCAAGATACAAGAATTAAGCTATTCATTAATGTTCACCCAAGCAAAACAAGCAGGCTATATCTGGAATTTATTTTCTGAAGAAATTCTCTATTCCTTTGTCTTCAGCAGGGTGAGGGGGAAGAAATTAAGAATCACACAGATAAAGTGACAGCTGTCTTGGCTCAGATTCAGATCAGTGAAGTCTCTAGAGCCTGCACTCTTATCACTTTCAGCTAGTTATTAGAGGTCACTGCAGTGGATTCTGGTTGCTTGCCTGTCTTCTACTGCCCAAGCAGCTGGCACAATGTTCTGGGCTTCCATCTTCCTAACAAAGAGGAAAGCATTGCAGTACTTCAGCTCCTTTTCAACCCACACCACTTGATCCAGGTGTTTCATCTGCCACTCTCCTTAACAGGGGAGAAGCTAACACAAGAGGAAGAGCTGTAGCCACTCTAAATTAGATTCAGCTTCTCTCTTACCTGGAGAAGCTTCACCATGCCCCAGTATAGTAACCAGTAACCAGCCCAGTTGCTGGTTATATGCTGGAATTCAAACGTTCATTAAGTTTATATAGCAAAAATAGGAACCCCAGGGCTAACAACTTCTAAACTAAGCACAGTCAGAACAAAAAAGAAGAAAGAATTTATCTTCAAGAGTGGTACCATTTGGGAGTTTGATTATGTTTTAAACTGTTTTAAATGCTGCAGAAGGCAGATGAGTGAGGGATTATTTAAAGTGGAAATAAAATATTACTATGATATTTTGCAACAAGCAGCTTTGACTAATAGCTAACCTTGAACAAAAAGAAGTAACGAAGAACTTGGAAAGCAAGTCCCATCTTAAAAAAAAAAAAAAGTCTGCATGTTCTATGCCTTACTACTTTACAACAGAGTTTGTCACAAGCCACTGTAAAGCCTCACCGTTGTGTTTTTATCAGTAAACACCATGGACTCCATCTGTGAATAGGGGACCTTCTCTTTCCCACGCTGCTTGAGATCCCTGGGAAACAAAATTATACTTAAGTTACACAGAAAAGCATGTTTCCAGCCTTCCCTCCTAGCTTTCTTACAGGCTCTTGCTTTAGCACCCCAAACCTTTGGAATCACCTGACACATCAGATTCCCAATTGCAGAAATACTGTTTATATTTATTGCTGCACCGTGCTTGTTGCTAAGGCCCCCTCTCCAGAATAGAAACAGGCTAATACCTCTCCTTCGTTTGTTCCACCTGTTGCTGCCCTACAAGATTTTTCAGTTCCAGAACTCTTCCTTTTTCTTCCACTTCAACTTCTCTCCTTTTCTGCAGCAGTTCTTGCTGCTCAAGTTCACATTCCTCCTGAAGAACAAACAGATCTGTAACCCTCCAATTCAAGTCGGAAAAGATGGTGTGGATATGAAATGGGTGCTTTGAGACAAATCATGCTCATTAAATCCTTTTCTTATCTTCCACAGCCTACTCGCTACCAGTTGGGCAGTATTTCCTTTCTGTCTCCACAGGTTCCCAGGTGCTCAAATCCAGCATTAACTGTCTAGACAGAAACCTTGCAGCAGATACTTCGATTTCCCCAAATCCCCATGGCTCCTGGCAGTAACTGCTCCCTGTGCAACCAGGCAGATCAATGCATGGATTCCTTTCCTTTTCTATATGCAGGAGGGATCTAGAGCTGTTCTTACCAACTTCAGTATCTTCTGCTTCCGCACATCACTTTCCCAAGGTTTCTTTGATAGCTTTTTCTTGCTCCGTTCCTCAGACACCTTTTCTTCCCGCACCTGTGAGAGACGCACCTGAAAAAGCCCCATGCATCTGCTCCACCACCCCTCATTTACCAAATGGAGGGTAGGGAGGATAGGGAGAGCTTCTTCAGTATGAAGACTGGCATTCAGTCTTATTCTAATAAGACTGAGAACCCAGCACCAGGCACACATGCACTGTATTTAGCACCAACCTTGTGCAAGTCCATCACTTACTACAGGTCATGTGATGAGAAACCCACCACCTGGAGTGCTGAAAGAAGAGCACAGAAGCTGTTACAGATATACAGAATACAAGCTTTCACCCTGTATGTGATTCTCTGCAGAACAAGGACATCTAGCATCTTGTGTTTTATCTCAAAATGCTGTATGCTGCAGCTGAGCTGCAGTACTGCAGTATGAATTGAGGACCTGAAACCTGAGCCACAGATACTGTGCTTTTGCCAGAGCTGTCCCAGTCACTGCATTATTCTTTTTCTAGGGCTGAGCTTTTCCAAAAGTCAGTCTAGCCCACTCCTTAAAGTGAGCAACCATATATTCTCCTGGAGCTCCATCCAGGTTAGCTTAACACAGCCTCCCTCATTTCTGAAGAGCCTGTACTGTTGTACAAAAGCAGTTCACATATTGTCATCAATGGCTGATGCTAGCATACTTCTTTTCTATCTGTCCTTAAAAAAAGGGAGGAGACAAAGCCTTAAAAACAGACACAAAATGAAACACACACAGTTGTTGCTGCCGCATCTACTAATCACGAGCATTCCTTGCTCACTTGGTAGCTTTTCCTTCCTGCCATGCTTCTGCAACCACTGTGGTTTCACTGTCTGTAATGCGGTACAAACAACTAGATGACACTGTCTCACTGCTGGGTCTGTTCACAGGACAGTCAAGGGATGCGGCCACATTCCTTGAACACAGAGCACTACAGACACTGCATGTCAGAACAGGAACGTGTAGAATCGCAGAGGTATGGAGAACAAAAGCCTCTCCTTGTTAGACAGAGAATTTCAAAACCTATTTTAGATGCAGACTTTCCCACCACCTGATTAGTCACCGTGAGCAGCAGCCCTGTGCTTGCACACATCATGCCAGTGGCCTGTTTGCACCCGCTTGATCTCACAGCTCACTGTGATAATTTCATTATTCTGAATGGCTCAAAGCTTAGTCAGGCTTCTAACCTTTTCATCACTCTGTAAAATCTTCTGTTCCATCCGTTTTTTCTTCTCTTCTTCCATTTGTTCCACTCGCTCTCGAGCCTGCAGTGCTTTCCTCAGTCGTTCTTCCCTCTTCCTGAGTAATGTGTGTGCAAGAGGGGCCTGTTAGCTTTGTTTGCTCTAACACAGAGGATGATAAGGGAACAAGGATCTACGGTAGTAACTTGACTTTGTGGCTCATTTTCTAACACAGCAGCAGCCTGCCACGGATCATGAGAAAACAATTATTTTGCTCAAACTGCTTTGTCTGAGCTTAACCTCAGCTCACATGTGGATTTAGGCCACCAGAAATCAGCAGGTGCTTTGCACTGATGCAGTTATTACTGCAGCAAGCCATGAGCAGCCCTGCTTCAGGTATGAGCCCAGGGATCATCTACTAAATGTTCCTTTTGGGCGGGCTGCACAAAGCATGGTATAGCAACACTGCCTGCCTGGCAGGAAAAAGAAAAGAAAGACTTCAAGGCAACTCTGCACTGAACCAGGGAAGGAGCAGGATGTAAGGGACTCAACTCACTGCTTCATTTCTGCCTGTCTCCGTCTCTTTTCTTCCTCCACTTTCTTCTTCCTTTGTTCCTCAGCCTCCTGTTTCTTCCTGAGACTTTCCAGTCTCTGTCGCTCCTTCTCCTAAAGGGAGATGAGTTCAGACTATACCAATTGCTGGGTCCTGTTTCTACCCTCAGGCTGCTTGTGCAGTAGCAGCTAGAGGCTAAGCTGCCTGCTAAACAAAGAAGTCCCTATCATGTTCGCCCACACACAGGGATGGAAAGTGAATAGTAGATAAGAAACAATGCAGATTTGGCAGCAGCACTTATTGAACTGCACCACCTTCTCAGAGCAGAAGAGTCATGGGGATGGCAGGGAAACACTTAAGTCTTTCAGCTGTTCAGAATACATTTCAGGTAAGAGAAGTTACCCAGCACTCTGCAGCTGTAGGCGGCTGCCTGTAGTAAACATTTCGTGCCCAGGTCAGTGTTACCTATGTCAGCGAGTGGAAGAAGGAGGGAGACAGAGTGCAAGTAGTCATGCTTAGAGGCCAAAAAGGTTTCTTAGCAGTTCCCAGCTCTGGCAGAATACACCTGCACAGGAGATCCTGCCACCTCACCACCACCATGATCAGTTTACATTTTTGGATAGAAGAGTTGTGTGGATGCCAATGCAAGAAGAAAGAGCTGTTAGTGTTGTGAGACAAGAAGCACAACCGCTATAGTCCTCCAACCCCACAGTTAAATGTGTCATTACTTACAACAAAGTCTCCCTGTAGAGAAAAGACACACAATGAATGTTTGTAAGAAATACCAGAAGCCTGCACCACCCCTGTTAGCTGCAGCTCCTTTCAAGTACACGCTAGGAAACCCACTGCATGACCCCACAGTCTGTCTTTCAGCCCTGAAGCAGCCAATTATGTGACACAAAGGCAGATTCCCATTGTGAAATGAGACGCTTCCCATTTTACCACAATTGAACAGTTCTAGAACATAAAGTGTTTCTGCTGACTATAGGCAAAGCAGCGAGATTTCTCTGCATCTGAGGACAGATTGATGACTGGTACTAAACACAAAACCCTGGCTAGTAACAGTGTTTGTGGTCTTGCCTTGCTTCAACTGTCCAAACAGTTTCCCTCCACTGGGGAGGCTGAGGTAGAATCATGAGGACAATTTGCTGTTATGACCTACACTGATCCATGGCAGCCAACAGAACCAGGAATATATTTGCGCTTTTCTAAACAGTCATCCTGCCACTCCCCCAGCCTTGATCCTCTCCTCCATCTCTGTGAGGGGAAGTGGAATTCTGATGCACCTTAAGATTAGGTCGGGTGGGAGTATTGCATTTGATGAAATTCTTTATGACACCTCCATGTCCTGTGGACCCAGAGGTTGTAAGTAGCTGGTTTCTCTGCACAGCCTGAAGGAAGTTTTTCAATGGTCTAACCACCTGAGAGGAAAAGATAGAAGGAAATTACCACCTGCTAGGGAAAGGAAGGCAATGAGAGGCTATGGCAAAGACTCACCTTGCTAGCTGGAGAAGCAGAAGGTGGAGTCAGGTTTGCAGAATTCGCATGCTTGTCATCCAGAGGGGAGTGGGCACCACCTCCTGGATGCTGGCGGTTCCATACAGCACCCATTGCTTGCTTATAGCTTCTTGTCCTGTTGGCATTAGCAAGAGGGACGTGAAGTCTGCATTAAGCTCCTCAAGTATTAACAGGAATATTTACTTACTGTTTCACAGATCCCTCTCCCTACCACTACCACCAGTTCGGCCTCCTAGGAGTCAGTAAACTATGGAGCAGGAGCACCATTTAGTCATTAATTATGGACAAGAAAGGCACCTGACAACTTGGTAAGGGAACACTCAAATTTCAGATGAGCGATACACAACATCACTCCCATTCTCATTCCTCACTCTAATTCCCAGAAAGCAATGTATATCATATCTGGTATCAACAACAAAAGACAGACACAATCCACACGTGTTAGCAACTAGCTATTCCCACCCACCTCACTGGCAGGGTTTCATTAGCTTTATAAACACTTTGGACATTCACAGAAACATGACCCTTGTCAGAAATCCCCCAATGTGCACCCACTAATTTCAGTGGGAAACAGGGGGACCATCTTACTGCACAGCTGGGGCCCAATCCAGCAACAGTTCCAAGGAAAGCTGCAGATTCTGACCCATCACATATGGGTAACATAGTTAAGCACCCACATGAGAACAGAGGTTACTGCTACTCTCCCTTCCCACCCATCATCCACAGCAAATCCACCCCAGCAAAACTTAACAGGACAGACTAAGGACAAAGCTAAAAGCAGTTCACATCTCACATAAAACATCAGTAATATAAGCAGCGAGAAAATAAGTCAGGCATTCCAGACACTTGCACAAGATAAAAATAAATAGGTAGGTCACCTGCTTGGGTTGCTGTCTGAAGCTACTCCCAGACCACCCCTTCATGAACCACTCAGAGCTGCATTTAAACCGTGAAGTAACAGCGCTGTTTTAGTAATCTTTGCTGATTTGTGCATGAATTAATCCATCTGGGATCCAGGTCTGGCTCAGGGAGCAAAAAAGGCCAGAGAAACCACACAGAACTCCCACAACACAAGATTTCAAGACTCCTCTGGGGAGGGGACAGGAAGGGAAACACCCTAAGCTTTTTAAATTATTTAAAAAGGCCGAGCCTAACTCCTCCCAGACCATAGGTTCATTCCTCTCTTGCAAAGGTCTCATACCATAGGCGTGAAGGATTCTCTTGGGACTTGGCACAGTGGGCTTGTTCTTGGTTCTTGTTCTGGGCTTCACTCTTGGGATTTACACAGCTTCCTGTGAAGAAACCTGTAGTCAACACCACATTCAAGGCATTCTGCAGGGCTCTTACTCCAGCTCAAAGCCCCATGGCACATAACCAAACTGCAAACACAGAAGCCAAGACGGCTACCTTGAATACTGTACACAGCTATCAAAGAATGCATCTTGTACAGAGCCTTCTGATTAGGCACAACCTGTCTCACCAGAAAGACCGCAGGTACTCTTAATTCCATTCCAGCTATGGCTGCTATGAAATCCTACAGATCCCACAGAGGACACTCTAAATATCTCCATGTCCTTGCTTTGAGGCACAGTAAATAAGTAAGATGTTTAAATCCTCACCGAATGCAAGACCAAAGATGACAAGGTTGTCAAGGTACTTTAGCAGAGTATTATACGTAGAAGAGAACAAATCTGAGAGTTGTCTCAAGTGTTCCCACGTATTCATTATGAAGAATGAAGTTTGACTAAACCATGTTTGTCTCAAGGCTTGGATACAAACGTTGGCAAGGATTTACAAGATGTCCTTGCTTATCTAACTGCATGCCTCACCTCCTCAGGAGATAACAGGTTTACCTGAAAAAACTATATTGACTGGTCAAGTGTAGTTTTGTTTCAGCACAAATCCCAGATTTCCCACATACCTCATGTAGAACCCTTAGTCTGTGTTCCTCTGAGGCCTCATACAAGAAATACAAGACTACCTTAACATTACCTTCATTATTCTCTGTCTGCTGCTCAGGAGACAAGTGCTGTGCAGGAGGGCTGACATCTTTTTCACTTTTGCTTGAAGTGAACAAGTTTTCAGGAGCCTAAAGGAAAGGGAAACAAACATTAGCTTAGCCCTGAGGAACAAGACTGCAACAAACCTTCAATCCTGAAAAAAGAAGAAAAACAACCCAGTCACTCCCAACTGCAAGCCTACTGCTAGCCTAGGGATTCTTCCACCCAACCAGAGTCGTGCTAGACAGATACATGCTGATTCAATTCAGTAACACAGGGCCCTGCTTGTGAAACTCCCACCAAGGCTGGTACGATGACTGTTGCCCAGCGTTTTCCTCATCAACAGTAGGACACTTTGATTTGACTTTAGGTCAAATGAAGTGCCTCTGGAATAAAGGACAGTTTCTATGCGCTTTGGAGACAAGTTCCAACTACAGATATTCTATTCTTGAAAGAAAGAAATCCCTTTAAAGTATCTAAGACTACAGTATAATGATACACTTTAAATACCATTGGTAGTATATTCTCAGGAGTATAACCAAGTCATTGAAGCAGCATACAGGCTGCCTGCACACACACGCAGGATGTGCCCTTCCCTACCTGCTAAGCTACTATCACCCACAGTAGAACCAGCTGTCCACTCATCCTTCTGCAGCTTCCCAAAGGCACCAGTGAACTGTTTGGAGGCAGAGCCAGCCCCTTTCTCTGCTGGGCTAATTTTCAGATAAGCTGGTTTACAGTGCAATCATACAAGATATTTTTGCCAGTTCAAAGGATAGGCTGAGTTTCTTTGTCTTGCTAGCATTGAAGACTTACGTGAGCTTGTCGCGTCACAGCCTCTCTGGTAAAATAAAGCACATTAACTTGAACTGCCCTTCTGAATCCTGTAATTCAAATCAGCCAGGCAACAAAGACTTGCTAAGAATATACACAGTCAATCACCATGCCCAGATGACAGGCAAAAGCTTGCAGACTCCTGGGAATCTGTCCAACAGCCTATGAAAGCTCCATCTTAAAGAGGCCTTAGCAAGGCACAAAAGGTGTCCATCCACCAGGAGCTGTGGCCGACAGGCATAACAAGCTGCCCAAGCATTAGAAAGGCTGTACTATCCAACTCAGCAATGCTTTTGCTAAGCTTGAAGCGATGTGATATAATCAATCCTGGGCTGCACTCCTCACATCCAGTCATAATGCTTCCAGCTGCTCTGCAGAAGATCAGCAGGTCATCCATCAGAACTCACCTTTTCACTTGGGGAGTTCAGTTCCAGTCCAGTTCTGCAAAAAAGAAAGCATCTTGATTATTTCAGTTCTCTGAAGTAAAAGAAACACTGCTTTGTCCTTGGTGCACCTCTACCAGGACAGCATTCAGAAAGATGAACTATAGGGAATGCAAATACGATGAAGCTAGCATATGGTACCCAAGGAAAAGGCAGGCAAGTGTTAAGTATATCCAGATAAAGGCAGGAACCTGTTTGAGCCAGGCCACACAGAGATGGAACTGTAAATTCCTCTGATGGACTGTTTAATTACACTGCTGAATAATACAGTGAGCTTTGTTCTCCCCTTTTCCTGTAGTACTTCCATGCAGGAGGTAACAAAGTTCTGTGCACCTCAGCCAGAGAGCATCTTACCTGTTCACCTTTCAAATCAGACAAGCTGACTAACCTCCAGCATCCCCTGGCATCCAGAAGCTGGTTAAAGCCAATGGCTGCAGGACATGATTCACATGATAAAGACAGAGCCATTGCTAGCAGGCTCTCAGAGCCTGAGGCATAGCGCTGGATCCTGCATTAATGCAGTGATCAACCTCACTGTTAGCATGAACAAGCTTCTGAAAAGGATGGGCTGTGTCTGAACAACAGAAGCTTGGAAATATCAACAAACTCCAGGTGATGACATCACCTGGAACAGTCAATTACAAAACCACAGTCCTGCAATACAGAAGCAACCCCTACAGCTTCTGTATTCTTTGCAGGCTTTTTTTTTTTTTGTGGTCTCTTCCTGCCTGCTAAAATGGTAGCCTCACCTCAAGTTATTGGTCACATCTTCTTCCACAAAAACCTCTAAGGAGCTTTGACCTAGAGGGGAAAGAAAAAAAAAAATAGCATAACAAAAGCCATCTTGGGGATTTCAATCTGAGGCTTTCCAACAGTGGCAATGCGTGAGTGGTAGAGCTCAGGTCTCTGTGCAGACTTCTCCCAGGGAACACGCTGATTGCTCATCTCAGCTTTCCACATGAACACTACCACCTCCCTCGAGTGTCACTGACAAACTGGTGTAGGCTGGGAAGGCAGAGAACTGGAGCAGCAGCTCCACTGTCTGCAGACTGCTCCAGCTGCACAAACATACTGATGCCTGTGTCACAGAGATATCATTTCCCAGTCAATTGATTTCAGTTTCTGCCTCCCTGCACAATTTTATGCAGAGATTTGGTCGATTTGGGCTGATTCTATTTCCCCTCCCAACATCACTTAGATGAAAGTGTTTTAACAAATGCCTAGATACAGTGTGACTCAAAGCTGACAAAACTAAATACCAAAGGCATTAGTGCTTTATTAGAAGCCAATCTGGTTTCAGAAACAATGATTTTTAGAAAGCCCAAATCTGAAAGCCTTCTAGCCTTGTCAGGAGCAGCGAGAGCAAGGGATATGAAAAACACAGTGCTGGACTTTTGAATCTTATTTCCTCAGATGACTGTGCTATTTAGTTCTTTGTCCATGAGCTTCATCTTCACCCAGAAAGCATTTGAGTTCCTCTGCCAATTTCAGAGAGCAGACACATTCATCTTCTTCCAGCTTCTCAAAAGAATCCACAAAAGACACTCCTACTAAAAGACCCTCTGCAGGAAATGCAGTAGCCTCAAGGCAATAAGCTACCAAACCACACACATACCTAGAATGGATCCACGAGGATGTATTTTCCCTTCTATTCTGCATTTATTTGCTTTCTGTTTTGTTTTTTAAGTCATCTGCAACTCCTGTGACTCAGTTTCCGGTACCTGTGCCCCACCTTATACTCCTTCCACAGTAGAACAGAGCCTGAGGCTCACCCTGACAGCAGATGAGGACCCGAGGATTGCACCCTAAATGGATAGAAGCCACAAAACCTACTGCTGTGGAAACTAGGAGGAACTGCAGTTAATATGGATGAGCAACTTTACAGCAGAGCTGAGAAGCTGACTTAGCCAAAAGAACACACTCAATAACAGAAAACTTACAGCTCACTCTGCTGGAGGCAGAGGAAGATTCTTGTGCTGCTGCCTTCTTTGCAATGGCCCTGCTGATAGATCTGCGGATCATGCTCTCTCTTTTGCTGGCCAGAGAATATTTTTCAGCCAAGGAGGTCCCATGGCTTTTGTGGGTGCCACCCACACAGCTTCGGCGTCCAGAGCGTCGTGTTTTGGATGTCACTATGGTCATTTTGTTGTTGGAGTCCTGGAGAAGCACCTTCTCTAGGCTTTGAGACGACAGATCTCCTTGGGGCATGGCAGGATGCCTATTTCTAGTAGCCTTGGGAGTGGACGTACTTGCTTTTCGTTCAATGGTCTCTTCCTCCTCTACTGCTGTCTGGTCATGAGGGACTGCACTGACAGCAGGCACCTCATGCAGTTCATTGATTGCACCCTCCAGGGACACCTGCTCTGCTGGGACAGCCTCAGAGTCTGCATCACCACAGTCAGCACTGTCTTGCTGTGGAGGTAACTCAGCCTGAGGGCAGTCATTGCAATCCACTTCCACCATGGAACTTTGTGCTTCTGCTGGCAATTTCTCAGGCAGTGCTGGAAGCTCCATTGCAGTGTTGGTCTCAGACCTCACCTGACAGCTAGGATTCTGGGGATGCTCTTTGCTGCAGCATCTTTGGGAACTTGGCCTGGAAGATGCTAGCTTGACACTGCTTCTCCTTCTGGACAACCTTAAATAAGAACAAATGAAACAATGCAGAAATCTCCCACTCCTAAACCGTTTCAAAACAAAACAAAGACAAGTTTCGCAGCAAACCTACAGCCTTCCTCCCTACATCCACTTCCCCTTACAACACACCTTTTGTCATTGGCTAAATGCAGGAGAAAAAAACCTTGAAATCTCTCACACACTCTAGCAGATTTAGCCAAGGATACTAAATTTACTTGCAACTAAAGGCTGCATCTAAAAACACAACCAGCAGCAGCTGAGGTACCAGGACACTTGCAATTCTTCGTGGATATTAACCCACAGCCCCAGCTGGACCTGATGTCAGGGGACAGTAAAAATCATACTGGTACAACCCACTCCCTGCCCCAAGTGAAGCGCAGACACCCACACGGGAAGGAATTTTAGATTTTTGGTTTGGGGAAGTTCCACAGTGAAAATTCAGCTTTGAAATGCTTTGCATTAGCTAATTTAACAAGAGATAATGAAGCCATTTACTTGATCAACGAGTCAAGAAGATTAAGTGGGCAAAACCAGAAGACAACCTCAGTGTTTCAGACATGAAACAAAGTTGAGAGCCAAGGTAGAAGTGGCTAACAGCAAGAAAACAGAGCTACAAAAATCCAAGGCACCATAAACTAGTTAAATGAGCAAGGCTTTACAGTTCCTGGTGGAAGAACACTCACAACTAGCCTTCAGATTGATTCCCTCTGCATTCCTTCCAATTTTGTTCTCTTAATTTCTCATTCTGACCTCCAGCAATAAACATCACTTCCTGCTAAAGTTCACAAAAACAAGGCTATTAATTGGGAAATTCATCAGCATGCTAATAAGTGGTTTCTAAAATATGTACTGAGGGAACCATAGCAATGGAAACAATGGCCTGAGCCTGCAGGATTAATGTGCTTAACTCTGACATGAACTTCCTGTTGACAGATGATCATCCAACCTTTCAGACATTGCCACATCAGCAGATCTTTCTCAAAGCTAAATTTAAATTAGGAAAAAACACATGCAAGATTTGTCATCTTTATGGAAGCAATCAAGCTGCTATCTAGCTGCTATCTGAAAACTAACAGTATGGCTTCAGAACTCTCCATGTTTAGATTTGCAGTATTTTCTCCTCCTGCCCTCCTTCAGCACATACATTCATGAACTTCCCACGCTTCCTTACTATTCTTGCTGTTCTCTCCATCCTCCATGTCTAGCTTATGTCAGTCTTTCAGTTCTAACTTTCCTGTGGTGTTTTTCATCATGGTTATCAAAAGTTAAGGGCCTTACCACACAGTTTATTACTGTATATCCAGTTACTGGGTTAGGGCACATGAAAGCAATTATCAGCACGCCTACCCTCAGATCACAGCATATGCTTCTCTGAAAAGAGAGTTATTAACCACCTTGTCCCAACCACAAGATGAAAGCAGATGCAGTCGGCCACCATGAAGGTATATCAAGGAAGTTAATTAACATCAAAACCAAATCACTCCCCAAACAATCCCTTCTTTGCATCCATTTGCAGACAACAGTTGTCACGAAGAAAGGCATTCCTCCATTTATCCACCTCCTTACCTCTTCTACTTAATGAGATTTGGCTTACTTTCCAGTGAATATCTTCACTGGTACAGGAAAGGGAAATAAGAAAATGAAGTTTGGCAGCTTGCCATCACTACTGTTGCTTCCATCTTCAAGCTGCAGAAACTCTCTTGGGCAGCAGCAAAGGGGCAGGCTGCGTGACAGAACAGTGGCACTGTCTACACAGAAAGCTGTTAAGAGCATGAGGTAAAAAGCACAATGCAAGCTACATTTCTTCTGCAGTCTACTTGCAGTAGATAAGATGCACAGCTTTAGGTTCCATCTATTTAGGGTTAATCTTGAAAAACAAATCCAGTAAGGATGGTTATATACCAAATCACTTGGAACTTCTATGTGTTTCATCCCAAACCCCTCTCAGTCCTTTTTATCTGCTAACTTAAATAACACAATAGGCATGACACTTTTGCACATTCCTTCTAGCAGGCTACATTCTCAGATGAGTGAACACGGGAGCAACCTCAGGTTGAAAGCTGTGCTGAAAAAAACATGAAATTAAATGAGAAGAAAACTCAAGCAAACAAGAAAGTAGAAAAAGATATTTATTGTTTTTAAACAAACAGAAAGAACACAAAGGGACAACTAATCCTCTACTAAATTTTCACAAGAATCAAAGTGTTGATTGACCTTGACACACCATTTTAAATTAAATATTTACTAAATCAAAAAACAAGCAGCTATTCTGGGTACGCATATGCAGAAACAGTTAAAATCTCATTTCACTGTTAAACGCCACATGCAGCAGAGCCAGACTCACCCACCTCCTCCTGGTTGGCTCATTCTCATCTTTCAGAGCTGAAGACTGCCTCTTCCTAGGCCGTCTCCTCTGGGATGGCGTTTTGGGCATCAGGCCAGGTTCAGCTCTGAAGTTAATGCTGAAATGCAGAACGCAGAGGCTGCTTTCCACTGCTAACTGCCCGCCACCCAGCCATAGCAATGTTCACCCATTAAGAGCAACAGGGGAGAAGCAATTGAGATGTAACACCAGCTGGCACTAATGCCTAAATGAAGCTGCGAAACACAGCCACATTAAATCCATCACTCAGCTGAACAACGCTCTTTCCCTAGGCTTACACCAGGGCTGCGCCACCAGCGGGCAGGAGCACACACAGCTTTGTGCTCTCCGTGTTCGAGAGCATCCTGGGAGGCTCCCTGGAGGGCAACCCCTACCTATCCAGCATCCTCAAGCCCTGCTCCTCCACCTCCCGCAGCCAGGCCAAGTGTTTGTGCTCAGCATCGTGAAGGAATCGGGACAGTCTCTGCCCGCACACTTCCAGGAGCTGCGTGGGACCGTCGGCTGCCGCCATGACCTTGTCTGAAACACAGGAGACAAAATGAAAACCTTCCAGGATACAGAGGATGACCGAAGCCCACTTCGTGCCTCGCAGCAGGGTACAAATAAGCACAGCCACAGTTCTAAGACAGATGCAAACCCAGAGGACCTCCCTGGTGGCTTTCCCAAGCCCATAGGACCAGCTGCTACGATACCCAGGCTCTCCTCACCACCTCTCACCCAGGAAGGCCTCACCACCACGGCTCTTTCCCCCCTTCCACTCCTGGTCCCAAATATCGCGGCTTCTACCAATCACAGTGCTCCACCGGCGGAGCCCTCCTCGCTACTGGCTGCCTCCCGCGTCCATCACTTCCCTGCTATTAAAATCCAGTTGCCTATTGGTCCTCTGCCCCAAGCCCCACCTTCCAAGTCCTCCACAACCACAGAGGCGGGCGAGCAGAAGAGAAGCAACTTTTGAGAGCGCCGCGCTCGCCTCCTGACCAATGAGGAGGGCGGGCGGCGGGGAGCGCGGCGGCGATAGGCCAGCGCGGCCGTCACGATGGCAGAGTGGGAGGTGAGCGTTAGATTTGAATTCCAGGCGGGCAGAGCTGCTGCGCGCGCGGCGGCGACAGTGAGGGGAGTGGGGTGAGGGCCGGGCATCGCGCGCGCAGGGGGCGGTTGGGGCTGAGGTAAGCCGGAGCGATGGCGATGGCAGCGGGCCTGGCGCGGCTGCCCGCGGCGTGCAATCAACGGCTGGCGGAGCTCCTGCGGCAGGTGGACGACGTCGACATGGTGTGGCTGGAAGAGATCCGCGAGGAGGCGGCCAGGATGTTCGGCAGGTAACTGTCCCCCCCGCCGCGCGCTCCTTCGCTCCCAACCGACGAACCCGCGCTGAGCTCTGCCCCTGCCCGCAGCCACTACAGTGACCAGCCGGAGCTGATGCCCAAGACGCCATCGCAGAAGAACCGGAAGAGGAGGAAGCGGCCGTCCGCGCTGCGGGGCGAGAGTCTGGAGCTGGGCAGGAGGAGGTAGGCCGTGGGCCCGGCCGTGAGGCGAGGCGCCCTGCCGCGGGGCCGTCGTGCTGCGAACCGTTCTGAGAGCTAGGGGTCCCGCCGCAGCAGCCCCCGCCGTGTTGCCGTTAAAGGCCTGCCTGTGCGCTGGCTCGGGGCGCTAGTAGCCTAGCGGCTGGAGCGCGCCATAGCGCGGAGGTGCCCGGATGAAAGCGCGCCCTACCTGAGAGTTAGTAATTGGAACTCGCGGCCGTTTTATGCCTTCTGTTTGCTTTATATAGCAACTTTCCGATCTGCCGGGGGGTGGCTTCCGTGGTTCTGGGCTGTTGCTGAATCCAGCGCTATGCTAACGTGCCGTCTCTATTGTTAGATTATCTAGAAGGAGGACTAACAACCTCAAAGCAGTGTCCTCTAAGCGATATTCTCAGCGACTCCAAAATAAAGAAGACTCAGCACCAGTCAGCACCGAGGCCCAAGAACTCTCAAGCCAAACTGTCTCTCAGCGGTTGACAAGATCCCAGGTTATAGCGCCTGCCGACTGCTCAGAGGTCCTTCCTGAACATCTAGGTGAAAGGGTAGTTCCCGTTGTAGAAATCAGTGTCTGCGATCGTGTTTCTGCTGAGTTTCAGTTCCAGAAGTGTACACCTGAACCAGCGGAGAACCACTCCACGAACCTCCCCCTGAGCTCAGATGACAAGTCTCCCGAGAAGAGCAGTGCTGCAGAATCACAGCATTTGCCTTCTGCATCTGAGCTCAAGGTCCCTCATACCCCAGAGGCAAAAGGTTCAGGAGAGCACAAGAGTGCGTTTAAGAAGACAGCAAAAGCAGCTAATACTACAGTTGTTTTAAGTGAAGAGCCTGGGCTGGAAGAGGTAGATGACTCTGCTCAGGTGCAAAAGCATAATGAGAGGGATGATAAAGAACCTCAGCATACAACAGATAGCCCAGAAACCCCTACAGGTTCTAGGCTAAGCCGTCGCTCTGTGCGCAGAAGTTTGATGGGCAAACCTTCCACGATTCGTAGAACCTCACTGGCAGAGAAATACTCACTGGCCCGCAAGAGGGAAAGCGCTATTCGGAAATCTATCGCCAGGACAGTGATCAAGCGTAAGGCGCCCCAAAAGTTATCTGTGTCCTCCAGTTCTGTGAATGGTAAGTTTGAACGCCACTGGATACGTGCTTTGCTCTGTTTTTGCTCATTTTGTCAGTGTATTGCATGAGACCACGGGTCTGGTGTTTGCAATGGGCAGGAATAAACACAGTGGCCAACCATCCTGCATGGTTGGATTCTGTGCCTGGAAAAGTTAATAGAAATGGGTAAGCCAACCCAGAGAACAGAAAATCAAAAGCACTGTGTGAGCTTGACCCTCAGCTGAACAAGATATGGTTGGCTACTTGAAATAATGCAAGAGAGGCGATCAGTCAATGGCTGTTCTTACTGCAAACTCCTTGTAGTATGTTGTGCAATCATACACAGCTTCTGAAGAAAGATGATGTTAGTGGAACTGGTTCTTTAGTTTGGGTGCAGCAGCTTAGCCAGATCTTAGATCTTTCTAGCTTAGACAGCCTTTCATTAAATGCCAGTGTTCTAACTGACTTTCTAGATACCTCTGTGAGCGGAGGAACCCAGATAACTGTTAACTAATGGTTGATAGCATATAAATTCAGCCTCGTATTTCACGTGAGAGAACATGATTAACATCTGAGTTTCTGTGGTGGATAGCTGGCAAAGTTCAAGTGGCATCTGGTAAATGGTTTTTTTTGTTGCTAGTAGTCCTTCAGGAGGAGTCTGGGCTCTGTCTTGTTTTAAAGAAAACAAGGTAGCTATTGTGAATTAGATGATATAATCTCTTCTGGAGCCCCTCCTTTGAGAAGGAATTTTGAGACTGATTAAAACAATCTTCTATGCTTAGTTTGCAATGCAAGTGGGTTTCTGCAAAGGATGAACGTCTGCTTGCAAAACAAGTCCTTGCAAAACAAGGTAAACTACCAGGGTCAGCACTTACTACAAAACAAGATTACTTCCCTTGAAACTGTCTGAATACTTTGTTCCATCCCAGGATCATTCTTCAGTCAATGGCCTTTAGGTCCCTAACACACTAACTCTGAAGGATACAAAGCAGCTTTTTCTCCCCAGTTTAAATGATTGGTCTGTGTTGTCTGGATTCCCTGGGAACCTTAAAGAGGACTTCATTTCTCTCCTTCTGCACTGTTTGACTTGACAGTTTTCTTGTCCAGTCAAAATTTCCAGGTGTAAGGAGAGAAACTGAGGTTCAGGCAGCTCCACTTGAGCTGAGTTTAATGTCTGAGCACACTGCATGGGTATTAATTGGCTGCATGGTATCCACCGTGTCTCTGATGGGTGGTGTCCTGTGCATCCAGCACATATTTGCGTTTCCTTTGATAACGCTAGCGTAGAAATTTAGGAGCAGACTTCATACTTCTGTAACGTCTGTCTGCATTTACCCCCCTCAGTCTGAGGCGGCATATCCATCTTATTAATTATTAACAGCAGTTTCCAGCCTGTGTTGGTACTTAAAAGCTAACTACCACTGAGCTAGCTGGAATGTGTAACAGGGAGCAGCACTGTGACTGTAAATAATGCTGGTTTCTGCTACTGCTAGCATCTGATCGCGGCCCTGCAAGATGAATCTGGGCCCAAGCCTAGCCACTCTTAATGTAAACACATTGAATATCACTTTTAACTCATCTGCAATTGAAAACAGTTCTCTTATATTAAAATTGCGGGCAATGCTTTTTTTCTAGTGCTACTTGGGGATATTAAGCTGCCTTTGCTTGTAGTGGCATGCATTTGAATTGCAGGAGGTAACCCAGGAGGCAGAGCAGAGGAGTCTTGAGAGAATCTCACAAAGAGTCTTGGCTTGTGCCTTACATTATAGTTTTGGCACCCTTTTTTCTTTTCCTCTAGGCTCGGGTTCTGAAGAGGTGCCAGAAGATGAAGAAACAGTTGTCAACACTGGGTGAGATTACTTTCAAGATATTTTTTTTATCCTTAATATCATGCTCTTTTTTTTTTTTTTTCCCCTCCAGTTGAATTCTTGATGTAAAATGCTTGTGGATAACAAGTCATTTCATAGTTTCCTCAATGTTATTAAATGTGGCTATCTTTCTAATTCTTTTTCTAGACCTCCTCCTGTACCTCGTACCCCTCCGAAGCTGGTAAGTTTTGACAAGGATTTAAAAGCATTTCTGTTTGTGTGGACTCATGACCAAAATATGTTGGATGTATCTCTCATACGTTGCTGGGAAATCAGGGAGTTGTGACCACATACAGTCAGATTCAGACCACTTGAATAAAGAAGACGTAGGGCATTCAGCTCAGCCACGTGCATGACCCTATACATAGCCTACACAGTTCTGGTGAACAGACTGGAGAAAAGTCTGATTCTGTTTTGATCAGTTTTCCAGAATTGTCAAAATTAAAAACACTGAAGTTTTTGCTCAGAAAATGAGTGCATGTGACTTGAAGTTTATTTCTATATGGTGTTACAAGCTTGGATGCTTCCCAGCCAAGGCTAGTTTGGAAAATAGCATTATCTGTCAGCTTACATAAGAATGTTTAAATGCAAGCATTTTAGTGATGTGAGTGATTGATTGCATTCAAGCATCATTTACACTGTTGGAGCAGGTCCAGAGGAGGGCCACAGAGATGATCAGAGGGCTAAAGCACCTCCTCTTTGAGGACAGGCTGAGAGTACTAGGGTACTTCAGCCTGGAGAAGGGAGAGCTCCAGGGAGACCTCATTCTGGTCTTCCAGTACCTGAAGGGCACCTACAGGAAAGTTGGGGAGGGACTTTTTTGAAGGGCGCGTGGTGACAGGACAAGGGGTAATAGCTTAAAACTGGAAGAGGGTAGATTTAGACTAGATATTGGGAAGAAATTCTTTACTGTAAGGGTGGTTGCCCAGCAAGGTTGTGGATGCCACCTCCGTGAAAGCATTCAAGGCCAGGCTGGATGGGGCTGTGAGCAACCTGCTGTGGAGAGAGGTGTCCCTGCCTATAGCAGGGGGCTGGAATTAGATGATCTTAAAGGTCCTTTTCAACCCAAACCATTCTATGATTCTGAGCACTGAATTCAGTCCTTGGTATTGCTGGCATTCAGAGTGGAGGCCTGCTTTCTTTTTGTGGTTTCGTAGCCCTTTATTTTTATGAGAATTCAATCCTCAATTCATATCAGACTGTTAAATAAACTTCTTACAATTCAGAACAGTTTTTTTAGTTGGGCAGAGTTGGTACACTACTGCTATTCCTGTATTTCTAAAGCTCTTCTGACCTTTTCACTAGTCCTACAGATTACTGAAAGGTTGTCAGTTTGTCTTAAGACGACGACAGAAATTCGTAAATATCACTCAGGTCAAAACATATCCCTCCACAGCTCACACTGCCCTTACGAGGAAGAAATCCCAGGATTATGTCAGTGTTTTGTTGAGAATCATTTTCAATAGGCAAAGGCTGAATTAATGGAGCAGACCTCTGTGGCATTAGAACTTTTGTAAGCAAGGATAGGTTTACATGTGCTTTTATGCATGTACTTTTTGGTAGATCTGCAAAAGTTCAAGTGAATTCAGTTCTTGTAGTGCCTGTGGATTTTAGCTTGACTGAGTTTCAGTTGTGCAAAAAGGTTACAGTGGCAATATGAAGAAGAAAAAAAAGGAACTGACTGCTTTGCAGATCTGCGAGTGGAGTATCTGTATCTTTTGCTTCTCTACCCTGATGAACTTACAAATGCAATCTAGTCATATGGTGTAGTTGATCTATCCTTAATCCTCATGTTTTATTTTATACTGCTGCTGACAAGAGTGGGATTTTATAACCCCTTTGTATGGTAACTGTTGTGTCACAGCCTGAACCACCGATAAAGCTCCTGAGGAAAGGACCCAGTCAGCCCTGGGAGCACAGGTGAAGGCAGTTCAGCTGTGTGACAATAAGGGGTAGAGCCTGGCTGCACCTCTCAGACCTCATTTAAGGGCTGACTGCCACTGGGGAAGGATCTCTGGTTGGAGATCCCCCCCTTGGTGAAGCTTTTCCCTGCGAACCTGGAATCTTTTGATACAGGTGAGCAATCTTCTTCCCTTCCTTTATAGCACCTTTCTAACTGTTCGGTGCTTCTGTCATCACATCTCTATTGTAATGCCTTTCCCATTGTATTGGTTGGTCCAATTGCTACATTGTTCCGCTCTTAAGCTGTCACCAGGTTACCTTATCTATCTGTCTGCCCTTTTCTTAGCAGACTGGGTTTGGTTCCTGGCAATCTTCTTTGTGACCTGTAAGCAGCACGAAAACATCAATACTCAGCACTCTTTGCAGAAAATAAAATGTCTTCATGTGCTCCTGTAGTCAAAGATAATACCTTTATACGTGCTGTTACTTAGAGATCAGCTTTTTCTCAGTCCTGCTATCAGATTAATCAGATCTTTGTGCTTCTGCTGGCCCCCAAGATGCTTCCTATACCTAGCCTTAAGATGAAACTCTAAAGAAGCATTTGTTGAGTATAAAGTTTCCGGGCTTCATTTTAACTTTTCTTCCTAAATCCTTTGTTGCTGACAGCCTACCTGCTAGCCAAAGTAGATTTGAGGAGTGGAATTAATATTTGTATTGCTAGTTACAGTGTAGATTTTGAATGCCATTACCTGTTCTCACAGACATATTGCACCATTATCACAGCAGAAGTAAATGTGTATCTGTAATGCCAAGGAAGGCAGACAGCAGTGTGTATCGTATTCATAATGGAAATACATAAATCTAGGAAATGAGCTGTTTGTTTTTGCCATCTTAATCTTTCAGCATTGCTAAGTTGAGCATTGTCTGATTCTTTGCCAGAACTCCAGCAAGCATAAACAGATTTCAAAGTGGGAATGCTTTTTGTCCTTAATAGGCTCAGTTTGTTCAGTTTAAATAGTCAGTTCCCCACTGCTGATATTCACACTGTGCATTAACATCTGTGCTTCTACTGATGGCATCAAGGGATTTTCCAAGATGGCATCCAAAGCTGTATTTTTCATAGCTGGTGGTTAGGACTTTACTCTGGATGCTGGTACCAGTACTCTGTAGTAGTATTGTACTCCCTGGTTATATTTCAGGCAGGGTCTGTGCTGGTATGACATGATTTCAGGGTCCAGGGAATGGCAATGAAGTTGGTGAGGGGACCAGAACACATCTTATGAGGAGCAGCTGAGGCAACTGGGATTGTTTCCTCTAGAGAAGAGGAGGTTCAGGGGAGGCCTCGTTGCCCTCGACAAGCTGTGGAGGTTGTGGTGAGGTAGGGGTTGGCCTCTTCTCCCAGGTAACTAGCAATAAGATGAGAGGGAATGGCCTCAAGTTGTCTGAGTGGAGGTTCAGGTCGGATATCAGGAATAACTTCTCTGAAAGAGTGGTGATGCTCTGGCACAGGCTGCCCAGGAAGGTGGCTGTGTCACTGTCCCTGGAGGTGTTCAAGAAATGTATAGATGTAGTACTGAGGGACATGGGTTAGAGGGCAACATTGTGGTAGGTGGATATTTGGACTAGACAGATATCTTAGAGATCTTCTCCAACCTTAATGATTCTGTGATTTTATGAATAGTTTGTTCCTGTGCAAGGATTGCATTGAGACCCATCTGTTTTTCCTACAGGATTTCCAAGGCCTGCGGATGTCACTTCGCTCTCAGACTGTCAAAAGAAATGAACAGCAGCAGGAGACGAGCAACAACGGTAACTGCCAGAGGCTTTCCGTGGCACTATTTTAAATAGTTATGACTTTGGGAGGCTGGAAAGCTTGAAAGACTGGCTAGTCAATTTGAAAGCCCAATTTGGAAGGCAAGGATTTGTTTCAAGAGATTAACAGTTAGGAAACTCTGTGCTGGACTTGTCATTTCCACCCTGGGAAGTGCATGGAAATGGTCTGTGATGTAATGAAGATATAAAGTTATGTGTTCTCAGGTTGAGGGAGAACCTTTATTTTCTGTTTCTAGGTTTGTATGACACTGGTTATTTTTGAAAGCAGGAAAGGTCCTGCTATGTGTAATGCATGGCAGGTGGGCTTTTTTTCCTATTTTGCCTGGAGAGAGCTATTAAATTTGTTATGTGCTTTCAAAGCTGTCTTGGAAGGGGTTGTTTGGCCAGAACTAACTGTTTAATGCTTTTTTCTTTCAGAATGTGACTTAAGTAAGAGTGAGAAGACCCAGGAACCACCCCAAAGTGCCAGGTATATTTATAGAATCATTTAGATTGGAAAGTGCTTGTGGTGATCTGTAATCCAGTCTCTTGTTCAAAATGAGTTCAACATAGAAACACTGTTAAATGGTGTAGTGGCAATGCTAAGTCATGGCTTGAACCAGTGATTGAGCACCTGGTGGGAAGGCAGGGCCAACCCAGGGGGGTTCAGCTACATGGAATGCATCTGAGTGACTGGAAGAGGTGGAGCCAGGATCCACCCCTTCCCAGACCTCATTTAAGGCTTGGCAGTGGTGGCAAGGGGATATCATCTGGAGATCCCTGCTTAACTGAGGGCCTTACAAGCCTTCTGAAGTAAGCAATTACTTTCTCTTATTTCTGTGACATCTGGGTGGATTCTCACTTGCTGCAGCCTGGGACCTTGCTGCTCTGTTGTCTTATTGTACTTTCTGTTGCATTACGAATGGCTTCAGTGACTTGTGAATATGAAACTTTTGTAATAAGTTTTCTCTCTCTACAAAAAGATGATTTATTTTTTATCTTCTACCACATTAGGAATTTTTACTGGATAACTATTTGAATATACTCCACCACCTTTTAATCTAGGATAGTTTTATGACTTTAAAAAAAAACTTGAATTTGGGACAAACAGGTGTTTGCAGTGTGTGGTAAGTTGCATGTTTTTCTCACAGGAGAAAGACAAGTTACAAGAGAGCTGTGGATCAACGCTATGACACCCAGCAAGCAGAAGATGGAGGGCTTTCTCCTCAAAGAAAAAAGACTCCATCTCCTCCATGTCCAGCCAGCAAAGTAAGATCCTTTTAACCCTGATGTACTTCAGCAGGAACTGTTTCTTACTGAGACTCCTGCACATAATTTTTTTATTGTTCTCCTAGGTTGTACGGCCTTTCAAAACATTTTTGCACACTGTGCAAAAGAATCAGCTCCTCATGACCCCAACCTCTGTGGGGAGAAATGGAGTAATAAAGTCTTTTATCAAGTACAACACTCCTCTCCAACATGATCCCAAGGTAAGGCACGACTGTCGAAGCTACTAGAAGATGGCCTAAAGAGTGTCCAGGTTAAAGCACAGACACAAAACAAACCTTCCCACCCGTGTTAAACTAAGGAACAATTTCAAGCTTCCTGTTTAGATGAACTAAGTAAAGTTGTGAGTAGTCAACTTCCTGAAGATTTCTAACTCAGGCTCTAATCTTTATTTCTATAGCATTTCTCTGTGGTTTTAACAACTAACAGGGGAAGAGAAAGTGGTTTTCACTTCCCAGTTATTTCCAAGAGGATTCTGAATACTGCAGTTTCAGTGCATATAATTGAAGCCTGTAGATTCTAAGTTTCACTTCTAGGACTCTTCTGATGAGTGAGATCTTTGCAAGTCCCTCTTAAATCTAAGCTGCTGATATTCTGAGGTCTATCAGATCTTTGGAGCTCCTTGTAGGAAGAAACATGAGCCTATCTTGAATTGAAGACTGCTGTGTCAGCGAGACAAGTATGCTGGTATCTACACAAGATCTAGTACAAATATCAAGGGAGTGTAATTGCAGCAACCAGCTATTAGCAGAGATGGATTGCATGCTTTTCCTGTTTGCAGGTGGATGCTGTTAACTGTGCATTATCACTGTGAAGCTTGTAGCATCAATAGGAGAAGCTCCTGCATGCCAAATAGAAGGATTTTGAGTGGACTTAAGATGTTCTGATCCTCCGTTTTCAAATGGAGTTGGTTTCCTGTGCTCTATTTCTGTAGAACTGTTTGGGCACTCTAACAGCATTAGTGAGGACAGGAGCAAAGCTTCATTGATGCACTGAAAGATGAGCTAGAAACTAGCATGGCAAGCACCGATTGCTCTTACTACTTATGCTCAACAACTTGCCTCCAGAATAAGGTAGTTCTAGGGCTTGTTTTTGCTTTCAGGAAGGCTGGAGAAGGAGAGGAGGGCATACTGCAGAAACCAATCTTCTTGTGCCTGTCCTGTATCTTGGCAACCTAACACCTAAACTTCCATGTGTTGTTTAAAGCTCTCGTGGTTGTGATGCTTAGAGAGTCTTGTGCCAGAAGCCTATCATTAGGAAGTAGCAAAATAATCAGTCTTTTATCTGACTGGTGTTCCTACTGACATTAGTGTTTGTGTTGGCAAAGGAGCTGATGTGATGAGAAAAGAGTCTTTCCTACTAATCCTTTGTTGCTGTGATTTCGTTGGAAGTTATATTTCAGGTTTTGTTCCAGTGCAGGCAACTTCCACCTTAGGACTTTCTCTGTATAGGGGCTAAACACCACTAAATAACAAAAGAACAGTAAGATACAATTGTAAATTTTAAATTAATCAGTTGGAGACTAATAACTACCAGTCTCAACGTGGAGCTCAGCATGAAGTAACCAATCATTTGAATATTTGACCCTGCTTATCAGTACGGTACTTGAACTGAGGCTAGAGGTGTCGTAATTAGGCATTTGCAATATACAGTCTGGTGTTAAATTAGTGTATCTTAATGTTTTTGCTATGATTGTAGTGGTGGTGGCTCTTGCTCTTGTAATTGACAGTATACTTCAGGTTGAGTTAGCTGGATTGTTCAGTAAAATGGAAAAAATCCCCTGCGTTTCTGGGTAGGTGCTGTACAGGGCCAACTGTGCAGCAAACGTGGCTGCAAGCACTCTGTTTAAATGGTGGTGGTTTACCAAGAGATAAAGCTTTGTGGGAAGCAAAGAAGCCAGTGAGAGCTCTGAGCTGAAGTAAGCAATGTGTTTCCTAGAGTACCATCTGTTCCCATCACTTGCTGCAGGAAGTTAATATTGTTGCCAAGCATTAGCACTGCTTTTTTGGTTCTCTTTACCAGTTAAATCACAGTGTTGTCTGTCTGCAAACTCTGTGAAAGCTGTCTGGACATTAAGAGCTGATGCTTCTGTTTTAACATCTCAGCTTCTTCTCGTGCTCTCAAGGATTAACGCTGTTGCATTGTGTCCATTGCATCTGTTCTCAGATGTCCATGACCACAGACCTGAGGTCTGTTTCAGGCTTATTACCATGGTGTTATATCTGGGTCTTTACCTCAATCTGGGTAGGCTAAGGTGGAAAGGAACTCTGTCATATGGTATAGTCACATTTCAATTCATCTTAGGAAAAGGAGAGACAAAAACTGCAGGCTCTGAGAAAGAAGGAAGAGGCTGAGCAGTTGAGAAAACAAAAAGTGGAGGAAGAAAAGAAACGGCGACTGGAAGAGGCAAAGTTGTGAGTATAAGCGTTCTGTCTCATCTGCACTGTTCTCTCTGGGCCTGTTATGTCCTGTGTCAAGGCCGTTTATCTTGCAGGCTCCATATATGCAGCAGAAATTCTTGTTGGTTTGCTCTCACTCTAAAAACAGTATTGGATCTCACAGTATCTATCCAAAATGCTACTAAGAAACTTAACACTTTTAGTTGAGTGCTTCTTTGATGCTTCTTTAGCTTTTTGCTTCAAGCTCTCTGCCGTGGAGTTTAAAAATATTGCCAATTTTTAAACAGTTTGCTTAATTCATTGGCTATAACACAGCTCTAGATGTGTGTCTGCTTTATTGGAGTCTTTTTGAGGTCTGTGGTAGGAACTCATCTAGCTGGATGCACTGACAACATTGGGCTGTGTCCTGCAGGAGGCGTGAAGAACGCCTGCGTAAAGTGCTGCAAGCTCGGGAGCGGGCAGAGCAATTGGAGGAAGAGAGGAAAAGGCGCATTGAGCAGAAGCTAGCTCTGTTTGATGAGAAGACAGAGAAGGTAAGGAGCATCCTACTGAGAGCTTACTGGTGAGAATAATCAATATTGAAGCAGGTGATGCTATGTGAGCGTGCCTTCCAGAAAGAGGAATGAAGGCTGCTGAAATTCAAAGAATGGCCATTTAAATAAAGATGTTTCTAGAAACATTGCTCTTAGTGATACTCAGTGACTTCCTTTTTCTTGGTTACAGCAAGTGGCAGGTAAAACTTTATTTTCTAGAGTTATGAATTTAAATGTGGTTTAATAGGGCTTTATTAGATGGATAGGAAAATGACTTCAAATAGATAAAGGCAACCTAATCATTTTATCTATTTGAAGTTGTTCTCTGTTCTGATTAACAGATGAAGATGTGAAAATAAGCATATTTTCTCCACACCTTTTCTGGTATCTCAGATCTTCAGACTGTTCACGTATGTGACCATAATGTCCTTCGTCTTTGCTTTCAGCATTTCCATCTGCCTTATTGATTTCCTGCTTCTTAGAATAAATTCTTATGGCTTTTATAGTATTAGATTTCTACTTCCAGAATAGAATTTGTATCTTCCTGCACAGATGCAGGAGAGGATGAAGTTGCGAATACCGTCTCCTTGGAAGCATTCAAGGCCAGGCTGGATGGGGCTTTGAGTACACTGGTCTAGTGGGAGGTGCCCCTGCTTATTGCAGGGGGTTGGAACTAGATGATCTTAAAGGTCCTTTCCAACCCAAACCATTCTATGATTCTAAGAAGATTGCCTTTTAAAATAGAGCATAGATCTCATCGACTCCTAGCGGCAAAAACAAAAATATGGAAGTCTGTTTCATAAGAGGATGGGGGCTTTGTATTCTTAAGACATACTACCACAGTAGTTCACACACAGAAGGTTGTCCAGCCTGAAATGTAAGTCTTCATCCAGCTGTGTGTGCTTTAGGTGCGGGAAGAGAGACTGGCAGAAGAGAAGATAAAAAAGAGAGCAGCTGCCAAGAAAATGGAAGAAGCGGAGGCCCGGCGCAGGCAGGATGAAGAGGCCAGAAAGCAAAAAGCACTGCAGCAGGTTTGTGCTGCAGCCCATCTTATTGTCCAGCATACAGTTAAAATAGCTGCAGTTTGCTGTGGTCTTTGTAAGCAAGGAATGCAGGAATGCTGAGATGAGCCACCTCAGTGAAAATTGGGGTGAAGAGACTGTTTTCAAAGCTCTCCACAGCACTGTGCTTCTAGCACTATGCTGTGAGCTGCTAGTGATGTTTGTAACCTGCATGTCTTCTTCTTACTGAAGACCTTCATTTATAAATTAGTTAACCTTGTCTATTGGAGCATGGTGGCTATTGGGCCATTTAGGATACATGGTGGTAGAGAAAGGATAGTGTAGAAATAGCTGAAATGCAGGAAGGCAGTGGGGCTGTAGCTTTTTGTTTCATTGCTGTGTTGTGATATATGCCAAAAACTTATGTCAGATGAGATGATCCTGATTCTTTCTTCTGGAGCCTATTCTTGTACAATGGGGAGTAATTAGTTGCCTTCTGCTTAACAGGAGGAGGAGGAGCGTCGGCACAAAGAGCTAATGCAGAAGAAGAAAGAAGAGGAGCAGGAACGTGCCAGGAAAATTGCTGAGCAGAGGCAGGCAGAACAGGAGAGAGAAAAACAACTGGCTGCAGAGAGAGAGCTGGAGAGGAAGAAGGAGCAAGAGAGGATTCAGGCAGAAAAGTAAGATAATATCCATTTATGTACCACATTCTGTGTGGGGCCTTTTAAAAGCAGTAGAAATGCAGGCCTAAGCACTGATGAGCTGTTTTGCACTGGGCACTTCTGACAATTGTGGGTTACTTCACATTTTAAAGATACCCATTTATTGAGTGCAATAATCCATTGCCTTGGTTCTCAGGCAACGTGAACAGCAAGAGAAGGCAGCTCGCCTGCAGAAGGAAGTATTGGCTGCTAAAGAGCAGCTCCAGAAGGAGACAGAGAAAAAAGTAAGTAGATGTGGCTCTGACTTCTGTAGCCCCTTACTGTTTGGAGTGGTTGGGCTATGAAGTTAAGAACCCTGATGAGTGTACTACTTTGCTTCTGATCTTGAGCTAACGTAAAGTGCTTTTGGTCCAGTCACTTCTCTGTCCACTTCAGTGTGAACAGAAGATGTCCTTTTTGTCTGGATATCTGTCCTTTCTTCTTACTCTGCTGCTAACACATACTGAAGTTTTTGGCTCTTCTTGTGCTTTGCCCGGGTGTACTGTACTGTGCTTGATATCAAATAATGATCCCAGGTTTTTTCAGAAACAACGTCCCAATTTTATGTTGTATACTTTCAGACAAAACAGAAGTACAGACTATAGAGTTCTGCAACAGTAATTCTCACATAGATTAACTAAACAAGCATCTTTGTTCATGGTTCATTGTTCACTGGCAGCAGATATCCAGATAGGACAGGATATCTGCTGCTCCTACAGGAGCTGAATTCCTTAGTGCTGATCCCTATGTACCCAGGAAGGTTCTCATCCTGTCTTTTAGCTTCATGAAGGTGGTAAACCCAGTACAACTTGTCTGAGATTAGGTGGGATTTGTCTCAGCCTGTACCGTTTGAGTTAGCAGTCTCTCTGTTTCCTTTACATCCAGTAGGAAGGACTAAAAATGTGTAAGGTCAGATTTCTTTTGGCTTGTTCTGGATGGGATCTTTAGATATATTTTTTTTTTTGTATGTCAAAATTGTGGATCCTTGAGTTAACCCCATGGGTTAGTAGTTAATAAGGTAAACTTAAATTCACTTTTGACATCGGCTTGCCAGAAGGAAGAGCAGTTGCTAGCAGAGATGAAGAGGCAGGAGCAAGAACAGAAGAAACAACCAGAGGAACAAAAAGCTAAAGATGTAGCCCAAACACAGCACCTAGAAAACAAAGAGGTAACTGCTCTCTGGTGAAATTTCTGTAAGGGATCGCATCGGAGAACTTAGATTCCAGCACTGGCACGCTGTTACTATGAGCCATAGTTCCTCCTTTTTTTGTCTTAATTCCCTTTTAGTAATGAAGGGATGCTGTAAACTCTTTCCTTAGTTACCTGAGGTCAGCTCCTGATGGCCTTGAGTACTTAAATGCTTTCGGGTACTGACAAGGAGGGAAGGGAAGCAGCAAATATATTCTAGGATTCTTCTAGCTGTCAGAATAAGGCAGTGGCTGTTTATGTTGCCTTGCCTTCTCTAAACTTGCTTAAAATACTGAACCTTGGAGGCAGTAGATAAACTGAGATAGTTGTATTTAATCTCAAAACTGCAACCAGCCACAGGATGGCAGCAGAGTGCGTGGAATAGTATTGCATTTGTGCTGCACTGCCAGTGAAACGTGAGATTATGTTGGGGATGAATATACACAGTGAACATAAAAGACAAATAAATACATGGGTCTTTATCTCCTTGCAAAGCTATATATTTTAATCTTTAAATGCAAAGCAAACAAAATGTAAACTAACAGTAATGTATATAGAGCCATGAAAAAAAGCATGTTGAGGGGAGCAAAACTGTTTCTAGCTCTTGCTTGTCTTTCTCATTAAGAACTGACTTTAAGTTTCATGGTTGGTGAAATTTGCTGTTTCAAGTTTTTTTTCTCAACTTGCATTTTTCTCAGTCTTACTGTTCCCATCAAAATTATAATAGAGTTTATTCTGAGATGGTCATTTCCTGTACAAGATAATATTTTGTTTAATGCTATTAAATGCCAGGGTGTTAAGCTGTGAAGTACTTATAGGACGTCTCTTAGCTCCAGCTTTGAGGATGTGACAACTCTATTAAAGTTCCTGATTTTGAGGGAAACTGTTGTATCTGTATTAGGATGAGTGTATTGCTGGCTTACCTATGTCATAATTAGCCACTTAAGTGGCCTAATTAAACAAGAGAAGGCAGTACAAAGTCAAAATGGGGTCAAAACTTTATAATTTGGGTGAAGCTCTTTGACCAAGACTTCAGAATTGTCAAATTTTAGGTTTCTAAATCATGCGGTACAGCAAGGGAGAACACCGAGATACTGTAAGCTACAAGCATCTCATGACAACTTGGAAATGTAGCAATACTACTGCATCTAACATCTGACAATATGTTCATCTTCTAGAATTCACCTGCCTGCAATTCATACCAGATGACTCCCCAGTACCATAAAGATCCAAAGCCCCCCAAGATAAATCCAAATAACTATGGAATGGATCTGAACAGTGATGATTCTACTGATGATGAAAGCCAGCCTCGCAAACCCATCCCGGCCTGGGCCAGTGGTACGTGTTAGCAGGTTAAAATCTGTCCTGAAAGACTCCAGCTATCCCTGATGCAGCTTTGTTCCAGTGGATGACAGTGGTTATAAGATTTATCCTTTTCTGTCAATTGGGAGCTTCATGGAGCAGCACTGGGGAATAATGCTCTTTTAAACCACCTTAACACTGCTGCTAGTGTCATTTTGCCAGTGTAAGTGTAAGAATTATGAACTGCTGCTCTGAATTGCACTTTGAAGTGTGCTTGACCGTGTAGTCTACAGAAGCTGGCTGTTGTTCTGCTTCTGAAATACTTTCATTATTTTCTGCTATTCCGCCTATCCCTAAGAGACTAAGAAGTTAGTGTGGAAGCTGACTGTACCTGTAGGAAGAAAAGCTGAGAAACCTTGTCCCTTCCTGGCCAGAACTCAGTGCGTTCTCTCCCATCAAGGAACCTGTGCTAAAGCTTTAGGCATAATCAAAGTGCTTTAAAATGTCACATGTTACAGGAGTTTTTCATGGTGCAGTATTTGTGCGATTAGAAACAAAGGGAGCAGGGACACACAGCATACGGTCTACATAGCAATTTCAGTGACAGAAAGTAATGGTAACTCTAATCTTTTGTTTCTGCAGGGAATCAGCTTAGCCAAGCAGTAATTCGCCAGTACTACAACCCTCCCAATGTTGATGCACTCTTTGGGACAATCGTAAGCCCCAAGTTGGAGGACATCTTTTACAAAAGCAAACCACGCTACTTCAAGCGCACCAGCTCTGCTGTGTGGAACTCCCCACCGTTTCCAGGTGCCAAATCGGTTCTAGGTCTGCCATACAGCCTGAAAAAGTACTGAGGTGGACAGTAGCTGTCTCCTGTGGAGCAATAACATGCATTTTTCTCTCTCTAAATGAGAAGAGAGTTACTATTCAGTATCCCTAAATCTTTAGGCACCGGCATTGAATAAATGTCAACTCTGACTGGGTCTCTTGCATTTTCTATTTTGGAGCCTTGTTTTCTTACCACTGAGCGAAGTTGCAGGCTTTGGGGAGATCTTGCTTCTGAACAGGGCATCTCCTGTTTCCTTCAGCTTTAAGATGCATTCTCATGACCTGTAAGTCTAAATCTTTGCATCATCTCAAGCAAGTGTGATTGTTCTCTTCAGCCAAGCAGGCCTGGCAGCTGATGCATGCAGTAGAGAAAGGTATGTTAGTGCTGTTCCTGCCTCTCTGTGGCTGAAGCCAGAATATTGTACAGCTAATGACCACTGCACGCATCTTGAGTCAAGTCCAAAGCACTACTGATGTCCTTAAGAATAAAGATCTTAGCAGCCATGGTCTTCATCTCCTGCAAATTGCAAAATAATTTGGTTTGGTTTTCATTAGTATGCTCTACGTCAACACCAAATACATTTATGTGCATGAGCTATATTGATGATGATGTTACTGCAGCTCAGGAGGAAATATTCTGAGGATTTTAATGACCTTTCTTCTGCTGTTAGAGAGAGAGAGGTGACTCTGGAGTTAACCATGTCTTCAGGAACACCCAGACTGGCATAAGTAATCTTTGTACTTCTGGCAGCCTCTCAAATAAATTATACAAAGGTCCGGGTATTTTTTCTCTAATTTAAATTCCATGTTTGTGGCAGATTGGATTAAAAGAATGTTTTTATTTAGCTTTAATCCTTGTCTTGCTCTTTTCTCCCCTTAGATATTTCACTTAGTCAGCATCAAAGCTGGTTTTATTTTTAAGCCTTCACTTTGCACTTCTTGTTCAGTAAAGCAATGTCAAAAGAGTTTCCTCATAACAGCAAAATATGAGCTCAGAATTTCAGCTCCAAGATCTCTTGGTGTTCTAGTCTACAAGTTTCTGCATAGAGAGAACAGAAGTCCCAGTAGGGCAGTGACATTTTTCAAGGAAACAGTTACATAAATTTCTATAGGTTGCTGTGGAAATCTGTCTTCTGCAAAGTAGGCAAAATATATGGTTCTTACCTCAGAATCATCTTTTTTTGGGGGGGCTTGATTTTAAAGAGGGTGAGTATTCATGGCTGCAACTTCAGTCAGTAGACTGAGAGCACTGTACATACAGCTTGGTCGCTGAGAAAAAAATACCCCTGGAGATTATGTAACATGTAAGGAGTATTTCCTTGTGCTTTAGCTGTCCTTCAAATAGATACCTTTAAAATGTGTTTTTATACTTATAACATCTGTCAGTTTTGTATTTGCTATTGATGAGTGCGTTCTGTGAAATGATTGTGCTTTGATAAATGTTCAGTAGATTGAATTTTGTACTATCATCTTAGAATGAGGAATGCTTACTGAAATGACAAACAGTTGAATGCTATCTGAATGTCTGACAGCTTGATAAAACTGAAGTCATCTCTGGTTCTTGTCTGGACTCATCATGGCTTTTTTTTAATTATTATTTATAAAAAGTACAGTATTTTGGAACCTGTCCCTCTGGGTTGTGTTTTGCACTGTTTCCTTGAGATAAACACATGTTGTCTGTGAAGAAATTCCTCATACAGCAGAAAAGACTCATGCTTTGATAAACAGGCGGAATTTGCTGAGCAGTTTACTGTTGTTTTGTTTCTGGGAACTGGAAAGAAGCCTGTTTGTTATGATGATAGATTCCCAGAAATACATTCCTGTAATTCACAGCAATATATATCTCAAGCCTGTGATCCTGTTAGTTTGTAGAGGCAGGCAAGTCATATCTGTGGAGAGGATTACACAGGAGATGTAATACAGGAAGGGTAAGGTGATATTCTCCATCACAGAACTGAGGGGCAGGCTCAGGATTTGAGGACAGTGTCAGCCTAAATCTCCCACAGTCTAAGGAATGTAAGTGCCCTTGAGATACTGGAATATTTCCCATTACCTATCAGTTTATTACTTGTCTGACAAATCCAAAAGAGTGGGTAGGGCAGCTGTTAATGTTCTTTCTAGCCACACTGAATGTTATGGACACCTTTGTGAACAAGGGATACTGGCAATTTAAAAAGCCAAACAAAAAGTTAAGAAAGCAAATTATTGGCAAAGAGAAAAGTCACTTCCAGTCTTCACAGACCACTTAAACTTTGTAAGAAAGATAGCATCTTCACTGATTTTATTTTATTTTTTTTTTTTTTTTTACCATTCTGTCTTTACAATGATGCGGTTCTGACCTTGACAAGAACCCAAAGTAAGCAAAGGATTATTACTGAGCCATTTTTACTCTTCTAGCACTAACTTCATCAAAATCATCTGAGTTTTGCTTCCCTCAGATACTTCAGACTCATCGTTGAAGGTAAGCAGCGTGTGACCTCTTGCAAACTTCTACAAGTAAGTAGAGAAAGCAGCTAGCTCTTCTGAGATAAGCGATTGCAGTTCAGTTTTGCTTAGAACAACTGAGCAGAGGGGAAGGAGAGGGGCTTTTACCTTTCTTGCCTTTACCTTTCTTGCCATATCTGCTCAGCAGAACAGGACTGGTTTAGGAACTAGGACCCCTCAGTGCAGAAGATAACACTGACACGTCAAAGCATTTATTTCATGTCTGTTTACAGGTGGGATCCTGAGCCAGGATCCATACCTGTTTCCCATTTGGGTTCAGAGGCTCTGGAAAGCTAAGTTTAAAGAGCTAGCACTACTCAAAATCACTTTTAGGTGTGTATGAGAGCTTGGTGTCCCAGCCAAACCTTACCCTTCCCCTCTGTTTCTTTACACTTAGTATTTACTCTGGCATTCCCTTTCCTATATTAAATATCTGAATATGCTTTCTCCTTAGAATAAATCTGGTTGTGTGTTCATTGTGGCTAATGCCTTTCTTGGCCTCCTTTGTAGGAAGAGGGGCTGACTAAGGAGAATGGCTCTGGCCAGTGTAGCCTGCTACTTTGTGGGTACAAAAACAGCAGCTGGTGGCCAAACTTGAAGAGATCGCAACTGTGAAGAAAATGGAGCCACTCTGGAAGCTGGCTGGGTATGAAAGGTGTGCTGTGAAGTGTATAGCTCTCAGGAAGAGAGAGCATTGCAGCAGTGGCTGTATCCTTTGAGGGGTTGGTAGTCTTGAGTGTGAAAGTATTTCCTGAAGATCTAAATGTGGACTGTCATCCTTCCCAGGCTGAAATGGCAGTGGGAAGAAATGCTGCTGCGTGCAGGTGAAATCAGCATCTCTAATTTCTTGTAAATTTCCAATTCCAGGTGCCAAGAGCTTTCTCCACCTGCAGCTACCTTTTGGTGCAGGTGGCTGCCTGTCCTCCACAATAACAGTTTGCACTGCACTACAAACTGACAGCTAGAACAACAAACAAATGAAACAATCCTTTCGGAGCAGGCCAAACCAAATTCTGCTGTTTCTTGCCTTGAGTGTTGCGTTTATTGAGCCCTGTAACTTAGAATGCTTGCTAAGAAGGTGGTTTTAAGTCTTTGCTTGTGTCCTGCAGGAAGTTGAAGCTTTTCTCTTACTGCATTTTCTCCATCCCATACTGCTGTTTCAGACAGTGTGGGAAGTGCTGCACAAAATGAGGATTTGGCTCTCCCATGTCTTTACTCTGGCCTACTCTGACCAATGCTTGTACCACAGTGCTGTTAAGACAAGAAAGACCCACAAAGAGGAATTGCATATGTCAGTGGGCACAACCAGGCTTGATTCTAGACTTAGTTGTTGTTAGACTTAATTGAATCTTTCAGTGTTTGGATTCTTAACTTTCAAATTCTGATTTAGATGTTTATCTGCCTGCTTTATAGTTTGTCCAACCTCCAACAGGGGAAAGAGATCCAAACAAAGTAGCATTCACTGCTTGCTTTTGCTTACTCTGGCATTTCCCACAGCAGATAATTCCTTCAGCAGAGCAGCAGACCTCCATGTCTCCTGTCTCAGTGGCTTGAATGCTCTCCTGTCTCCTAAATGCCCACCTACTGACTTCTCAGCTCCTGCTGCTGTCTGTCTGGTGTTGCTCTAGGCCAGTGCCACGTTCCTGGGGCAGGGGTCCCATTTGGGACATTCAGGCTATGGTGCTCACTGTTCAAGTGAAGGAGATGATGACAGCTCACAGAAAGGCACTGCAGGCCTGTAAACAATGAAAGGTGTTCTTCCATCCCCTACGTTCTTATTTCATAAGATGAAGTGATACATTTGCCTTGAGTAAAAATGCAAAGCCAAAGATAATGAATGATAGACTATGGCTGCAAAGCACTGTTTTGTAGCACATAAAAGGCTTTTAGCATTTCAGTTATCATGTACAGATGCACTGGGTCAGGTTCTGCAATGGTTACAAACAACTCACCCAAATTACCTATTCTGCCTGTGCATAGCAGCATTCACTCATATTCATACAACACAGAGCAACTATTTTGCTGAACTCATGGGTCTTTGGCATGATTACACCCAGCAGACAGCTCCCATTACTTTCTACTAGCAATGAAAATGCCATTGGGAAAGACAAGCTTGGTGTAAAGACTGCAGGTGGTCAAAATGAACATTTATTGCTGACAGTATAAAATATGTTTCCAAGTGACTTTTAAATCAGAGGAAGAAACTAATCTCCCTGTAGAGCTTTTGCTGGGACTGCAATGCCATCTGTGCAGTGACCACAGGCAAGAAAACCCCAGTCTTCAGAAAACCATCATGTGCTAAAATGGGGTTAGCCCAAATTAAGTTACTTCTATGCATCTGTTTTGCAGTTGAGTGAAGAAGCTGAGCTACAGATCGAGCTTCATCAACACGAGACTCATTTAAGTGTTATCCTTTTCTTACCAACCTTGATATTTTTCTCACAGTAAGTATGTCTCCAAACTAAGTGCTAAGATACATACAACAAGCCCGTACTTTTTTGCTATGCTAACAATATATTTCCAGCTCTACATCTCTACTATATTTTCAGATTTAAAAAGACAGTGTTTTTCTGACACAAAATGCATTTCATGAATGAAATGAAACTTGTCCAGCCCTTACCATGTGCAGAACTGTGAATCTTGGCAAGCATATGTCTACAAGCTTTTATTCTGATTTCTTTTCCTAGAGGTGGATGAATGGAATGAGAAGTATATGAAATAACATACTTTTTAACAATTACCACATACCGTACATGTACCAATACCACAAACCATTGAGATGAGTTATAGTGGTATTCCTCACAGTTAATTTCAGCAGCTTACAGTACAGATGCCTCCACCCGAGGCAGACATCTGAACTTACTTTAGAGCTGAGGGTGAGGTGCTTAATCAGGCCTTGGGGCCCTGATGATCCTGACCATCCTCGGCTGGGCTCTTCATCCTCAATAAAGCTGAGCTGGGAGCCCTATTGTTCCTTCTTTGAGCTCCATCACAGTGCTGGCTCTCAGCTCAACTGCTTGGGGCTGTAGGTGCAGATCATCCCAGTGTATGGACCAACTTCTTGACCGTGATCCATTTCAGAAGTTATGCATCCATGGAGGTGCATGGCAATTAGGGTTGAAAAGGAATTTAAAGATTATCTAGTCTAATCCCCTCCGTGGGGAGGGATTAGAGACAGCCCCTCCAGATCAGGCCCCCGAGGCCCCCATACATACTAGTCTTGACCATCTCCAGGGATGGGGCACCTGCAGCTGTTCTGGGCAGCCTGTGTCCTGAAAAGACCAGCAATGGACATGTCACTTGGTTTAAGAGAACTGTCTGCTTCTATGGAGAGAAGGAGGAACCCCTTGATTTGTTCACTATGGCAGGGCAAGCTATTTCCCTGTGTGTTGCTCAATGAAAAAAAAACAAACCACATGCCACTCACGAATGGAGGAAAAGTGGTATTGGCATCTTTTGTCGGTAAATAAATACACCATTGCTGTGAAGGTAAGGCTGCTTGACTGACATCATTGTCAAAGGAGGAGCACAGCCTGCTGCTTCCTGTATAAATGTCAGCTCTGCAGGAAGACTCCAAAGCTGCTGGGCTGCTGTGCTGTGCTGTGTGCAGCAGAAGCCACCATGAAGCTGACTGTTGTTTTTCTGCTGGTTGCCCTGGCGTCTTATAGCTGCTCTTGTAAGTATGATTTCCATCAGTTTCTGCTTTCGACCTGGGAAACAGTTAAACATGAAGCACTATTTCTCCTCTGCAACCGTCCTAAAACCAGGAGTCTGAACAGATTTTGTGTTTTTGGTATCTGAGTTGCTAATGGGCTGATAGCTGCAGTCTGACAGCGATGGGTTCCTTGTTTAGGTGAGCTCTAATTGTTGACATGGATGAATTCTCCAGCCATGAAGGTACACAGCTTTTCTGGTTAGCCTCACTTACACCTGGACTCTTATTTTCACGTGTCTACCAGGAAGTGATTACCCTGAAGAAACATATTTCAACCAATTACATTTGGTCTAAAGACACAGCTGTTGGAAACTGCACAATGTCCTTTGGCTCTAACTGTCACTGACTGCTGTCTGTTCTCATGTTTTTCCTTTTCAGCATCTGCTGCTTGCGATGTTCTGCGTCAGTTTGTGCTGTCAGCTCTCTTTGATCCTTTGGATCAATACCTGGAGTTCATTGAGCCCTATGTGGGGTCTTCTCCTTCGGTCAGAACTGCTGCCACTCAGCTGAAGTTGTGTGCAGAGGATCACTCAGAAGAGTTGAAGGAGGCAAAAGTAGAGTTGATGGTAATTTAATTCTTTCTGACCATGGTTTTGTTCATTTATTTTTCTTGGAGCTAGACCTAAATACTAGTCTAATGAGGACAAAAGTAATTTTGAATGTACACCTTCATTTCCATCCTTCTCTCTTGAGATGTCAGCATCATAATTGATTTGAAAGGGCTGTAGAAGACCTTCCCTGTCCCAGCTGAAAGCTGGAAAGGGTGAATTTCCTCTAGCAGCCTTCTACTCCCAACTGTTGAGTGCATGCTGGAGAAACCAAGCCCTGCTGGTTGGGGCTCAGAAACTTCCCTACCTGGCATTGTGCCCAGAAGGGGGACATTTTGGAGGAGATTTAGGGCAGTAGACCTTAGAGATGCAAGGGAAGACGGCAGTTGAAGTGAAACTTTTGTGATGATTCCAACGAAACAGGATGGGGAACTGCATTTTCCCTACCTATTTTTACCTTGTGCTATGCCTGCACACACTGTTCTTACTCTTTTATAGGATAACTTGCTAAAACGCTGTGAAGAGCAGGAATGATTCCAAGGCCCTCCTTTGTGATGGCTCCAAATGCTGACTGACCCTGAACTTCCACCTTCCCATTTTTCTCCATTTCTTGGACAAGAACTTTCACACGCTAACAGAATAGAGCCAACTGTGTTATCTAGGATCTGCAACCCTATCTTCAAACCATTTAGGTTTCTCACAAGAATAAAATAAAAACAGTAACATGTCTTTGCTGATCAGTTTTCTTTATCAAATGATATGATGATGATTGGCTTTGGGTCATCCTTACTAGGATTTGCTTCTCTCAAATACATAGGTATTCACATTTACAGCTGTCATTGAGGAGAGATGATGTGGTATTGCAAAATATTGCAGAAAGTTCCCAATGAAATGTTAAGCCTGGGAGAACCACTGAGATAAATTTAGTCCAATCCACCTTCTTGAAAAAATCCAGACAAATAAATAGGATGATTCCATGGCAAATTCAGCACCTCTGTGTACAAACGTGGATAGGACAAGAAGCTTCCACCAAGCAACACTAACAGCTGTCCTCCATCTATGCTCTGTTGTACAGCTATGTGAAAAAAACTGGTGTAGCACCAATATGTTTTGGAAGCTGTTAAACCAACTTGTTGACTGAGGTATGGGAATAATGAAAATTTGTTGAGGTTTCCCTATGAGGAAGGAATAGAAAGAAGCCTAGCAACCCTAACTAGCTGCCAGCTAGCAGAACTAGGTCTGTAACTCAATAGTTAGCTGGCTCTGCTGACTGTTGCTTCAGCTGGCCAATAGTCCTTTAATTTTTACCTCAAGAGTGTGCTTCACTTGTTTTTAACGTAAGATAGGCAAGGTGATATTATCCCAAAGTTAATCAGCAAATCTGATTCAGCTGCCAGTTCAGATGGAAGTGATCTCCTCATGCCTTAATGGTGAAGGTGTATGTTTGACTGTAGAGCACCTGAAAAGCTGCGTAGAAGAAGCTATCAAAAATGTGCTTCCTTGGTTTGTAGCTATTTTCAATCATGTGTATCAGCTTTCTCTTTTTAATATGTGTATTGCCAGACTGCAGACTGTGGTGCACATTAGGCCAAGACACTACGAGAAGGGATGCTACAGAATAGAAGTAAAGTAAATGATAATAATAAAATAATTACGCAAGGGAAGTGGCAGCGTGCATGACGCCATCTCAGAGGGCTGGCATTTGAGCTCAAAAAGTGCCTCAAATGAAATGAGTAGATGAAGTGTATTGGATGCTGACATTGCAGAGAACAACCTTGTGCTGCGCTTCCAAAGCCATACATCTCATGTGTAATGTCAGCGTGAACTCTCACTGACAGAGCAGTATGTTCACTGCTCCAAGACCAACGGCAGCAATTAATGAATGCAGAGGTCACCCACATTTTTCTTCTATCCACTTCACAATCATGGCCTGGATCCAATCTTAGCACAGCTGCATGACCTGTTGGGACCATTCCCCACATATATACCCCAGGTTTTTGCACTAAGCTATAAAGGTAGCTCTCTGGCATTCACAGCTTAATGCACAATGTACAAGAAAATGGCTCTCACTGCCATGAAGCTGACTGCTACTGTGCTCCTCATCACCATGCTTTGCTGCAGCTCACTTGGTAAGTTTTGCCAATTAAAAATATTGGGTGGGTTCACGATGTGATATATGTGCTCTGCAATGTGATGGCCAGTATTTGAACACTCACTGTGGGCTCACCTTTGAACGGATGGATTGATCCAGAATCAACAACAGTATATCTGCACTAGATTAGATGCTCTGTCCTGCTGGTTCTAGAGACCAGATCAGATGTGGGGACTCAACATTAGGCAAAACAAACCCAATACAACTTTGTTTTTAATGATGGGTAACTACTACCATTACCTATTGTTACCCCTAGGCTTGGTTCCTTGACACAAGGGTACAGAATTTGATGCCTAATAACTGATGCCAAAGTGTCAGACAACAGAAAACAAATGTGGGGAAAAAAACAAATTTGGGAGGTAAAAATGCAAGTGAAAACAGATAATCCAATTCAGTGTGAAGTGGTGTTGGCTGGAGTAACAGCCTACTTAATCCTTCTGAGGTCATTAAGCAAAAGCCTAATAATGTGGAATTGGAATAAGAGAAAGAGCAGGCTAACCAGGAATGTGATGTACGTTGATATAACAGCCTAAGTTATTACATCAGCTAAAGAACCTAATGACAGCAGGTAAAGAATATGGATTTTAATTAATGTGATTCTCACATTAAATCTCATAAATTAACAGAAATGATAACAAAAGAAAGGGAAAACCCCCAAGAAATTTACTAGAAGGGTGACAACTTAAAATACTGATGATTATTTTTTTTTTTTAATCAAAGCTCAATAACTTAATAAAGATAGCTTATACGGAGAGATACAGAAAGGAGATCAGATGGTATGAGCAGCCCTGCAGTGAGGTTTTGGAATAACAGTATGGCAACCTTAAAAGCAAAATCAGGCTTTACAGGCAGCTGTGTAGTACCAACATCAGAATGCTACAAGATTTGGACCTGAAGAAAGGAGAGATTAAGAGAGTAGAACATTTTCAGTTTATTTTCATCTAAAAATGCTGACAGCTTCAGAGGGAGGATGGAAAAATGATTATTACAGGTAGGGTTTGATATTCATGGAGAAGCTGAATGTGTACAAGTGAAAGTTTTGTTATATTCCCGTTTGTATTTCATACTCCAGGTGCTGGATCTTCTCATGAAGTTGTCCCTAGTCTTCTTCAGACACTTCTTGAAGGCTCTTTAAAACAGCTGTACGCTGGGCCAATTTCTCGGTACAATGTTGATGAGATGACTTCAGCTGCTTTGGCTGAGCTAAAGACATGTATTGATAAGCTTTCTCCTGAGCATTTAAAGGCCCTTGTCAATCTGCTGGTAATTAATTCTTTTTATTATTCTCACAAATAATAAACATTTATAACCGTGCAGCTTTGTGCCAGGTTCTGGACAAAGAGCATCCAGGTATTTTAACTTAAGCATTCCCTAACTAAACTTGAGGCAGTGGGGAAGAAGAGCTGTCAGCAAATGAGTTTGTAATCATGCAAATGCAATTTAAGAAAGGTGAGGCAGACGTTTTATTAACTGCAGAACCACTTTGGTTGGAAAAGACCTCTAAGATCATCTAGTCCAACCCCAAACCATCACCACCATGCCACCAAACCATGTCCCTCAGTGCCACATCCACACAGTTGTTGAACACCTCCAGGGACGATGACTCCACCACCTCCCTGGGCAGCCTGCTGCAACGTCTCATCGTTCTTACTGAGAAGAAATTTTTCATAATATCCAATCCAAATGATGATCACAGCAAGAATGTTTGGGCATGTCTCCACATTCCCTGCCCAGTGGTTGCAGAGACTTTAATGTTAAAGCCAGAAGTGCATTCTTAGGATGAATGAACTCCAGAGAATCATTTATGAAGCCAAGTCTCCATTCCCAGGTGGGATGGACCCCTCAAGCATCTTGTTAACAGCCACAGCTGACGCTACGGTGGGGCCTGTAGGAGTGGCATGCCCACTGTTGTCTTAGGTAGGAAGTGAGAGGTAGAAACAATCAGATCAGTAGCTTTGGTCAAAAGGAACGTTTGCTTGGATACACCTTCAATCAGACCTCTAGAATATTCAATATTTGCAATGTTATTAAAATTAATAACTCTCCTCTTGTGCAATTTTGTGGAGACACCAACTTCCCCCATGGAAGAAGCACCTTGCTTCATGCAGGTGTGTTTGTAGGAGCAGAGCCAGGATGAAAAAGAAAACTTACAGATAATGGCCAGCAAGACTCCAGCCTGACACCTTTGGTCTTTGTTAGTGTTTGCCCACAATCTCACAGTGTGTACTGAGCACCCACGGGTGTGAGACCAAGCCTTTTCCTCACAAAAGTCCTGCCAGAGGTTATGAGTTCAATGCATAGCTCACATAAATTTGGCTTTTTTTCTGTGGTTGCATATTTTTAAGGATTTGTACATGTTTTTATGTTATTTTTTTGAAGTGAGTATGCTACATTCACTGCTCTTTCTGTTTCAGAAACAAATCCGAACAGAAGCTTAAACCACCAAATATTTGATCCACTTGCTGATAACACTCCCACAGCTTGCAGTTGCTCATGTCCAAAGCCTGTGGGAAAGTAACAAATACATATAACAAAATGGAGAGAACCAGAATGGTGGCAATTCCTCAACTCTGTGCGCTGACTACAGAACCCAGTCACCTTCCAGTGTATTTTAGATCTTATTTCTTTAGAGGTAAAATCCAAGCTGTAAATAAAATTCAGACAGTGTTTTAAAATGATCTCTCTCTTCTGTTTTTATAAATAAAGGTTGGTTTGAGGTTTTTTTTCTTTCCTCCTTTCTGCTGTTAGGGCAAGATGCCATTTGTTTCGGTAAGGAATAAATAACAAAATTACTGTATAGAGTTATTATACATTATACAGCACACATAGACAAGTCCTCAAGTGAAGCACTTTGAAGTCCAAGTTGCTGATGTCTTGCTGAAGGATCACAGCTGGCCTTTCTGAAGACAAGTGGTGCTACTTGAATCCAGATCTCTGCCAGCTTGGCCAGTTACTATAACAAAATATGGCTCTAGTAATAGAAACTAAGAGCAGATGAGAGAACTGCCTACAAACAAACACTGAATTTCAGTATACAGCCTATACAGTCTATCATTTTTGCTGCTACTGATGACTTGAACAAGTACCCCAGCTCAGAAAAAGTGAAGGATGTGTCTGTGTATTTCTTGGTTCACCAAGGAATCAGTCAAATACAATTCTTTCCATATCAATAAAACTGAATGCAATCCTGCCTATTTGAGGAATATGAAAAATAGTTTTGCTCTGCTGTGCACCAGAAATAAATGTTTCTTCTTTGAAATCAAAAGCAAAAACCTGAATGTGAACAATTCAGAGAAAAGCAAGAGATAAAAGATACAGTTTCAAAAATACTGATATGTCTTAAGAATTGGTAATTGGGTCACACAGAACTTGCATTCATTGGAAAATTCACAACATGGTCTGTGCACTCTTTCAATCCACTTCAGTGTTCTCCACACTCCTTATCCATTTCTAGCAGGGAGAGATCATTTTGCCATCAGTGTCTTTATACACTAATGTGATGAATGGAGGACAGTGGACAGGGAAACAAGCAAACACTCGGTCCGAACAAAAAGTCATCATCAGCTCTTCTTCCCCTCTCAATCCCAAACCCAGAGGTAGTCTGTAATTATCCCACAAGTCTGCAGAGTGAGAACGAATGCGGAAGGAAACAGTCCCACAAGAGGTAACAGTGCATGCATCTCAGGATATCTGAGTTAAATTTTTGGATCTGCCACTTCCATTCTCCCAAAAGTAAGCGTGACCGTTCTCAGGAAAGGTTGCCTCTTTGTGAGTATGAATGCTGAGCACAAAGGGTTCCACTCCTCTGTGGAGGCTTCGAGATACTCTCATCCTTTATCAGGCATTTATTTCATTCATAGAGAGAAAAACGAGTAGGAAATTTAATCCAAGGCAACTATTTACAGTAGCACTCACAATGCTTGGAAGCGGGGTTTGAAAGCACTTGCTAATGATCTCCTGTCACTCTAAAACCAATCTTGAAACAACTATCATTGCCATTTGGATCACTGCACGAAAAGAACAACAAACCTTAAAGTCTCAAATGAGATCAAATCTCAAATGAGACCAAATCTGGATTTCTGTTGCTCGCCAGAGAAATATTTGCATTGTGGGTTTGATCCACACAAGGACCCTTTGGGAGGATTTCAATATTGTACAGTCTTTGTTTTTTAGAGACATAATATTGAAGCTGTTGGCAGTGCAGAATGACACAAATGGACAAACAAAAAGTGAGGAAAAGTGGCAAAGCTGACGGTCTGCGGGAACGTTACTCTGAGAAAAACACTTCCTTAGAGAAGTTTCAACATTTCTTGCAGCTCATCCTACTCGCTCAGCTACTCCTCAAGCAGGTCAGCACTCTCACACAGCTGCAAGGCATCTGCTCATCTTCTTTTTATCTCCAAAGTACCCCAGTCCTTGAGTGAGCGGTGGGTGGGAAGGAGGGGGAGGATGCTGGTCAGAAAGCTAGGGGCACTGCTCCTGCTTTGGGGTGAGGAAGCATGAGGTTTGTGTCTGCTGCTCCTGGGACCCCACCCTGAGGTTTCTCCAAGCAGCAAGGGCAGATGCAGAGCTTCCAGAGACTTCATTGGCACTTGTTACCCAGTCCAGCAGGATACAAGGCCAACAAAATGACATGACTGGTCACGTCATCCAGTGGGAGGATCAGACCCAAACGTCCGATATATAGCAGTGCTCTGTCTGCATGGCTCTACAGTGAGTCCAGTTGTCTTTCAGGTAAATTGTCAGCATACAGCAGGAGAACATCTCCAGGATGAAACTGGCACTGCTGATAGTGCTGGCCATGCTGGCAGTGTTCTGCCATCCTGGTAAGTACCACTGGCTTTAATCAACCTCTAAATGATCTGTACAGCTCTTCACAATGTGAAAACATAATTTACAGTCAAAGGATCATTCTTCCTAATGAAAACATAATTTACAGTCAAAGGATCACTCCTCCTAATTGTTTCTTATTTGCTCTTCAGCTGTTCTTATCGTGCACCTCTATTTTCCATCAGGACTGAGGACTTCTGAGCAAACAAGGCAGAGATGGCACTGCCAGGGGGTCAGGGATGCTGGGCTTCCCACAGAATACAGCACTATGACACACCATGTCCAACTGTCCCCATTACACTGCCTGCACAGTGAAGAGTTCAGAGGCTGGAAGCACTTCAGCAGCAAAATACACCATATGAACATATGCATGTGCATATTTTATTTTTGTGTTCAAGAATAGTTTGTTTCAATGAGATGGGTTAATTTTCATGTTCTCCAGCTTGGCTCGTTTATACTTCTATTTTAGCTGCAGCTTCACCTTGTGAACTCCTCCAGAAAATAGCAGAAAGGTTTCTCTTTGGATCTGTCGATGAATATATGGATGCAGTATCGCCATTCATCACAACACCCGCTATGAATGCGATGGAAAGCAGTTTGAAGAAATGTGTGCAGGCTTCTGTCACAGACAAACAGGCTCTTGCGCTACTGCTGGTGAGTTCCCCCTCCCCACTTGCAAAATATTACATGAGATTCAAAATGCAAGAATGTTAAGTGAAGGAATTTTGTGCTACTTCTAAATCTGACCCCTTTAAGCTTGGTTTGAGGAGGAAATGATGGTGTCATGCACACCCCAGAGGAAAAGCGTATGTGCTGCATAATGAACAAGCACTTTAAACGCCTTGTCTGATGTTGGCCAAATCTGAGACTGCAAAGCTGAGGTCTCAACAGTTGCTCTGTTTCTAGGCGTTTCAGAGGAAATAAACCTTGCAAAGGCTAATGAAAATCTTCAGGGCAGATTCAGAGATTATCCGATACCTGAGGACCCAAGTCAGGACTTCACTGTGAGGAACTGGTTCTGGCTCCCAAGCTTTGGGTCTTTCCCAAAATGGCTATGAGCACACAGACCCCCATGTTGCCCTTTCTTTGGCTAGTGGCAATTTGCTGTGTTTTCCCAGGAAATCCGAATGCTCACCACCAGGAAAGTTCAGCCCACTTCAGCTTCAGTGGACGTTTAAAAGGACACTTCGCTTTACCAATCTTTTCCTAAACACTGTTTGGCTTCTTTTTTTCATTTTAGACTCGGATATTTGGCAACTGCTGAAGACGACACGAATCTGCTATCGTCGAGAAGCCAGCGAGAAACCAAAGCTCGCAGAATGAATGATCGAATCATCGAATGGTCTGGGTTAAAAAGGACCTCCAAGATCATCCAGTTTCAGCCCTCTGCCACGGGCAGGGTCGCAAGATCCGCTGCTATCTGCCTGTCCCCTACTCCCTGAGTACTTTCTTCTCTCTCATCCCGCAGTCACTATAAGGAACCTCCTCTCAATTCACCTTTCAATAAACTCAATGCGATTCAGCCCTTCGTTCCTCCTTCAGCGTTTGCTTTCGGGAAACGATCTAGCCAGACCCCCGTCGTTACAGGGGAGTTGGACCGGGTGACCTTTAAAGGCTGCGGCCACTCGCACAACAACTCCCCGGCCCCGCGCCGCTCGCTCCCGCAGCTCAGGGGCGGTACCGGCCCGCGCTCGCGCTCCGCCTCTGCCCGGCGCAGTGCCGGTCACGTGGTGGCAGGGCGGCTGCCCCCCGGCCGGTCCGGCCAGCGGCGAGCCGCGCTGATGGAGGCGGGAGCTGCCGCCGAGACGGAGCCGCTGCTGCCCTCGCGGAGCTGGAGGGCGGCGGGGGGCGGTGAGTGCGTGGCGGAGGCGGCCTGCCGCCCCGCGCTGCCCCGGCTCAGCGCGGGTTGCTTCCGCCGTCGCGGAGGCTTCCTAGAGTGCCGCGTCTCGCGTCCGGCTTGGGTCGACCTCTGTGTCCTTTATGAGGAGGAGCGGTGCGGTGCGGTGCGGTGCGGTGCGGCTGCTGTCGGCTCTTAGCCCCGCGGCGTGCAGCGAGTCATCCTTTCTTTCTTTCTAACTTTGCAGCCGCCGGAGCTGCCGAGGACCTCCGCATCGACCAGGCCGTGGTGTTTATCGAGGACGCGATACAAGTAAGTCCGACCCGGCTGTGCGACACGGTGCTGTCACCTGGCGCTGCCGTGCTCCGCAAAGCCGGCTCGGAACCCCAGATCCCTGCGGTACCTCAGTTCCAGTGCGCTTCTGCCCAGAAGAAATGTGTTTTGTTTTGTTTTTTTCCAATGCAATTGTGTTGAAATAGCGCCTTCTCTTCCCGTTTGCCCAGCAGGCGCTGACTGTGCTGCTTTGTGGGTGGATGTGCCCTTTTTTTAATTTATTTTAAGCTAGCATCTGGGCAGAACTGTGATTTGCCTCAAAACATGGTTACGGAGCTTCAGAGCTGGCAAACTTTGAGGTTGGTTTCAATGGAGAAGCTGGAACTGTTTGCTCGAGCAGCACTGGCGATGCATGGAAGTCTCCATTCCCCTTGTGTAGAGCTGCAGGTTGAAGCTTCTTATTTTCACAGTTGTGTGCATCATACGGCTTTTTAGAGGGACGAAGCAAAAGATCCGTGAATGGAAGGAGTGCTGGAGAGTGAACCAAGTGTATGGGCCTCTTTGGCAAGCAGGTGGAACCTTAAGTTGTGAGCTGCTCCAGCTGCTGTTACATGTAGCAAGGGCAGTGCTGCCACGTTGGTTATCCAATAACTGAGCGATCTTTAGGTTGAGAAAACCTCAGTAGAATCTTTCCCGTTGCGCCCACATTGGCTGTAGTCAAGGCATAGTCATTGGTGAGTGCTAGTTTAACAATAACTCATGCAGTAATTTCTTTATCTTCTTGTGAAATTGGGTTTGTCTCAAGCCTTGTTGATGAAGGTATGGTTTATTTTTGCAACCTTATTTTTGTCTGTGATGCAGACCATGTGTAATGGTTCAGTGATCTTTTTTTTTGCTTTCTTCCTACAGTATCGATCTATAAATCACCGTGTGGACTCTAAATCCCTGTGGCTGTATCGCTGGTATTATTCAAGAATTTGCCAGTGGTGAGAACTTGTTATTGTTTGTGCTTTTTGGGTCAGGAATAAGTCTTAGTCTTTTTTTCTTCTTTTTTTTTTTAAGAATACTTAAATAATTGTCCTTTTATGCTTTAGAACACACTGTAGGAAGCAAACAATGAGTACATGTAGATGAGATAGGAGTGGAAAGCAGCAAGGTGTACAAAAATGTGGTGAAGAAGAGCATGAGCTTTTTAACAGGGTCTGTTGTGATAGGACAAAGGGAAATGGTTATGAACTACAAGGGGGGAAATTTAGACTGAATGTAAGGAAGTAGTTTTTTTACAATAAAGTTGGTGCAGCACTGGCACACAGGTTGCTCAGAGAGGTGATTGATGCACCATCCCTGGAGATGCTCAGAGTCAGGCAGGACGGGGCTCTGAGCACCCTCATCTATCTGTAGGTGTCCCTGTCTATTGCAGGGAAGTTGGACCAGATAGGCTCTAAGGGTCCCTTCCAACTCATCATTTCACAAAGTCTGTGGCTCTCTGGAACAGTCATAGGACTGCTGCATGATGGATTATTGGTACGATGCCCAGCAGTGTGTGTTAGTTCTCTGAATATCAATTTCTAACCTTATTAAATACTAGCAGGGCTGTTTGTTGTTGTTAGCTTCAAAACCACCCCACCTAGGGCTATATGAATGTCAGCAGTTGCTGTTGTAATGCGTTGTTGTTACTACAACCTTACTGCAGTTCATGTAAATCATGCTATTCAGGTGCTGCATTGCGAGTGCTTTCATTTCTACCCGAGCAGGATTTTGAGCTTCACCATTACCATAATCCTGGCGTTGGCTTTCATTGAAACACCATCCTCACTTACTGTCACATCAGATGTGCGGTACCGCCTTCCTGCGTGGGATCCTCCGTGCGGCCTGACCGAAAGCATCGAGCTGCTGTGCTTCCTGGTCTTCGTGATCGATGTATCTGTGAAGGTGAGCAGCGCTTCCACCTGCCTCTGAGTGAATGGCTTTGGCTTGGCTGCTTGTTTGAGACTGTAGAAGTTGGGCTTTGTAATAAACAGAGCTGTTCTTTGGATCCTTGTTTTGGAATGACTTCGCTGAATGAACTTTTTGCCACGCGTGGCCTGTGTGCCCCTGTCCGTTCCATTGATGTCAGTTAAAGACTTGTAGGAAAATTCTATTATTGGTGCATTCTTTGATTGCCGGGAGCTCTTTATAAAGAGCACAATTGTAAACCTGGGGATACTTGAAAAGCAATCGGTGCAGACTTCATTAGGGTGCTGGAATTTGTTTTAAGTTATTGTGCTGCTTTTTTTTTTTTTTTTTTTCCTCCCCCAGAGTTACTTAATTGGATGGGAAGAATTTTGGAAAAATAAGTGGCTGATGGCTTATATCCTGACGTTAATTATTTCCCTTACTGATTGGGTTGTGTCGCTGAGCTTTTTCTGCACAGAGGTAAGACGTGCTTGCTGCTTTCTGCAGGAACTGTGCAGTGTGTCTGGGCAGTGAGGCAAGGAGGAGAAGCTGCAGAGGGATGCACAGCTGTGTGATGCCTTGGAGAGCTAAGGGGAGGGGTGAGATGGGTCACACTGGATCGAATTTATTGTTGCTCGCTTGCAGTCAGCATTAAGAAAATGCTAATATGATAAAAATACTGAGATGTAGACAGCTTAATTGCTTTTGGGTATGTTAAGGAATATCAGCATCTAAGCCTTGTCAGAGGCAGAAATTGCTGTGTAATAAGCAGACCGTGATATGTTTAAAAACAGCTGAAAACTGAAACCAAACCCTAATTTCAAGATGTGTGTCTATTTTTAATGAAAGCAGCTTGTTATTGATTCACTTCTTGAAACGGATCTTGGCAAAAAATGCAGAAATGCAATCGCTTGACCTGTTTGTCATGTTTACCCAGCAGTAAAGTTAGGTTTCTTTAAAAATGCAAGTTGAAATTTCAATAGCCTCACCAGACCATTAATTATAAACAGTTTTTCTTTTAAAAGGAGGTCTGTAGAGTTTCCTTTAGGCCTTTTTTGACTTTGGTGGGACAGAATTTAGCTTCTGAGAACAGCCTTTTATGCTGCACTGATTTTTTTTTTTTTTTTTTTTTTCTGGTTTATATATGTATATTTAGATCTGTTTTGACAAACATGCACTTAAGACCACAAATACTTCGTGGGAGCTCAGCATCTGATCCACTGTTTTGTTTTGCAGACTGTAAGAATAAGAAGAATTCTTCGTCCTTTCTTTCTCCTTCAGAATTCTTCGATGATGAAGAAAACATTAAAAAGTATCAACAGCACATTGCCTGAAATGGCAAGGTAGGTAACAGCACAGAAAGCATCCCTTCACAGTAAGTCTGTAGCAACCCTTTGGAGTGTGATGCCTCAGTAGCTTTCTTGAAATGGTCTCTGAGATCAAGTAGTGATGGATGGGAAGCTGTAGTAATTCTGTGGCTCCTGTATTCTGTAAGAGTTCTCAAGAATGCATGTGATGTGACAAGGAGGATTTTTTTGATGCTGATCGAGTGGTTTTCTTTTTTTTTTTCCCCTTTTCTTATTCTGTTGAGTCCAGCCCTTTTGTAAGGGAAGAGCTGAGTCATCAGCTGGGCAAAGGGCTGTGCCATATTACTGTAATGTTTCCTCTTGGGGCGGTATGGGTAGGGCACAAAGGTGTCCCTCTCCCGTGAATACCACACAGCAAGGTGCTTTGTGTTCTTTTCAGGATGCTTTACTTCAGGCTTTTCATTTCTAAATGGTTTTAGAAAAACATGCTAGGATCTCTTTGACCTTAAAACTGCCTAAGTTCATGCTAAGGAGTTCTGAAGAAGTGTGATTCTTACCAATCAAAGCTTGGATGGTCTTCTGTTAGCTCCATGTAGTTTATTAAAAAATATCCTTGGGTATTTGTGTATCTCTAGCAAAGGACATGAAGGATGACGTTGATATTAATGCACATGATGTGTTCTTTCCAATAGTGTTGTTCTACTACTCGCTGTTCATCTGTCTCTCTTTACCATGTTTGCCATGCTGCTGTTTGCTCGAACAAAGGTAACCAGCTGTATTGGTGTGTAGATCTCACTGCTTTTCTGCTTACTCGTGTAGCTGCATGTCTGGTTTTCTAATCAAACTGGTGAAACTTGTTTCCCTGGGAGAGACCCACTGGGATGAGTTTGAAGTCTATTTAGAGAGATGTAAGTTGCACAGAATACTTTTTTCTATGGTCCCATACTTCTTGGTGCTGATGCTTTTCTCACAAGTGAGAAGCTTAAAGTCTGCTAGTAGAGCAGCTTCTTACAATTCTCCAGTCAATTCTTTACGTTACTTTTCTGCTTTTGTTGAAACCACCTGTGCTGTTCTGTGTCCATAGCTCTTAATCCTGGTGCTTTCTGTTTCTATTATCTCACATTTCTTTTTTTTTTTTCACTTTTCTTTCCTTATCTAGCTTTTAGTTAAGTTTACTGCAATGTTAAGCTATCTGCAGTACTGGTATCCCTGGCCTTGCCTTGGTAGGTTTTTGCCTGCATTTTTCTGATGTTTTGGCTTCTGATTTTTGTGGCTTCGTTTTTATTTTTGTTTTGTTTCTCTTCTCACTTCCCGAAAGCTTATTTGAAGTGTGATTAAAATCACTTTTGTGTTCAAGTGCTTTTGGGGTGTTCTTTCTCCTAAGCTTCCTGTATCTTTATGTATCCTTCTTTGTACTGCACTCCTTTCCATCTATAAGGCCTTCCACAGCCTTGTTTGTATGATCACTAAGACTTGTTATGTACTTTTTGCAGTAATCTTACTTCTTTCCTTAATCTTTACTGAGCCTTCATTCCTCCTGCAGTTTGTTCTTGAGCTTCTGGTCTTTTTTACGATCAGCAAATTCCTTGAATTCCTGTTACAGAATTTCTGGAATTACAAGTAGAGCTCTATTTTTCCCTTTTCTTAGTTGAATCCAATATCTCTGTATTATATTTCCATGTCACCTATAATTTCAGTTGTAATCTTTCCCAGCAGAGGGGAATACATTTTATATACCTGCACCAGGCACTTCAAAATACACTTAAGTTTAAAAAAAAAAAAAGAGAGAGCTATTTATTTTTCCTTTTTAGATTCTCTGACCTGATACCCATACATACTAATTTTAGCTAACCAGGCAGTGTGCTCAAAGGGTGCGTTAGTAATAAAATTCTGGCCTCTAGATTTGCACATTGCCTTGCATATATGCCCTAGAGGTGCAGTTTTCCATTCTTCTCAGCAGAGTTAATGGCTGTTTATTCTCTAGTGTGTGATTCATGTTCGTATTGTTTGCACTCTGCATCTTTTGTAGCTGTGTCTACTTGAACTTGGAAAAAAAACAAGTGGGTACAGCATTGTATAGCTAGAATAAAAAGTAAGCAGCTCCAGTTTTCTGCTTGAGTTTTATGTGAATTCGGATTGAATATGGGAACAGTCTGTGATATGTTTTATTTAGGTCGTGTTTAGAGTTCTTCTTGCTCTGGTACCCTTGACGTTTCTCATTTGGCTTTTTCTATCAATCAAGGGCAGCTTTAGATCCCCATGCTATCTGCTCATGTCTTTATGGTCCCCACTGGATTTGAGGTGATGGATGGAACTTTTGTTTGGAGCCTCCTGTCTCTCTCAGCTTGCTATTCTTTATTGACTGTGAATAAGTGGTTGCACTGTATTCCTGCAGGACCACTACGTTGTCCTAGTTTTTATGCTTGTCTTGTGTTTTCTTCCACATAGCAGATCTAATTGTGTGCATAAGGAATGGATTATTGACTAAAACTATCTGTGTATGTATCATTTTCTTGGTGAGTCGGTCTTAGTGATTCTAAGTGCTTCTCTGATAACAGTGAGCATTTTTCACTAGGATGGTCAACAGGACAAGGAATGGGTGGGTTACTTTCGGAATTTGCCAGATTCCCTGACATCACTGCTGGTCCTGCTGACTACAGCAAATAACCCTGATGGTGAGCACTCCATTTCAGAAATAACTCTTGTCTGTATTAATCAATGAACAGTGAAATATTGTCAGATTGCTGTAATTGTTCTTGCAGCTGGAAGCTCTTAGGAAGGTTCTGCAAAGATGATTTGTGCATGAAGTTACTCAGGATTTTTTGTATTTCTGTGCTTTAATTTATATACACAGCTCTGCAGTGGAGCTGTATGAGAGCTTTTACCAATTGTCCAAAATTGACAGAGATCTCCTTTATTTTTTTTTATCCTCTTAAATATGAAATTAATAATATATATATTTTTAATTAAATCTGTTGCAGTAATGATTCCTGCTTATTCTAAGAACCGAGCATATTCCATCTTCTTCATACTCTTCACTGTATTAGGTAAGTCATTGCTTGTCTTCATGAACTTAAATGGAGTGTAGCTTTGACATTGATGCATGCCAGCTGGAAAGGGGTTTATTTTTCTCAGAGAGCTTCATCACAAGTTTTCCTTTATGGCTTTTTAAAAAATCGTTATTTCTTGACCATGTTCTGTCTTGCAAGATAGGTTTCACAAAAGGCTCTTATTAAATAGTTCAGTTTTTTTTTTTTTGTAACTTATCATTAGAGAACAGATACACAACTGCATGTACAATGTTAAGCTTTAGTTTTAGAGGAGAAATTCAAGTAGACGGTCTTTTGAATTCTTATGTGTGATTTGCTATATGCACATATGAAACTTCTTTGCAGTGCTCATGTGATACACTGACATTTTTTCTATCTTAGGAGGGAAAGTTTTGTGAAGTTTGTGAATCTTATTTTTTTTGTCTTTTGAAAACTAATGGCTGCCTCTCATTTGAGACGTGATTGAAATGTCTCTTGATTACTGTCGAAGCTGATTCTTTTCTTGGTTGGTGTGAGAGAAGGTTGAGTATTGTGTTGTATGCTGTACGATGTAAAAATGTTTAGAATTAAATAGTTGTTGGCCTAGAATCAGAGAAATGCGATGCATCTTTGAGAAACAAGCATCTATCCCACTAATTCTGGTCACTTTTTTCTTCAAAAGGTAACTTATTTCTGATGAACCTACTTACAGCAATAATCTACAACCAGTTTCGTGGGTACCTTCTGGTGAGTAAAACTTCTCTAACATCTGTGTTCTACTGTAACCTTACGGCTGTGAAATCCTGGGTGTTTGTGGATTTACCTGTGTATCGAAGTATGCCAATCCAATAGTAAGTACAGTTTTAAGATGAGAAAGGTTCATAAAACTGATGTATGTATTTTTACCCATGTGTGCTATTGTAGCTTGATGCCTTTTGGATGAGAAAATCACGTGTTTATGTATGCTTTAGATGTGCAGCTGTGACTAGCATATGAGAAAAACGAGAATGAGAACAATAATGAAACGGTGAACAAGGGACTGTACTTTTTCAATAGCTGTTGTTGCAAAGCCCAGCATTTAATTTCTCAGAGTAGCACAGTATGAGAAGCCCTCACTAAAAACAACTTGCTGACCTTGGTGTCTATAAGAGAAGTAAAAGCTGACAAAGTTACTGTAGTTGATTCCACGAATTGTGGAAGGAACTTAGCTATGGTGGTGGTGAAACTGAGCGTTACAGGTTCTTTCTCCTTCATTGACAAGCTGTGTAGTGTGTTCTGTTGTATTAGGTACACCAGATGGAAATGCTCTGGATTTCCTTAGTAGGAAACAGATGTAAGTTCTTTTGGTTTCTCGCTGAGGTAGAATAGTTTAGCAGTATGAGAGCAGTGAGCTGAGGCAAGTGTATTTTAAAAAGAAGGGAGAGCATAGGCAAAGATGAACTTTCATTTTACTACTTCCAGTAAATGACTGGATAAGGTAGAGGCTGTGTTACACAAATGTAGTTTGTCTCACAGCTGAACTGCTGGGCAATGGGTTAAGGCTGTGTTTTGGTGAGTGTTTTTGTTTTGTGTACCAGTGTGGTGATGACTTCCCTGGCTTAGAATGAGCAGCATTTTCCTATTGTGTAAGTAAACTGTGTTTACTTGAAGTCTAGAGCCTTGTCTGCTTGGTTTCTTCCTTCCTTTGTACAGAGTTCTTGTAAGGAGTGAGAGCTAGGAAGTCTCTTCTCCAGTCATAAGACTGCAAGAGTGCCAGAGGATCAGTGTGCAATCTGAGCTGGGTTTTCCTGTTGGTCTGCAAGTCCTTCTGGTAGGACTGGACTTTGCTGATTTCAACCTTTGATCCTTCAACAATTCCCCTTAAACTGTGGGAGTGTCTGTCTGGTATCTTAACAGTCAAATCTAGTAGCTGATAATGAGGACTTTGGCAGGAAGGGAAAGAAAGCAGTATTTTGACTTCTTGGAAACAGATTGAGTTAGATAGACAAGGCCTTCTGTGAAGCTTGCTGTTGGCTTTGCCAACTGACATTTGTGTCATCTGTTTCATTTATCATACCATTTATCCTTGTTCATAACAGGGGAGTTGGGCTAGGTGATCTCTGCAGATCCCTTCCAACTCAGATGATTCCACGATCTGGTTGAATTTCCCAGTGTTAAGCAGACTGCCTCCTATTATCTTCTTAACGTGTGGTGTCTTTCTTGTGCAGAAATCCGTTCAGTCCTCCCTCTTCAGAAGACGGCTGGGAATCCGGGCTGCATTTGAAGTGCTTTCTTCCCTAAAAGAGACTCCTGCTAATGCAGAACAGTGAGTGGTGGATATTGAGGCAGTAGTGCACCCAGCAGAAAAGACCAAATTTTCAGCTCTTGTTTCAGTGTATGCAGGAAACTGATAGGGTCATGGCTTGAGCTGGTGAAGAGGTATGGCTGGCCCAGGGGACACTGGCAAATTGTTGGCACCTGTGCTCCCTGTGCAACCAGAAGGAGAGGGCCCAGGGTGGAGCCATCCTGGGCTCAAGTAAGGGCCAGCTGCTGAAGGGAGGAGCATCTCTTGGGCCTTGGCTGCTTCCTGAGAAGGGGTGCTGTGTAGCCAGAGATCCCCTTCACCAGCTGGATGAGTTCCATTCTTCTTTGTACATGACTATTGGCCTACCTTTGAATGTTTTACTTCGTATCACTAAGAAGCAAGTTTGCTTCTTCAGAAACAGAACTAGTGTGAACTGAAGATCTCTCATTGAAAAACAACAGTTTTGCTTATTTTTTTTTATTCCATTCTTCAAGTGGGTTTTTATAGTGAGTTGTCTAGGACTTTTATGGGATATTTTCTTTTCATTACTGCTTCTAATTTTATTGGCTTTAAAAGAAGAAAACAAAACCAGAACTATTGATTGTCTCAGTGGCAAGATGTCTCTTTCAGGACCCATCCTCTAAGCTCATCTTCTTTTGGATAGGTCGTATGTTAGTGCTGGAGCCTTGCTTCAAGTGCTGCAGAAAGTTGAAATGGATTCTCGCAGCAGGCAAGCAATCATGATGGTAAGAGCTGGATCTTCTTAATCCTTGGAGGCTGTCAAACTCTTGCTGGGACAGTTATGGAAGCTGATTTCTTTTTTTTTTTTTTTTTTTTTTTTTTTTTAATCACAGCAATGATTTAGGAGCAGTAGTCTTCAGCTGTTTCTGTCCTGCTTTCTTTATGAGCATGAGCTGAGTCCAGATCAGTGTCTGCTTATGTGCTGGTCTTTGCCTAGTAACAGCTTTAGTTCCAATGATTTCAAACTAAGACTGCCACTCCTGTGGTTGGTTTGAAGAAGAAGGCATTCACTGATAGGTGGTGTAGGTGAAGACTTTATTTTGCAGAGCCAAAATTCTGATTTGCTTTGGTTTATCTCTGAAAATAAAATCTCTCTCACTGTGGTCTGGAGCTGCTACCTACAGTTTGGTGTATCTTTACCATTTGAACATGGGGAGGTGTATGTAATTGTATTGCTTCCTCTAAGTTCTGATACTTATGTCAGGCTATAGGAAGAATTGTTTTGCTTATCTAAGGCCTTAATGTTGCTGTTTGCGCTGCAGTTTTTAGGTAGAGCAATTAGCTCAGCAGGAGATACAAGATGCAAAAGTTACAGGTATGGTATCAGAAAAACTGCTCCAAAAATATTATTGCTTTTTAAGGACCAAATTGGAGGAGGTCTTGGAGATAGATGTTATGAACTAATGCCAAGAGAAGGGGTCAACAAAGAGCTGTTGGTAATGGTGTGCCAGCAGTTGGCTGGATCCATTGTGAAGATACACATGTTGCTTTCTGTCATTGTCTGGGATAGGGGCTGTGTAAACAGAGTTGCCTGAAAATAGCACTCTGCTCTGTGATTAAGACTGCACTGTTTGTTAAGTACACAAATCCAATCTGAGAGTGGTGGTACTTCCTGAAGGTGCACTTAATGCAGATGTTGATCTGGCTTTCTCTTTCATGTGAAGTCACTCAAAATATGTTCCTGTGACCAGCTGTCAGCTGCCCAGTTCCAGTGGCTCTTTGAAGAGCTAGACAAGGATGCCATTAAACAAGTACGTATGTACCTCATCACTATTTACAGAGTGTCATAAGGTAGTATGGTTTTGAACAGTTCTGTATTTATGTGGAACTAAGATCTTTCCTTCTCTTTGAGGGAGACAAATGATGGGAGTGGTGGAAGGAATATATGCAATTAATAGCCTGGTTAATTTACCCACTTGAGGCATTGGAGAGGTTGGATTTTTTTTTTTCCCTTTCTTATCTTGTATTGTGCCATGATCGCCAATGCTTTTGCTCTTTGGAGATGATCTCTTGCTGATAATAGCTAGAGCTTGAAAGCGCTTTCCTAATTAAAATGGACTTGAAAAGTTTTGCTTTGAAAAGGTATGTTTCTTAAATCTGAAACTGGGCTATTTTTCCCTGCATTGTTATTAAAATCCTTGTGTTGCCTTTCAGTGTAATTGTTGTGTTCTTTTCAGCATCCTCCCAGTCCAGAGTACCGATCCCATTTCATGCGGAAAATGCAGTTTGCCTTTGGCCATCCCTACTTTGGCTACTTGGGAAATGTTGTTGCCCTTGCAAACATTGTTTCTATCTGTGTACGTAAGAGAGAAAAACATTTTTTTTTTCTTGTTGCAAAATTCAGCAGTAAAACAGTGGATTCATGGAAGATTTGTTGTTATTTAAGGTGGTTTTGGTGTTGGATGCAGATAAGCAGCCTTCTGAAAGAGATGACTTCTTCTTGGGGGTAAGATGCAGCAGTATTTCTGTGGATATTGCTGTTCCCTTAATGTGGTTAATTCTAATCTTTATTATCATTTGTGCGGTCTGAAGACTATCAACTGCTTCTTCATCATATACTATCTGATGGAAATGTTGTTGAAAATCTTGGCAATGGGCTTGAAAAGATATTTATCATACCCGAGCAATAGGTTTGATGGACTTCTAACTACAATTTTGCTGGTAAGTTTGTTTTGTTGTTAACTTCTGTATTCCTGGATTTGTTGTTTAGGGTCATATTGAGTTGCAAGATCTAGCAGGATGCCAGTAGGATTGCTCCTAGTTGAACACTGGTGTGCTGAGTTGAACAGCTTGAGCCAGTGTTGTGTTTTGCAGTGGCATGAGTGCTTTGGAATGGTACTTTGAATGTCCCTTTCCTGGAGAAATTGCTGGAAAAGTTGAGCTTCTTACAGGCAGCCTTTTTAATGTTATTTGGAAGCATTCTGCTCACAAGGATGTCTGTAATGTAGTTAAGCATCACTTATTGAATAATAAAGTGGCAGGATATTAAATCTGTTTGGTAAAACCCTGAAACCTAACTTACACAGTGTAACTCACTCAGTATCTTTCTGTGTGTCACCTTAGGACTAATTTGGATGTATTGTCAAATATAGCAATACCAGAGTATATAAGTAGAGTCATACTAGTGGCTTAAAGCTATTGAACATGTTTTCTGTTGAGAAAGGTAAGTAATATTTAAACCTCAAAATTACCAAGTTTAAAAAGGTTTTTTTACTCTTTTTCCTTTCTCTCTGTCTGAAGGTTTTGGAGATTGCAACTTTTGCTGAATATGGATTTCCTCATCCTGGTTGGTAAGTAATCTCCTTGAACCATTACACTGTCTTAGGTGTCTGGGTTGGATCAGGGGAATATACGTGCATGTTCATGCACACTTGTGGTGTTCTGCTGTAATTATCAGCCCAGTGCATAACTCACCAAACTTAGTAGAAGTTTTCCCTATTGTAGTCACTAAACTTCACGTTGCAAAGTTTAGTAGAGAAATTGCCATGGTGCTGTTCATGTGTACTGGAACAGAAAGCACAGGTCTCCTGACTTTTTTTTCTGTATGTATATTTTTTAAGTCCAAATGGTTCTTGGATAATTATCTTAATCTTTTTTCATCATTAAAACCATGGAAGTGATTGTTTCCATTTTTAAAATACATGTACAGCCATATCAGAAGAGAAAAGCAAAGAACATTTGGAGGACTTTGTAAGTCTTACTTTCAAGGGTGATTCTTGAATGTGGACAGCTGTTTGCACTCTAACAGTATCTTGAAGCACCAGTTATTTTCTCCATCACCACAAACAGATTTCGGCCCAGAAGGTTCTGGATGGCACTAACATCATGTTCTGTGATACATCCTTTAATCACAATTGCAGTTACATCTGCAGATTAAGTAGCATCTTAAAGACAAGACTGAGGTTTCTACTATTATTCTAGAATGTGTTCTGTGTGGTGCTGTCTTAGATGATATTAAGGCTAAACTTGAATGTTTGTGATGCAAATTGTGATCTAGCATCTGTTACCAAGGAGTTTTGTCACTGCTATCTTTCCTTCCCCCACCACCTGCCCACGCTTGTAGCAAGGAGCACCCAGCATGCCTGTGTAAAAGTCAGCTAATGCTCGAGCTGAGATTTGAAGTGTATAGATACTGTCTATAGAACACATACATAAGAAAGAGTGTTGACTGGGCAATCTGTCAGCTTTATACTTTCTTTGAAGACTAACTTCAGCCAGGGCTCAGTAACTTCATTGATGTCTTTTTGTAGTGGGCTGTTTCTCTGATATGTTATTTCTTCCCTAGGAGACCAGAGTTTGTGGGCCTGCTATCCCTGTGGGATATGGTGCGACTGGTGAACATGTTAATTGTGTTCAGGTTCCTGCGGATCATTCCTAATATGAAGGTTGTTTATTCCTCCACACTTCTGATATCTTTTATCAAATTACAAATTTTGTGAAAGGCTCTCCCAGTGCTGTGCATTAGCTTTTCCTTCTGTCTCACCTGAATGGGAGTGTAATTCTTCAGTCTGCACTCCAACTGTCCAGACAATTGCACAGCACCTCACAAACCCTCTTTAGCTGGTTTTCTCCACTGACGTGGTAGGGAAGTCCTGTTGATGTTGCTGTAGCTGATGCTGACATTATAAAATGGGTAGAGAAACGCATCCAGAAATTCTTGCACAGCTTGTGTTGGGCTTCAGCCTCAACTAGTGACTTGATATGAAGTCCTTAGGGAACTTTGTACTCAGGAGCTGATAGGCTCTCACTGGGTGCTGCTGGGCATTTTGATCCTGCAGAAGCTTGTCTGGGAGGAGTTCCTCTCTTCACTTTCCAGTTATGAATAGTTACACAGAGCACTCATGATCTGAAATCACTTTGACAGTTATAATCCTGCACTTAGATTGGCTTGAAATCTATGTCATCAGAGCGTCAGTGGGTGGGAATTGTAGACTAGAAATGCTTCCTCGTCAGTCTCTCTGGAGCTGTGGGATGCTTGAACTTGTTTCCTCCATATTCTGGTCTTACACCTAGCCCTTTAGGTCACTGTATCTGAGCATACCTAAAATTTAGCTTGGTATCTGCTTATGAAAAGGAGCATGGCTCTGTTCATAAATCACGCAGTTATCGCTGTAAGGATCGTCTGCGTTCAGACAGACCTCAGTTTTCCTTCTAGTAAAAATAATTTCATGCAGGTTGGTAGCATGATAAATGTAATATGTATAAAATTCTGCTTTGTTTCAGTTCATGTCTTTGGTTGTTACTACGTTGCTGGACCTGGTAAAAAACTTGAGAGCCTTTGCAGGAATCCTGGTGGTAAGTCATGATGCAGAAGTGTCAAGCACATTCTCTTTATTATGCTGGTATCTGTAAGAAGGGCAGTGAGGAAGTAAACCAGGGCCTTTGGATGTCAGTTTCTGTGACTTCTAACATTTCACTGAAATCAGGCAGTTCTTCAGTATTGTAACAAGCTGCTGTTTTGTTCTGGCCTGCACAATGTGTGCCTCAACTTCAGCTACCAGTGTCTCTTAGGATCACACTTTAAAAGGTTATTTAAGACTTTCCTGAAGTACTTGTCTCAGGTTGGATACTTCAGTTTTGAAAAAATCACCTGTTTTCTAGAAGCAGCCTGGTTTTCCTTACACTGATCTGCTTATCTTAAAATTAGATATCATAACAACTTTAAAATCATTTTGAGTTGGAAAGATCTTGAGATATTGTGTGTTTGGACATGGGGATTTCTGAAAGTCCATGCTGTCATGCTCAAAGAGTGTGTGATGTGTGTAATGTGTGATTAAAGGTTGTGTCACAGCACATGATGTTCATGGCTGCATTTCCTAACTCCCGAGTTTCTGGATTTGCAACAGTCTTCCTGGCAGAGCAAATGAGTTTGTGGGGCATTATTTTTATAATATTTTAGTTTTATTTTGTTAAGATACTTAAATTTAATGGTTAAAGACCAAGGATTTGCTGTATGTTAGGTATTGTCTCAGAAGTTTTTTTTGTATATCAAAATAAAAACTGGCTTGTCACTCATTTTATCCTAGAATAATTACTGTCATTGCTAATCTTGGTTTTAATCTTCAGTTGTGTCCTGGAGAGGGTTATGTTGCAATTTAAAATAACGTTGTCTTGTGCAAAGATAAATTGGTAACAACTTCGTTCTGCTATGCAAGTCATATATCCTGTTGGGACCTATGCATAAAACTGAGAGATGCTTCAGGAGTGTGCCAACTGAGATGTTAGCTTTTATAGTTTTTTTTTTTTAATAGTTTTTTTTTTTCTTTTTTTTTTTTTCTCCCCAGTATCTAAAGGGAGACTACAAAAGGGTGAAGACTCTTTACAAGGGTAGATAGAGGCAGGACAAGGGGAACTGGTTTTAAGTTGGAGGAGAGAAGATTTAGGTTGGATGTCAGGGGGAAGTTCTTCACAGAGAGAGTGGTGAGGTGCTGGAAAGGCTGCCCAGAGAGGTTGTGGATGCCCAGTCCTGGAGGTGTTCAAGGCCAGATTGGATGGGGCCCTGGGCAGCCTGGTCTGGTATTAAATGGGGAGGTTGGCGACCCTGCCGGTGGCAAGGGGGTTGGAGATGATGATCCTTGAGATCCATTCCAACCCAAGCCATTCTATGTTTTTATGATAGGTCAAAGTATATTTCAGGAGCTGAGTTGCCAAATGTCAGAGCCCTATGGAGTTGCAGTCTTTGGGTGAGCTCCGTTGTGCTTTACTGCAGGATCCCAAAGCTGTGCTGCTACTGCTACAGCTGTACATGGGCTTAGTGTTCTGCTGGAAGATCCTTTGATTCCTGACAGTCATAATTACAATGGCAGGAGCTTGTAGTTAGAGTCAAGTTCTTCTTTAGTGGTTATCCGTTAGTGTTTCAGTCTGGTGTCCCTACTTATGCATGTAAGATGTAATGCTTATGAAGTGGTTCTTATCCACTGCAAAATGTCCATCATGCCAGGAGTGTGAACTGTAGTTTTTCACTAATGATGAAGCAAGCAGTTGTACCATAGCATTTGCCACTTCCATTAATTTCACTTGCTTTTACTTGAGGCATTAGGAGCTGCCACTGAGCTTCTGTTGTGTTGACATCTGAGTATATCATTAGCTGATGCTAAAAGTTTTAACAAATTTTCTCCTGAAGCTTGTGCTGGTGAAGTAGTATAACTCATTAGCTACTTTCTGAGATGATCCATGTGCTTAGATAAAATATCAAAGACTAAAGTCAACTTTATTGCAAGGCCATATGCCCCATCTTCTGGTAGGCTGTGGAATGACAGCTTCAACTTAACTCCAGTGATGTCTAAAAAGAGCAGTGCAGTCTTCCTTCTCTTCGTGGACTTCTCCACTTGGTTTTCTAGCAAAACACAGAGATGTGACTAAAGACACTTCAGTCTGTAAACTCATCTTGTCTTAAGCGGTTGTAAAACAAAGGGCTCTGTACTTACTTTTAACTGAAAGTTAAATGGGATTTTGAAAAGTAAGAGCAACAATTTTTTATATATATATAATATATAAAAATATATTATATATAAAAATATATATATAATTTGTAAAAAGTATAGGTATTAAGTATTTTTATTTCAAAAAGTTCCAGGCATTTTTCTTGACTGTTGCCCTTTGCCTGTGATGCTAAGGTGAATTCTGTATAAATTGCACTGTTTTCTTATTTAGTGACAGAAATATTCAAAACTAATGCCTAAATGTATTCCTTCCAGGTGGTTTTCTATGCATTTGCTATAACTGGCATAATGCTGTTTAAAGGTGCTGTGGTTCCTCTGGGAAATGTCAGGTAATATTACTATTCAAAGTAGTACTGGATAGTTTTCAAGTGCATCTGCAAAACTGTGACTCTGAGGTTTTTATTTTGTCCTTGTGTTTGAAGCTGTCTTTGCATTAATCACACAGACTTTTTTCATTTGTTACTCTGTCAGTTTTTCTTACTGTATTGGAATTGCAGAAAGCTCACCTAAAACTCAAAATTTTTAACCTGCTGTAGCTTTAATACTTAGTTTAACGATTTCCTCTGTTTTCTGCCCAAATGAGATACTTAAATTTCTGCAAGGTACTTGCAGGAATCTTGTTTTTGAGGTATAGTATGTAGATAGCTGTGCTCATATCAGACTATCATTCTCTTACAGTCTTGTTAATACAACATATAACAACGGCACTTTGCAGTGTGGGACCTATGAGCAACTGGAATATTGGCCAAACAACTTTGATGACTTTGCTGTGAGTCGGTCTTAGCTCTCCTTCTCTCTCTGCCTGATGGTGTCCTTCTTTTTCCGAGGCTTTGAAGTATGTGATGCATTCACTCAGCTTCTCTTTTCCTCATTCTCTTCAGGCAGCGTTAGTGACTCTTTGGGATGTGATGGTAGTGAACAACTGGCAAGTCTTTTTGGAAGCATTTTCGAGATACTCAAGTCCGTAAGTAGCAGTAATAAAACTGATACAGTGTCGTATCAATTTGGCTTGTAAACAAATGAGAATTGCACAGATAGCACAGTTCCTATAATCTTATAAAGAGAGGTGCTTCTTACTTTTCTTTTGGGTAATTCCAGGTTTGTAGGGAAAACTACTAACTATGTAACTCAATGACTTGCTGCTGCAAAAACTATGATCGTGTTTAGAAGGTATTCTAAACTGGTTTGATAGTTCTCTTGTTCCAAAAAAAGTGAATTATAAACAGGTTTGCAACATACATTTGCTGGGTGGCTCTCACTGTAGAGTCAATTGTGCAGAAGAGATGTAAGTGAATCACAGTAACTTATTTGAGGTTGCTTTTGTATTTACTCTGTGGGTAAATAACTTTTGGTAGGCTTAGAATCTTGGGCATATCTTTCATTTGTATTGCACTGTTTTATGGGAATTTTGAGTTAGCAGGATAGCCTCTGAGTTGGCTTGCTGCAGCGATCCTTGACTGGTCACATTTCAGTGCAGTAACTTGGGAGTTTTGCTGTTTGATTTCTGTGGAGTCGTGGTTTCATCCACATATCAAATATTGCAGTTTGAATCAAGCAGAAGGAAGTGATTCTTCACCCAGGATGTGGTTAAGATGGAGCATTTTTTTTACAAGCTGTTAGGTGTGTTAAGTGTTAAATGTGGTCTGGTGATGATTGGAGAAGTCACGAGAGAAGTCTCTTGGGATCTGAAATGAACAGAATCCACCTCTAGCTCAATAAATTTCTAAAGTGCAAGTGGTTGGAGATGAAGAGCACTTAAGGGGTAGCCTTGTAGGTATTTTGCTGTGTTTTTGCAATTGTTCCATTCCCTGCTGCTGTTGGCCACTCAAAGGATACCATACCATCCTAGGTAGATCTTTCTGTGATCCATAACATCCTTTCCTAGACTGTTTCCCCCCCCCCCCCCCTCTCTTTTCATGGTTTCTTTAGGTATGTTAAGTTGGGGAACAAAATCTGTTAGGCTAACTGAATGAAAAGTCAAGATTGTTGTTAGATCCAGATCTTCTTTTACATTAGTAGTATAATCTTTGAAGGAAAAATGTGATTTCATTCTGGCTTTGGTTACTTCCAGGCTGAGTTTATTTGCTGTCTACTTTATCATAGACCCACAGACTCATTTATTTCCTTTAATCTGATCTGCAGGTGGGCAAAGATCTATTTTGTAGCCTGGTGGTTGATCTCCTCTGTCATATGGGTTAATCTCTTCATAGCTTTACTTCTAGAGGTAAGAAGGAGTATTATTTGATGTTAAATCCTGATAAAAGGTTATGATCTTTATGGGAAATGAAAAGAGCCCAGAAAACCTTCTGGGAAATTTGGTTTGGTTTTGCATGTCCACTTGATCTTTTTTCCCTGTCCTTTTTCCCCCAGATGTTCAGGAAGCATTTTCTTTTCCCCAGACAATTGCGCATTTCTTTATTTTGAAACTTTGTCACAAGCCTGACCGCGTTTTGTTGGATGTGAATGTTTGTCCATTACAGCTGATTCACTATGAAGATGTGTTATGGTGTCAGTTTTTTGCCATTGCTTTTGTCTTCCAGAACTTTATTCACAAGTGGGACCGTCGCTGTCATCGGGAGTCTCTCTCAGATATTGAATACCAGAGGACAGTAGAACTAATGTTCAGGTGAATTAAATTGGGCATGGTGATTGATTTAGATTATTCTGTTTCTCTCTTGGTGCTCGTTGCGAGATGGTACAAGACTTCTCTTAATTTCCTTCCTCAGAAGTAAACTGTATCATCTTTTACCTTGGTGAATCTCAGTACGTGCTCTAGTTGGACTTGTTTTAAGCTGACTTGTGAGCCTAACCTTTATATGCTTTCTGCCAAGATTGTGGTGGGAGAAGAGGTATTGGAAGTAGGGGGAGCTGTGCTGAGGGGAAGAAGAAATTGAAGATGAGGAAACTGATGCACATTCTTGGCTTATTATGACACTGTGGGTGGTGAGCTGATACTCGATGATCATGAACACGTAGAACTTCTGGTGCACATTGGATATTCAATAGTAGCGTTGGGAACATGCTCTCATCTGGGAGCTTTTTCAGGAAAACAAACTTACTGACCTTCAGTTGTATTGCACTATGTGCAGGAAATTGTTTCCCTGCTCCTTATGGGAAAACAGCTGCTGGTTTCCATGACACATCTGTAAAGGATGGATCACTGGCAAGTAGATGCATCTTTAGGGAGCATCAACTTATTGTAATTTTAATTCCACTTTTCAAGAATGGAACGAGCACGTGTTCTCGCAGTGTGGACACTGAGATGCAACAACTGCTGAGAAGTTCCCTTTGTTGTCCCTAACAACCCGTGCTTTCTCTTTGTAGAGATGTTTTGGAAGAACCAACAGAGGAAGAGCTGATGGAAAAGCTGCACCAACATCCACACCTGCACTTATGTAGGTGACTGGTGGGAAGGATGGACTTATTTAGACCTCTGTTTTTTGAGGTTGTCAGCTGGAAGAAATAGAATGGATTTTCTGTGAGGTGCTGCTGGGAGAGGCTTGCAAGGCAATATGTAAGGCTTTGCTTGGCAATTCTCTGCCGAAAGAATGTTTTTAACTGTTCATATTTGAATCCTTGCTATTCCAACTTGATTTTAAGTTGCAATTTTAGAGGAGTATTGCAGCTATTATTTTTATAAACTGTTGGTATCAGAAAGTTTTATTTTCTTTTTTAAGAAGGGAAAGTGTGTTAAAAGGACAGTGCACTTTAAAATATGGACTCTGTAACCACTAAGCCTACTATTTTGAAAAGCACAAGAAAATGGAGCTGCCTTTCCTAGAAGGGGAGTGTGGAGAGGGCTGCACCCTGCAGTTGGTGAATGGATTAGGCAGGGCCAGAGCAAAATCCTTCATTTTTCTGTAGGGAAACTGAAGCACTGTTTTCACTGAAACATGTCACCAGCCTGTCTTACTAAATTTACAGGTGTTAATCACTTCAGAACACAATTAAGTTCAACTGTGGTTGAACTTAATCATGTAGAGTGCCTACTTCACACCTCTTCCATTTGATCGAGGGTTTGTGCTGGTTGCACCATGCTGGTTGCCTTGAGAGCAATAGTAAGTGTGAATGGAAAAATTACATTTGTGGTTTTCAGTGTGATAAGACTGAGCTCACCTTTAGGGTAAATATTTTCATGTTGCTTTTTAGTGAACTCTTCTTTTTAACTTTATCTTCTAAATCCTGTTTTATAATGTATCGTGTTCCATAAGAAAGCTGAGGGGGGTGAACTTTGGCCAGATGTAGCATCGTGGTCACTGTGAGTCTCCCTTTTAAAGGGGGCAAAAAAAGGCTGAGTGGGGTAATCTAAGTGCATAGCAGTTCAGATTTTCCTCTGAGTGTTGCTGTGGCTTTGTGGCCACTTGCTTTGTACCAGAGTAATTTGTCCTGTGTAAGTACCTTGGTCAGTGTATCTAAAGTTGAGAATTAACAGTAAGTTATGTTTACGTGCTTCTCATTACCCCTTAGTATTTCTCTAAAAATGGTGCTTAAGTTTGATTCTTTGTCACATAGCTAGTAAATCACAGTCACAAATACTCTCGTTCCCAATTTAAATTTTTATATGTGAAAATGAAACTCTACTTTGAGGCACTGAATTTTCATTGAGTCACTTGTCGCTAAAATGGACAGTGATTCTCAGCACCTGGCAAAGGCCTGGGGAAGGTAAATGGCTCTAAAACGCCTATGAGCTTAGGAGTTATTTGATACTTTTTAGATAACAAAACATAGAAAGTGCCAAGTAGTCATCCTATTTACTTTTTCCTCTTGTTTTGTCATCGTTTTTTTTTTCTAGTTTCCCTAATAATACAGGAGAGAATCTGGGACAATGGTACAACAAGCTCAGAAGTGTATTTTTGCATTATTGCACTATTTAAAAGTTATTTGGCAGTCCTTGTCTGTTTCTTTATCACTGATTTTCCTTGTGCTTTAGACAAAGCGTGTGTCTTGTTTGCATATTTATATGACATGTCTCAGCTGAGCTCTATGCCACACAGCAATTTTTCTTTACTTCTGTAATTCTGCACCTTAAGCCATGCTGTTGTCTTTTTTTACTCATCTCAATCCCTTAATAATCCAATGAGTAACTTGATTGCACAGGTTTTTGGGGGCATTACCATGCTTATATTCTATTGCGAACTTAGAACACAGATTATAACGAGTAGATAAAAAGCACCACCACATTTCTGTATTTGATTTTGGTTTTGTCAGGATGACTTCTGCTTTTTCGAGCTTGATTTAATCACAGGCACCAATTTATTGGCACTGTTAATGGAGTTATGATCTGCTGACCTTTTTACTCTTTTTCATCATCTTTTTCATTTTGGACTTTTGTCCAAAAATGAAAATGGAAACCACTTTGCCTGGCCAGAAAGTTGGTGACCTTTTCCTATTGGCTTGCAAGCTTCAATCCTGTTTTGTTTTATTTGTTCTTAAGATTTTTCTTTGTCCGTTACGTTCCACCATAATCTACCAAAGCAACATGAATTGGTGTGGAATTATCATCACCAGTGCTTCTGCAATGCAGTCTTCACATGTGCATGGGGTGAAGAAGGCACTCTGAAGGGAATAGTCTTAGTCTTGTTCATGTGTCACAGCTGTGTAATGGATGGGAAATTTAATTAGAAGTTAATATTAAATCTAATGGCAGTTGTACTGAAAGATGTAAATGACCACAAGTCTTGCACAATAACTGTATAAATCATGACAATGTAACTGGGTAAAATTTGAGGTTTGTATTATTAAAAAGGTTTATTCTTAAAATATGAAAGTATGAACTGTTAAAAAGATTCCTGTGGCTTGTTTTCTTTCCATGTCCCATAGCTACAGAATTCTTTGTTTCTAAGCACATGTTAGCATTATCTGTAGGTACTTATGCTTAACTTCTAAGGTGAATAGTTCCTTGGAACTAAGTCAGGATGTTGGGCAGCACGGTTTCCATTTTCATTTTAGTCTTTGGTGCATCTGCAAACTGGATTTTCCTTCCTTGTTCTCCCTGTGAGGGTCAGCGCAATATATGTTCTCATAGCACTTCACAGAACTGTTTGAGTTGGAAGGGACCCTTGAAGGCCATCTGGTCCAACTGCCCTGCAATGAACAGGCACACCTACACTAGGTGCTCAGTGTCCCATCCAACCTGACCTCGGATGCCTCCATGGATGGGGCATCCACCACCCCTCTGAGCAACCTGTGCTGGTGCCTTATCATAAAAAAAACTTTTTCCTTATATCCAACCTAAACCTCCCATCTTTTAGTTTGATACCATTTTGTCTTGTCCTATCACTGCTAAAGCGTCTGTCCCTTTCTTTCTTCAGGTGGGACAGATCTCGCACAAAATATGTCAGAGCCCATAACGTTACTTTGAAACAGGTTACATTTTTTTAAGAACAGGACAAAATCAATTTCAGGTCAAGCTAAAGTCGTCTTGAGTTTGGTACTGTCTCTGGCAGTTGCTTTAGTGGAGCATGTAGGAAACAAAGTAAGCAGCAGGTGACCTTGCCTTGTTAATCAGGCACAGATTTTTTTGCTAGTTGCCCAAGGAGGCTTTAATCAGCAACATGTTGGCTAATTGGAGATTCCTCAGGTGTTTTTTATTCCTCACCTGTTACGAATTTGTACTATTTAAAGACGTAAGGGTGGTGGGAGAGAGAAGAGAGAATTCAAATGTTCTCTGTTTCAGTAGAAGCATGGCAACAACAGTCAGTTTCAATAGCATGCTTATGTATGAAGAAATTTCAAAAGCTGCAGATGGGGCATCTAGCATAACTAGTAACTGGGCAGAAGCTGCAGATGGAAGAAGAAATACCCTCTTGGATTTCAAGGAATTATGTGAGTAGACTACACAAGGCTTGTTTTCTTGACCTCTCTATGTTGCACTGGTGGGGACTATCAATTAGTAAACTGTGAAATGTAAAGTAAAAGTATCTTAAATCTTGTTTTCACCTGTCTGTGTACCGTAAGCAGTAGCATCTGTAAGTAGCATTACTGTGACTTCTGCTATTGCTTAATGTTCTTTTAGTCAGATGAGGTCATTTCAGCTTTCCATCTGTCTTGGCTTTTTATTGAAAAGGAAATAAATATAGGTGTCTGCATGTGCTCTTTCTGTAGGCGTGTTGATGACTTCTGCTTTCCCTAGAGTTTTCTTGAAATAACAGGCCTTCCGCCCGAGGGGAGATCAAATGGTTTGGACTTAATCTGCAGTCTTCTAAACGTTTGGAGACATTTATTATGTGAACTTTGAGTAGAAATAATTTGGAGTGGGGGAGGGAAGAGACTTGGTTTCAGTTTCAGCTCTAAGTACTGCACAGAATGTTTCCAAATGACCTTGATAACCTAGAGGAGATTTCCACTCGCAATTTTGGCTAATGTAATAAGGCAAACTATTACAGTTTTAAAAAAATACAGCATGGGAGAGTAAGTGGTATTAGAGGACAAATCTTACAGGTATCTGAAAGATTAAATGAAAAGTACTTTGCTGTAACTGGCTTTGGAATTCCAGTCTTGGAATGGCATTCCAGTCTTGAAATGGCATTCCAGTGTTGGACCCCACATTTAAAATAATCAAGTTAGGGGAGGCATTTGTTACAGGATAGTAACAGAGGTCATAAGGGATTTGGGAACTGTGTTGGGAAGATTTTGAAGGAGGTGATTTGTTCAGGCAAACAAGAAACGGGCACATGTATTTGCTGTTTAAAAAGCTATGAATGATGTGAGAGAGGTGATCTGTTTCTGTTGCGCTGATGGTAGGACAAATCATTGCTCAGATTTCGTTAGAAAGAGTTTCTGGCTGTGAGGAGCTGCTGCTGACTGTGGGCATGGAATCTGGGAGGTCACAGATTCCCTTTGCTTGAGGCCCTCTTAGGAAAGCCTCTTAGGAGTCCCTCTGCTCCAGCTTTGTATGTTTGTGAACCTGCCCTGATGGTGAAGCATCTGCTGGTCCCTGAGATCCCGTCCCACCCACCTCTCTCTGATTTCACTGGAAAGAATTCCCATGGCTGTAACAAACTCAGCTTTTGTTGTTAGAGCGTGTGCTGTTGAATCTAGCTAATGGCTTACAAATGTGTACAGTAAAGAAAATTTTTACAGGGAGGGATATCGAAAAATATCCACTGTTTAGTCAAGTAGGGAGGTGAAATTTAGTTGTGTGTGCTACATCTCTGATAATCAACCTAATTTCCCCTAGGTGCCTCACTGCATCCTCATTGCAGATGCAGTTTTCCCTACTTGATTCCTTTTAATCTTGTTTCTAGTTATCCAACCTCTTTGGATAAGAGGAGTAATGTGCTGCCCTTCTACCAGTCTGTGTTTGCTTCTTAGTAAGACAAGCACAGAAGGCATATCTTTCTTGTGGTAAGAAGGCTTAATTTGGGCACTCTGCTCTACTTGTGACCAGCTGTCATCTCATGCCACTTTGTGGCATGTTTAGCTCCTCTGTCAAACTTGGTTTGAATGAGTTGAAGAATTCTCAGGGGAGACCTTGTTGCCCTCTGTAACTACCTGAAGGGAGGTTGTAGTGAGCTGGGGGTTGGCCTCTTCTCTCGTGTGTCTAGTGATAGGACTGGAGGGAATGGCTTCAAGCTGCGCCAGGGGAGATTTAGGTTGGACGTTAGGAAATACTGCTTTTCTGAAAGAGTGGTCAGGCACTGGAATGGGCGGCCCAGGGAAGTGGTGCAGTCACCGGCCCTGGAGGTGTTCAAGGAACGGTTGGATTTTGTGTTGAGGGACATGGTTTAGTGAGAACTATTGGTGATAGGTGGATGGATGGACTGGGTGATCTTGTAGGTCTTCTCCAACCTTGGTGATTCTGTGATTACTGGGGGTGATGTTCTGTGTGACTGTTAGAGTGGTGCAGCTAGAAAATGTTACGATAAGTAAAGCTGTGTTGTTGGGAGTTGTATTATTAAAATTGGTGTGATGATTCACTGCATCCAGGGTGACTGAGAATTGAGAGCTTTTCAATGAGAATTGGGACTCTAGTTGGCAGAAGAGGTGGTGGTTCAGAGGGCAGTATGGTTAAGTCGTGGTTGAACTCCATGATCTTTGAGGTCTTTTCCAACCTGAGCAATTCTATGACACTAGTGTGCTCACCATCATTAGTCTGTTTGTAGAATGTGTTTCTGAACTGTGTGCATCATCCACGGTTACCACTGCTTTTTTTGAAAGATAAAGATAAATATATCATGGTGTATTTAAATAACAGAGCTGGTAGTGGGAAATCTGTTGCTATGGCAGGAATAAGCACCAAATCTTTAGATTTTGTGAATCACAAGCCTCATACTTCATGCTATGCTTAAATCTTTTTCTGCGTACATAGAACTACTGTTTTCACAGCATAAAATGAGAGAAAGTGTTCAACTGAGGCTAAGGTGGCACTCTGCAAACAGTAGGTGCATAGTGATGGGTGCAGCTGGGGGAGCCACCTGTAGTTATCACCTGGAAAGCACGTGAGAACAATTTCATGACTGCATATAGGGCGAAGTCACAAGGAACAGCAAGCATGTATGTTTTTAAAAAGTGTCACAGTGGACTAAAATTATTGTTGTTCAGTAGGGAAGCCATAATGGTGATACCTGTATTTTATATTTGTTTTCCAAAGGTAGCAGAATGGTTGTTTGCCAAGAATTACCTGTGTTATTTACTAAATAAACCTAAGCGTCTGTTCAGTTTTTTATTTCTATTTATGTAGCTTGTTTGCAATTCTGTTCGTATCCACTTTTCCACAGTAATATTTTGTTGAACTTCAGACTGTAAGTTGAAGATGATTGCAGCTTGTAACAGCCTTGGTCATCTTTTTTCCATTAGGTCAGTGGAGCAGGTGTTGTCTTTGTTCTGCAAGGATACTTTCATGGCCCTCATCACTGCATTATTTGAGTGCCTCTCGAGTACATTACTGAAAACATCCTGTTGGAATAGGAAAATATGACTATCCTTATTTTACAGATGATCAGCTGAGATATTTGGTGATCTGCCCATAGCCAAGCTTGAAATCCGTGGGAGAGTTCGGAATAAAACCTGGAGTTCCTGCTTGCTGCTCTCACTAACAGATAATACTGCCTTTCTTCCTTTACAACAGCTGTGAACTTCAGGTGTAGATGATGATGATGTTTCCAGTCAGTTGGTTTGCAGTTTTGCTACTGCCTATTCTTGTATTTAACTTCTGCTTATGTTGTTTTAAAACTGCAGAAAAATCCAGGGACCTCTCAACTTCTAACTTTATTTCCTATATTACCAAAAAAAGGAGGGCTATTACTGCTGTGCTACCTGACTTACAAATATTGAGTAGAAATGATCTGATGCTGACCCATGTGCTGGAATTTCAGTAAGTGTAACTGAACTGCAAGGTTTATAGTATCCCAGGTGCTACTGTCTGTGTGCAAAAGGACAATGAACAAACAGGATGACCATCCAGATCAACTTCTATTTGACAGCTCCTGCTCTCCCTGCTGTCAGACCTGGCACTCTCTCCAGGTATTCTTTGTTTTTCCTTAGTGTTGTCTCTTCATACTGCTTGTGTTTTGCTCTTTGAGATGAAAATGAACGGTCCACCTTCTCAGAGCTGGTGAGTGCCTGCAGCTGCATACTGAATTTTGAAAACTATGTCCAATTGTCTTGCATCATTTTACAAAGGACCATCAGCCTTCAAGAGGATGGAAATTGATATAAAAATAGAGCACGTTTTTAACACCTAAGTCTATTGTATAGTAAGGATGAGTGTCTGTAACATGAAATACAATCTCTAATGTGACTGCAGGTTGCTGAGTTGGATGCAGAAATTAGAGTCAAATAGTAAGGATTGTGTTACGTAGGCTGTCAGATGAGGTAAGCATATAAGCCTGTAGTCTTAAGGTTAGGACTGTTGTGCAGGATCCTGGCTAAATTCAGAGTGGGTTCTGCTTGCATCCAGAACAGAATTGTAGCTTTGTGTGTGTTGCAGGACTGTAACACCACAGCATTGAACTGAGTACTGATAGTACGACAGTGGTCTCATACAGTGAGCATCTTACTGAGGTGAACTGGGAAGCCAGTCTAACCTGCATTACTTTATGATGTTATGTCTCCTTGCATTTAGGAATGAATTGTTTCCACATGCACTGAGCTGTTGCCAGTAGTCTTTTTATTAAGTAATGACCTTAAAAAGTAAAGCTTAGGTCTTTAATGTGGCTTCCCTTAGCGATTTAATGCTAGTGAGAAAAATCTTACATTTCACCAAAGCTACAAGTGTTCAGTTTCCAGCATCCTGGATAATTGATAGCTTGTCTGAAAAGAACCTGAGCAATTACTCGCTGTAGAAAAATGACTCTAAAGAACTTCTCTGTGTAACTGAAGGTAAAGGTGTTGAATCTGGACAATAAAACTTAGATCAAAGTAGCCAGTGGGAAAGGCTGTAAGAGGAGCAGATTGTCCTTTAAGCTCCACCATGTTGTGCAGGGTGTTACCTCTCTCCTCCTCTAATCGAATTTCACGAAGAAAGCAAAGCTATTCTTTCCTGTTGTAATTCTATCAGAGCCCTCTGCTAGATCAGCAGGAAAGCACCTGCCCTTCTTGCTTCAGATTTGGTAGATAGAACCCAGTCATTTTGATAGCAGTTAGTTAATCCATAACCAAAGTGTGCCCACAGCAACACCTGCCATGCAGGTGAGCTTTCAGACTTGTTAATGTATAAATATATATAGATTTTTGTATTAAACTCACACGCTTGCATGCCCAATAGTGATCATCATAAGTAGGAGAATTTAATAAAATGAGGTCATAAATGTCTAATGTTGCTTTTTGTTGGGCAATAAAATTGCCCATGTGTTGTAATTGAGGTCTGAAGTGAACTTGCTTGCTGGGGCCTCTTTAGGGTAGATTACAAAGACCAACAGAGTACATGCAAAATATTTTTCATGCTGTTTTTCTTTTTTTTCTCCCTTTTGGTCCACTAGCCTTTCCTTCTTAACTGTTTAGGGTTGGTACCCGTTGTAGTATCTACTGCCATCAAACTCAGTACTTTAAAATTAGGCATGCATTTGAAACATCTGCATGACTGAGACCCTCCACTGTGACTATTAAGCTTTTTGTCTCTGATGTTTTCCGAAGTCATTTATTCTCTTCTGGCCTTCTGAATGATCCTGATACAGTTCTTTAGAGTTCTGTAAAGCAGGCTCCTGTACTTTCTAATATTACAGATATTGGAAAGTGAAGTGTGGGTTGAAGGTTTGATTTTCAAGTGTAATGTGTTCTGAAACTGATTTATGCATAGGTGGCCACTTAAATTTGTGCATGGAGGATCTTCTATTTGGTCTGCCTCAAAGGTTCATGCATGTGATGTCTTATTGTACAGAGTGGAGTATTATCTGGCATAGCACAAGGCTCATGAGCTGACATTAAAGGAGGATACATCTGATCTGCTGAAAGAAAGAGTTGAATCAAATCCTATGTAGCTAAGATGATGGTTCAGATGCGTGAAAGTGTATGGAAGAATCCCGCTGAGACAAAGAGTATCTTGTTTTCTTTTTAAGAAGGAATTAAATAAGCTTTGTTTCATCTATGCTGTGTTGCAGCTATGTTTTCTGTGGCCACCAGCAGGTCAGCGTGCTAAAGGACCAGTTTTGCAGAATGAAGTCTTAGTGGAATGTTTGCAAGGGCTGTCCTGTACTCGAGACTGTTAACCGGTGTTATGGTGTCCCATGGCCTTTGCTGACACCATTTGTTTTATGGCTTCACAGTTTCATTGTATGTCTGTTGTGAATATCTCCCTGTAGAAGGGATACTTTGAATATTATATTGTTAGATCTTGTCTGTCTTGCACCTTGTGATGCTATTCACCCTCAAGAGGATGTAAAACACCGCCATTTGAATTTGGAAATACCTTACTGCAGAGGAGGGCTTACCATGGGGGTTAATTGGAATGGAGCCCTCTGATTAACACAGTCTGCTTTGCTATATCAAAATCATTTTTGCAAAGTTACGATCACAATACCACGCAGTGCTTCTGTAAGTGTGTAGCTGATTAATTGCATCTAAGCTGGTTAGCTGTAACTTAAAAATGAATACTCCTGTGGAAGATTGTGATAGATCAGACTCAGTGCTCTAGAAGCACTTTCAGAATGCATTTTAAAAATCAATACAAGTGCTGTTTGTTAATATACAAATAAATACCAAGTGTAGATTTGAGGTCATTTAAAATACAACCCTGTTATTTGTGAGGATGCCATGTTACAGAGAGCCATATAAGACAGTAGATGTTGCAGTTACTTATTTCTTTTGAAATAGAATGCAAACTAACAAAAGCATGTGAAAATGAGCCTGCGCCTGTGCTTAGGTTCAGTTTTCCACGGCGCTTTGTTCATCCGAACACTTACAGTGAACAGGAATTAAGCACACTGTATTCTTTCAATTCTTGTTTCTGTTTCAGGGTGTGATTGAGAGTGTAGGAATAAATAGAAAAATGGTACTGCATTAGATCAGTTTAGATTTAAAAAAAAGTAATACACAAAAGCAGCTTAAGGCAGTATTGCAGTTGTTGAAGTTCCACTTAGTAGTTTATTACTTGTGTAACGTTATTTAGAAGAATTATAGAGGGAAATTGATGCGTCAACAGCCAAGTTATGTGACTCATCACAAAAGGTGCTGGAGGGACAGTCTTCTCTTTAAGCTTTTTGGGGCTTGCAGTATCTCATACAGTCAAAATGGATAGGAAGAAGACAAGGAAAGACCACTTTCCAGAGGGGAGCTGTGACAAAAGGACTTGCTCTGTCCTTATTGGCATCCAAGACCAGGTAGGATGGGGCCCCAGGCATCCTGATCATCTTAGCAGGTCTAAGTGGCAGGGGGATTGGAACTGGATAATCTGAAGTCTCTTCGAATCCAGACCCTTCTGTGATTCTGTGACTTCAGGCACAAGAAGTGATCTCAGAAGTGGAGAATACAGATCTCACACTTGATGCTTTGTTACTCTTAGTAAACCTTTCTCTTCAGTAAATTTGACTTGAAGATGTAACTTTGGTACTTGGGAAACTTTCTGTAAGGGTCTTCTCATTATGTCTTTTGGTTGTCTCAAGCCAGGTACCACATTTCATGTCTGTTGATATCAGTGAGGAAAGAAATTCACAGAATCATAGAATAGCCCTCATTGGAAGGGACTCATGAAGATCATGGAGTCCAACTTGATGGATGTGCAGGACTCATCTCCAGAGCTTCCCAGTCACAAACTAGTGCTTTGTGGGAGGTCAGGAGTCTTCAGGTGCTATGATCTCCCTTTAAGACACCTTCTTGCCGAGGCAAATCTCAGGTAGCCAGCTGTTGGTGTGAATGGAACGTGACAGCATTTATTTCTTTGTTATTTCTCTAGCTGTGGCTTTTGCCAGCAGAGGGAGTTGAGGACCCCATCTTAAGCTGAGTCTGTAAGGTTGGGCTGTAGGGTCAGTGCCTCTGGGTGCTCTCAATGAAACATTCTCAGTGTGGTTAATTACTGCAGCCTGCATCAGAAGTCTGAAATAAATAAGGGATTGCTTGCTTGTTTTTAATGGAAAAATGCAGGAAAATATGTTTTGAGGCACTGAATTATCAATGCTAAACATCTCTTTGTACCAAAGCATACATAATAAATGAGAAAGCAAAACTTCTCACCACTTGGTAAATCTGGTGTCACATCTGAATAAAATATAGGGAAATTGCATAGGCTGCAGATGAGTCTCAAAATGATCTCTGATTGAGAAACTCAGAGCAGCAGTGGACACAATTTTTTTTTTTTTTTTTTAAATCTTCCCCAAATTTTAACACAGTGATCAGTTTTTCCTGTAGATAGTTCTAGGGAAAGAGGCTTTCTTTTGGTTCCTGGTGTGTATGCTGCGGCTTCTTGTGTTTTGCTGACAAGGATGTCCTGCTATCTCTTGTGTGACAAAATCAGAAAATTGATGTATGTGAACATAAATCAAGGACTGTTGGACTTCCTCTAAACCTGTAGTGTGCGGTTCCTCTGATTTTTGTCAGTAGGCCCTCAGATGAGCATCCATGCATTGATCAGTCAGGGTCTTTTATGGCATCTGAAGCTGGTAACTGAAAATATAATCTATGTTTTAAAGTAAGGTATTGTATAAATAGGTCTTGTAAACTTTAAATTCTCCTTAATTGAGCGGCTACCCATGTTGCTGCCCCTGCTGTGTGGACAAATCCTTCAGAACTGAGCAGCTTGTTGGTTTTGTGTGTAAATATGTATCACAACAACTGTTTCTTTGCTAGTTGATTGATTTCTTTAAACCAGCATTCTGTGACTGTGTTTTCCTTTTGAGAAAATCCAGAGTGCTTAAAGCTTTGAAGGCCTCTCTTGCAAGTAATTGTGGGTGGGATGGACCTTTAAGATACAAGTAATGGTGTTTCCCTTCCTCCCTTAAACCTGATGGGCTACCACTTGTGCTTAGATAGTGTTGCAAACTTAATTTAGATTTAGTAGTGAGGTCTGAAACAAGTTGTGCTTTGTAAAGAAATCAAAGAAAGAAACTGAACTGTGCCTGAGTGGAAACAGTGAGGGAATCAGTGTGTCTGGCATTGACATAATACTGCGAAATCAATGCTTTGATCAACTATAAAGCATAACAGCTGTGTGAAAGGTTTGCTGTGGTTAGTTGGCATTATCTCTTGTGCAAAGCCAAGTACATTGTAAACCAGTAAAAATTAACTGCCAGAGCACAATGATGTTTTTGTGACTGTGAATTCAGATAAAATTATGCTTCTGTTGGCAGAATGATAAAAAGAGCTGGGGCCATTTGCATACAGGTGAAGAGGGGCGGCGATGTCCTGTGTTCTGCAGAGTGCAGGGCACCACAGGTATGCGAGGCATTCAGCTGCAAGGGCTGTCTTTAATTAATCTTTATTTTCACCTGGTTAGTTATGGAGTGGGAGGAAATAGGCAGTACTGTGCTGAGTCATTGGGTGGCAGCAGAGCATTTACCACTTCCCATGGCATCCCAATAGAAGAAAGGACTGCAGCTCTGCTTGATTTTGATATAGGTGTCTGAAAGCAAGGCTTGCACTCTGAAGCACTATCTTAGCATGCTATCTATGGGTGAGAGCCCTTGCTCTTCAAGACAGATTTCCCTCCAAAAGTTTTAACATGTGAATGTCTGCATGTTTAATGTATACAGATGTAGATGTGTGTACAAGAACTGTCTGTCGGCTGTGCAGGTTTCAGCTCTGTGACAGTGAGGAGCTTTAATGCTACCACTGCTGGTTCCCAAATTAGATCCCTCACAGTTCAAGCTTCTTCTGAAGATGTGTAGCGTGGTGGTCTTGTGAGTGAAGCCATGTCATAGTTCTAAATTGTTTTTCTGCTGGAAGTAGTGGTATGAACGCGGTCAGCATTAGCTAGTTAGCCAAAACTACCCGTGTTTTTATTAGTCATGGCTCTTTGTAAGAAAGGTGTAAGAGGGAGGACAATTAGGTTTATCAGTGTTTATCAGTGGCTGTGAGCAACCTGGTCCAGGAGGTGTCCCTGCCTATAGCAGTGGGGTTGGAATTACGTGATCTTAGAGGCCCTTTCCAACCTGAACCATTCCATTAATTCAAGGAAGGAGTTAACCTCTCTGTACTTATTCTACAATTTAAACATGCCTTTTGTTTTTAGTTTTAACTCGGATGTTGTGGACAGTGCTTGAAGGACTTTGAAAATGCTGTCCTCTTTTGGAATGGAGTATATGTAGCATATGTAGTAGTAGGTATTTTCCATTTTCTTTTGTACAGGAGAGAGGGACTAACGCTGGTAGAAGTTATAAGGCTTTTTGAAATCTGTTATAAACATAACGGCACTGATGCTTTGTGTCCTTTGAAGACTGCGTTGCTTCTTTTTGAGGAATTGGCTCTGTAGATTTGACTTTGCAGCCCTCCACTTAATTGTGTGTGTTTTTTTTTTTTTTAACAAATTACCTCTGGCTTTCATTTTCTCTTCATTTGGGGATTTGTCAACCTGACTGCAGAAAAAACACAGTGTCTATTGTACTATGCTTATTTTACATGCTGACAATAGGAAACCCCTCTTTTTCCCACAGATTTGCAGTGACATTCTCATCTTCTCTAGGGGTTACTTCGAGGGGATAACTGCTATTTTTCTTCCAGTTTAAGCTTCCCTGCATCAGGGATATTTGATCATTTCCAGTAGATGGAAAAATGAAGTTTGCAGGCTGAGAATTGCATGTTTGCCTCTGTAGGCTGTTGCGATGGATGCTATCTTATGGCAGATTTTTAAGAGTTGAACCATTGTGTTTAACAGAATAGCATGAGGTTCTGTAAAATAAGCTCTTCCTGGTGTCTGAAGTTCCTACAGCTTTAGCGGCTGCAACAAAAGGTCAGATCTGCTGGAGTTCTAGGAGAAATTCCTCAAGGTTCCCTTGCATCTGCCTTGGATTCAACAGAATTGCATATAAAGCTCACAGGTTTCAAAGAATAATGCTGGGCTCAGTGACTAGCTTGCTCTAACAAAAGATCAGTTTAGCTAGAAAGCTTTGGACTATAATGAAGAAAGTCTTTACACAGCTCTTGGAGTAAAGAGGGAAGAAGTTAGTGTGATTTTTTTGAAGAATGTCAACCTAATACATCGAAGTAGTCATGCATTTTGGGGGCACTTTGAAATAAGGTTGGCCATTAGAAAAAATTTCTTCTTGGAAAGAGTGATGGTGCTTTGGGACAGGGCTGCCTAGGAAGGTGATGGAGTTGCTGTGCTGAAGGTGCTCTGCAACTGTGGAGATATGGTATGAATGAACCTGGTCAGTGGACATGTTGGGGTGGTGATCGAGCAGGATGATGTTGAAGGTCTTTTCTGCCCTAAATGATTCTATGAAGTGCAGTTGTATCAAACACAGAAGCGTTGTCTCTGTTTTGGAAGCAGGGTAATATACATGTGACCATCTGAGCATCTGGTGGTTTGAGGTACCTTGGTGTTCCAGTATGTGTACTGTCCTCACAGTGGGAGTGATTCCCCCAGGAAAACTGAAATGTAAAAATGGTATAGTTCACTGAGAACTACTAAACAGGAGCTATAGCAGTGGTACAGATAGCTCAGCTACTTACACGTGCAGGCAGTAATCCACGTATTTGCACTAATGCTGTGAATTCTGCTGTAATACTATCTAGGATATTTCAGATTAATTCTCATCGTAGGAGCTTTGAAAAGTGCCTACACAGCTCTTTCTTCAGCACGTTGAATGTTCTTGTTCAAGTCCAGACGCATTACCCTCGGTTAGCGGTAAATTAGGTTCTTGAGATGGGCCAATGACAAATCAGGTTTTTATGCCTCTTTTCCAGCGTACCGCAGACCTTTGGAATTTCATGTGGTCTTCTATAAAAGGAAATTAATGATTATGTATTATTCATAAAATAATGTTTCCATCATTTTGTCCGTTTCCTCTCCATAAATTCACCAGCAGAGGGCTGAAGGATTTACCACCTACTTAATTTAGTTTAGATTCATGGATACACTGCTTAAACTTCCCTCTTGAAAGAAAATGTTCCTGCCAGGTTTGACCATAGATGTAAAATATTCTGTGCTGTCTGAGTGCATGACATATGCTGCATGCTGTACTAAGCTGGGAGGCACACCCTCTCCATGGCTTAGTAATGTTCACGACGAAACCTTCAGGTGTCACTTTCCAAGCATTTTGAAACATTATTGTTTTATTTCAGAGCTGCCGAGAGGATGCCTTTCTGTAATGTGCAGTTTTAAGCTATTTAGATCTGCCTGGTCTGCATGAGGGAGATGATTAGATGAGGTGACTGTAATGGTCAGTCTCGATCTGAAACTGATGCGTCTTTCTACAGCAGCCTTGGCTGAGAGTTCAGTGCATGCTCAGGAAAGTGCTTCCACTCTCCTCATAGCATGCCCTACTGAGTTGGGTTAAAAGCAGGACTTCATGTTCGGATAATGTAGCCAAAGGTGGAAACTTGAGCTTCATGGGAAAGAAAACAGATCATTTTGGCATCCTGGAATGGGCTAGTTCCTGCAGTAACACATTTTTCCTAAAGAGAAGACTGGGAATCCAAGTTCCTTCGCTCTTAAAAGTGGTAGAAATTCATTCACTGTTCTGAAGACTTTGTGGTTAAGTTGCTTTTGAGCTGTTCTGCAGGAAAATGAAAGTTATTTCTCGATTCTAAGTCCACTGAAGAGTCTGAAAGATTTCCACTGGTTTCGGTGGCCTTTGGTCAGACATGTGATGTATTATGAAAATAGCAGAGAATGTCACTGTGGTTTTTTTGACCCTAAAAGCAGATTGGCAACATACCTAGAACCGAACTTTTCATATTTTCCAAGTGCTTTGCTGTTAAGAAAATTAAGTAGAACATTGCTATAAAATTTTAAGTTAATAGTATTTAGATGAACATGCTCAGAGACCATTTTGATGGTTTTTAGCGTGTCTTCTTGAGTCTTTCGGGTTCTTCTATAACCAAATGTGATCTTTTAGACCATTTTTGCCAATGGAATTTTTTCCTAATTGTATCCAGGCGGCTCAGTGTAGAGAAGGAGTGACTGTGAGCAGGAATAAATCACTGCTAAGTACCCTGAAAAGATAAATGAGCGAGACCTGAACAAAAACAAACTCACCACTGTGCCTTACTATTTCTGAGGTACCTAGAGTAAAGTGCAATTGCATTTTGTGCTATAAGCTTTGTTTGAAATGCCTTTTTTTTTTTTTTTTTTTTTTTTTTTTTTTTCAAAAGAATTAGTGGCTTAGATTCCATCGCGTTTTGCATGTTTGCTATGTGCTTTCTAGGAGTTTCTTTTGTAAAGATGGATAAATATTGGTTAATATCACTCTGGAAAGTATTTAAAAAGAAACTGCTTTTGCCTTAGATATTCTCTTATTTTTAGGGTAGTGACTGGGAGGGTGCTTAAGAGCCAAGCTGTGTTGTCCCAAAGAATTTGTAATTTTAAAAGGTGGTGTGGGGAAAGAGGAGTAAGAGAAATAATACTATAATAACAGTAAGATGAATATTTTATTTTTTGAGATGTAGTAGCTTCTAGGAGAAGCTAGAAGGGAAAGGCACGGAGTGATCTCTGGGCTTCAGTTGCCCTCTTTCCATTGAGAAGTGTATGGTGTGTTTGAACAGTTGTGTAGTGCTTGTGTCCAAGGAGAGAGGCTGCCCCAGCGGTAGCTATTGCAATGCTCCAGCATGGTCAATGGAGGAACATCTTACTGTTTAAGGGAGTGTCCTGACATGGTGTAAGACTATGGAATGTTTTACGGCCATGTATTGATGCAAAGATTATAAAGCTAGCTCAGGTTTTTTTGTACATCACTGAGTTCAGCAACAACTTGAGTTTTGGGGATGCCTTCTGAAGGAGAAGCCGTATTTATTGTCCTCGTCTTCACAGGCACATCATTTCCTGATCGAGGTTCGCTATTCAGAAGTGAAGTTAGGATGTAAGTGTTCATATTTACAGTATCTCAGAAGTGCTATAGTTTGACCTTCTCAAAGCTTTGATTAATCTCTTCAACCCTTGATGGGGGAAAGAAAAGGTAAGTTGGGAACTTGCTTGACTTTCAAAAACTAAAGCACACAAGGGCCTCTTCTCCAGTAACTATGCCTTCTAAAGTGCTCTGTGATGGAATGAAATTCAGGATTTTTCTCTGAAGATTGGAGATGATTCTGGAGTGTATTCCTTTTTTTTCTTTTCACTTAAGCAGGAAAGCTAATTTTCATTAATAATGCTACCTCTCCTACTTCACTGCAGTCTTATTTTAAGGAAATGTTTGAGCATTAAGCATCTTTCCCACATCAGTGAAACAATATACCTTTCCCTGCCAAAAATCACATTCGCATATCATCCTCACTCCTGTAGCTGCAAGGTGAAGTCTGGAATTTTTCCAGTAGCCCAGCTGCCAATTTATCATTGATCATTATCAGGAGTCACTTGAGTTGTCTATTTTTGACTGTGTGTGATGTGTGAGCTGTTTTAGGTCCTGGGGACCTGCTTGTACTGGTTTATGGAAGGCTGTTCTTCGGAACAGATTGTAGTTCGCTGAGAGAGAGTTCCTATGTTATAATGAAGTAGTAGTGCACTGTTTAGGTGTTGTGTGTGCGATAGGGAAGTGAGCTTGCTCAGTATCACAGGATTTAAGGGGTTGGAAGGGAACCTTAAGAGATCATAAGTCCAAATCCTGTGCCAAAGTGGGACACCTACAGCTGATCACACAGGTAGGCATCCAGATGGTTGTCGAATGTCTCCACTGACAGAAATCTCATAATCTCCCTGGGCAGCCTGTTCCAATGCTCCATCATCCTTACTGTAAAGAAATTCTTCTGTATGTTAGTACAGAACTTCCTATGTTAAGGTTTTAGGTCATTACTCCTCATCCTTTTGCTACGTACCATGGAGAAAAGAGCCTGGCCTCATGCATTTGCCTCCTGTCTCCCATCAGATATATTTATAAATGTTAATTAGATCCCTCCCTCAGTCTCCTTTTCCCCAGGCTGAACAGAGCCAGATCACTCAGCCTTTCCTCATACGGGAGATACTTCAGGCCCTTTATCATCTCTGTGGCCCTCTGCTGGACCTAATCTGATTACTTGGCATTCAGTAAAAGCTCAGCTATTGAAATCAATGAGAGGGGACGCATGCCCAGTGCTCTTTTGACTTAATACTCAACTCGTAGTGTCTTCACAGCTGCATTTTCTGTTAATAAAGGTATTGCAAGATTAGGAGTTGCGTGCATTTACTTTAATCCTTGGAGTTAAGTAGGGGGAAAAATTAAAGTCTATATGAGGCTTTTCTATTGGGGGGTGTGGAAGTGGGGGGGGGGGGGGGGGAATCATTTTTGTGAAATGAAGGTACCTATAACACTTAGTGCCTTCATTTACTAGTTAGAAATGGCTGTGATAATTTGTTACACTGAGATTATGCACAAGATGCTGCAAATGGCTCTGGGTACCGATTGGAATTCATTTCTGAGACTCAGATTTAATCACTAGTGAGATTTTCCTTTAACAGTCAAGCACACTCAGCCTCACATCATGCATTAATGCCTTGTTTAAGCAGTCTAGTTAGTCAGCTAAAATATGAAAACCAGAAGAAATTAGAAAATCCCAGTTCGATTGATCTTAGTATTTTATGATCCTTTTAATTTGATTTAGCGATTCTTATTTCATTTTGAGTTCGTTTTTCAGTTCTGCGTTGTTAGGATTACATACGCCATATAAGAATTTGTTTAAAGATCACTTTTATTGGGAGTAAAATAAAAGCTGGAAATCTTCTGTTATTCTAAGGCATTATAACAGCTTGTTTGTACAAAGTCTAAATTTGGAGCCAAATTTGACTTGTTCTTTACAGCAGTAATAACCTCAGAACCCTGCTAATGAATGCTGGAAGGTTTGTCAGTGCTCAAATGAGTCTGAAGATATTTTGATTATTTGCCATACTTAGTCTTTATACTGATGGGGTTTGAACTAGAACATATGGGTCTGCATTTTACTGCCTTAAATAGCTGATCATATATTACTAGGTGTTTGACAGCTGTCCTTATTGTTCATAGCTGCCTATACTTTCCCAACACTTTCATAATCTATTAATCATTTATTAACCCTTCATAAACCATTTATAAATGTACCCTGAATTAAAAAAAAAAAAAAAAAAGTGTGACCATTCAATTTCTTCCTCAAGTTTAATATTAAAGGCAAGTCCAAGGTCAAGATGGGCAGAGGGAGGCTTTAGGGAGACCATGTAGTTTATATTTTGGCCAGTCAGCTGAGGAACCACGTGGAACTAAAATTAGTAAAGTGTGTGCAGTGAAGAAAGTTCACACGGTGTAATATGCTGTGGGCAGTATTAGCGTTGACTTACCCAATCTGTTAATGGTATGGTCTGTCTAGACCTTTGGAACATTCCTTAGCTCCTTATTTAATGTAGGAGGAATCATTTCTGAAATTAGCATATAAATTGTCTGGAGTCAGCAGCTCTTTAAAACAGTATTTCACCCTTGTGTCAAGGCACAATCACTTGTTCAAAAAAAAAAATACCGATACGAGGGCATAAACTGAGAAAATTCATTAAGTTTAAAAAGGGGAAATGGTCAGGATTTGATTTGGTAGGTTTTATTTGTTTAGCAATGTTAATAAGGGGAAGTGTATGATGATAAGGAAACATCTGGCAAGCTCTATTCATGTAGGAGGTTTACACTTCAGTAACTGGAACTGGAGGGTTTTTCTGTTTTTTGACCTTACATTTTCTTCATTCCTTGGTCTTCCATGTAACCTGTAAGTAAGCCATACTGTGTGCTGTGTTCATTTTGAGGGCTTGGTCCAGCTGAACAAGCCTGGTGCTCAGTGCTGGGATGCTGCAGGGGGGAGGCACGAGGAACCTGTTGGAGGGAATCCTCCCCAGCTCCCCTTTCTTTCCAAGCACTTCTGAGCTCTATGCTTGTTTGCTCTTCGGTTGCCAGGAGTAATGTACAGTGCCCCATTCTGAGGTTATCAATTGCAAAGAAAGGTAACGTAACATGTATTCACCTTGGGAATTATGCAGGAATTGTAAACTTGCATTTGGAAAGACTACATTTCTATATGGAGACAGAAAATAAATGACGATACAGTCCAGAAGGTTTAGTTGGCATGAGTCTGAAATGACAACACTGAGCAGTGAAGCCAACAAAATCTTTGTAGCACAAAATCATGTGTTCTGAACATGCCATGTAGTTACAGGAAAAAAATATTCCTGGAATGCTGCTAGAGAGTTTTATATGTTTACTTGGTACTTAATTTTCATCTCCATTGCTCCAAAAGCCGGGTGCTTTAATCACAATGAAATTGACAGCCCAGGTCACAGAGAAATAGAGCTGGAAATTAATGCAATTACAGATAATCTAAAACAGCATTTTTGTATATAACTGATGAAAACATCCTAACTTAAAATTGTAATTACCTCAAGTGTTAAACACTGAATTTGTTACTCAAACTGCTTTATTGGAAAGCTATTTATGTTCTAGGAGAGTATGACTTGTGGCCAGGGAAGTCTTCAAAATACTGGATATTAAATTTGTCATGGTTGCAGTGTCTGTTCCATGTGCTACTCGTCCTCTGAAGAGAGCATGTTTCAGCTCTCATTCTAGTAAATAGCCAGGAAGAACTGTTCGAGAAGGAAAGAAGAATCCAAGGTTCCTTGAAGCAAAACAAGCTGCTTACCTGATGCTAAAGCGCGAGAAGAGTTATTTTGTAAGCTCTTGATCCCATCTTCTCTTCAAATCTCTTTAATACTATTTTGAATGTAGGCAAACCTAGTGACTTTCCAATTGTGAAGTCATGTTTGAGCTTCTGTTACTTTTTATTTGAGGATCTCAGAACACTGTAGGTGCGTGTATTTTAAAGGCTCAGGGCTAGGATGGCAACACGTGGGAGTTCTACTGAGTGCAGATCTACGTGCAGCGGGCAGGTGCCGTGCCCTGTTAGTACTCTGCCTGGAACAGCGAGGTCTTGGCTGCTGTCTGTGGGCCATTGCTTGATGCTAAACAACAATTGCAAGAGCAATGTGACAGTGTTCCTGCCTCAGTGAGCGATAGCAGTTATTTAGTGACCGTGAACTTAGCAACCGAAGAACTGCGTTTATTTCGCAGTCTTTAGAGAGTGTCTGATCCAAAGATAATCATGTGCAAAGTGTCAGAATGTCCTGGATGAATCAGAGCAGGCTGCTGTTAGCGCAAAGCTGGGGCTGGCTGCAGTGCTGCTGGGTAGGCACAAATGGAGCGAGGTGCTGGGAGATGTCAGCATGCTGCACTGCGCACTGACTGCACCTTGGCTGTGGGGCTCCCAGGCTTCTTTGGAGGGCTGTGTAGGCCTAACCTGTTGTGATTTTGGAGTTACTTTGCAGGGATCGCTTTAAAATGTTGGATGTGTCCCCCCCTCCTCCGCCCCCCCCCCCCCACAATACTCAATTTAATTGGAATTATGGTGCCCATCAAAAAGTATTACTGCAAAGTGACCTGGAAATAATCATTTCCTTTCATCTGTAGCAAACATTTGTAGGTCGTTAAAATGTCACAAATAAATAAAGTCTTATTCACAGAGAAATGGCTTTATGTGAGCCTAGTAAAATATGAGATTTCATTATATACAGAAAGGCTATGTGTTGTATTCCTGGTTCACAAAGCAAACGTGCAACACATGTGGAATGCACGGCAGGATGTCGGACCCTCTAAGGGTTGTATACAGATATATGAAGGGGAAGAGAGGAAGAAAAAACACTTGTGGGTCTGAGGAAACGACCCCTTCCAGTAACAAATGGAGCATGTGCTCTGGGTCTCTGTGAGGATTTGTGTGGAGATCTTGCTCTCCATGTGCACACATTCCTCTGAATCAGACAGGTGTTAAAGTGAAATGGTGCCCAGAGGACGCAGCACCCTCCTGCTATCAGCAGCCTGAGCACATGACAGATCCAAGAGCAGCCAAGCACAACTGCCATGCTGCTTGCCAAGGGGTTGTATGCTGAATGCTGAGTGAAATATCTGTGCCAGCTTGGCACCTCTGGGCCATGTGGCTGTTCCCAGTGTGGGGCTGTCATTGTAATGTACCGGGGAGAGTGGAACCTGAAGCTGTCCTCCTAGTTCCTGCTGAGTGAAGATAACTTATTGTTGCAAATATAAAATATTAATTACCTTGCAAGCGTGCTTGGGAGGCTGGCATCTCTCCAGACATGCTGTGGTAAAATCAGAGGATTGCCTCCTGGCACTGGAGTCTATTTTGCAGTCCCCCCAACTGACCCCCCCCCCCCCCCCTCTTTCTCCCCCAGCATCACACTGGAAATGAGTAAGAGGAACTGTTTGAAAACAACTGACATCTGGGGAAAGATGTTCATTGGCTTCTGGGATTTAGACCAGACCCTGAGCTGGTGCCTTAGGAGTGGATTTAACCAATGCTGTAATCTTTTGGCACCTGTTGCAGTTTTTTTGGCAGTGGCATAGGACTGCTTTGATTGCACTATGACCGGAGTAGTGAGCATATGTCTGATGCCCACCCCAGAAAGAGCAACTTAGTGCCCTTAATGCCTTTCCCATTGTTTTTCTTCTACTTTCTCTTATTTGTCAAGCTGCTGTTAGTAATTATCGTTACATGCAGACAAGCATCTATCAGCATCTCCAAAGCAAACGAATAAAGGACAAAGCAAGAGGAGGACAGGAATTAGCAGAGCTCTGAGTTGTCAGAGGACAGCTGCTTTTTGCATTTGATTTGGAATTGTTTATCCGGCCCTTGGTTTTAAGGAGCATGGTAAACAGAGGACTCCAGGCAAAGCGATACATCCTAGTGTCTGAGATGTAATCAGGAGACAGTATTTGGGTTTATAAATATGTTAAACAAAATAACCAAATATGTATCTTCAAGAAGAGAATTCAGCGGACCCATTAAAGGAAGTCTCTGCCTACATGTCTCTGCACTGATTGTACATCTGTAAATGGCTGCCGTCCAGCAAAGCTCTTAAGTGCATGCTTAACTCTCAGCATGGCTTGGCTACAGCAGTGTTACTAACTTTGGCATGTGAGCTTTTATGCATTTGGGGCATTCACATGCCTAGTGCTAAGCGCATGCTGATGTGCCCTTCTGGAAACTAACTCTTCCTTGTGTCCTGTAGGCCTGCAGTCTGGAGCACGAGTCTAGTTTTGACCTCAGTTTCCTGCTCCTAGAGAGGGAATTGAGGAATAGGGCTGCATATCCATACAGATGTCACTGAAACGTAGAGGTATGGGCCTCTGAAGCTTGCTGATGCTGCACGTATTTTACCTTTCCTGGTGCCTTAGAATCAGTTCTTGGTCTCCCAGTGATCTCTGGAATGCAGTGTAAGGTCCGCTAATCAAAATGTCTTGGTGTTCTGAAGGAGATTGTGAGCTTCTGCAATCACTAGGGCTGTTTATTAAACTCTGATGGACCAACGTCATTTCCGGATTAGTAGATTGAGTAGTAATATGAGGTTGTCCATAAAGGTTCCCACTGCTGTAAATCAGTGCAACTTAAACACAATTCCTGTACAGTCTGCACAGAACTCAGTGTTTTGTTGAATGGGATTCTTCAGTTGACCCATGTGGAAGAGCCAGTGGGGAACTGGCACGCTCAGGTGTCATGCAGTATATACTGCACTGCAGCTTTGTGTGTTATTGCTGCAGGGAAGTTTGAGAGGTGTTAAAATTCACCATCGCATTTGCTGCCTTGTGAAAAGCCAATCTCCAGAACTGGGTTATCAGATCGAAAGCAAAAAAGTTCTCAAATGCTTATGGCTGTTCCTGGAGTAACAACTCAGCTTTGCTAAGCTAGAAAGGCAATGAAGGATCTTATGCTTCCTGTCTACTTGCAGACCACAGATGAGAAGAATGTCAGCAAAGGCAGCCCAAATGCTAAATCTCCTAAGTGTTGAACAATGAAAAATTAATTGAATGCATTTCAATAGTCACATAGAATCACATAGAACTCATTGGGTACCTCTGTATTTTAGGTTTTATTAAAAAAAAAAAAAAAAAAAAAAAAAGCGAAAGGAAAACTCCATCAGTAACAAACAACTGCATTGATAAATAAAGTCCAAGCAAGCAATTCCAGCAAACTATTCTAGTGTGCACAGTTCAGAGTCTGCTTAGACATTTCGCGATCTACAATCTGCACCAGAAAGTTGCTAAATGAGTAATGGTAGGTTGGTTATTGTTGTTGTTTTTTTGCCTTCACCAAAGCCCGTTTGTGCTACAGGCAGCTTTGTTATTTGTAGTCATTTATTTTAGGTAAGTTGATTTTTGGACTTCAGAAAAAAAACTAAATGGGAGAAAGGCATCCTGTTGTGAAAGGGTTCTTATCTGCTGCATTGAAAAAATTGAAAATGGCTTTCTGAACAGTCCAAAGGAGTTCATTTGAGGGCTAAGACCCAAATTAAGTTTGAAAAGCACTTGAAAATATCTTTGTCTAGCTTTCTGCCCCTGGAGGAGGAAAAGAGAAATTTAGCAAGCACCACATGTTACAGATGCTGCTCAAGATGCTTAACACGTTACTTAAAGCTGCTCTGTAACCATTATGTTGTGAGTAATAAAAGGATGTGAACGGGATGGAAGAGGAAAACTCCAGGTTTGCTGTAACCACATCTATAGCCTCACCACTCGCATGTTGTAAAGGGATCAACTTGCTTCTGCTGGTTCCTGCATCGTTACTGAATGTACCTCTGCAGCACGAGGCGGTACCTGATTGGGGTTACCTCCGAGTGAGCTGGCACGTCTGCAGTGGGTTACCACACAGGGATACCAGCTTCGGTGCCAGAAACAGTGGAGCTCTGTTACTGCCATACGTAGTTAATTAGCTCGGGTGTCACATGGAGCAAACGCCGCTATACTGCTGCTGGTTCTGCTGCTACGTTAATTGACATTGGCTTGGGGATCTTTGCCCCAATGTGCAGCGCAGACATACCCAGGAATGCACTGCTATTGTTGACTGAATACTGTATTTCCTCATAAATGTGGCAGGAGTATAATTGCAGGGTAGAAAAAGAAGGGCAATATACATTCACTTCACTTTAGAAACTAAATCAAACCTTTGACTTAACTCACTTCTCTACCAGCTCCCCGCGGGCGTTTCTACAGGCTTCATTAGAGCCAACCTCGAGGCCATGGAAAAGGTCTCACAAAAGCCCAGCTAGGAAGCCAGTCACAGCCTCAGATCCCGCTGCTGCACGATACAATCCGCCTCTTGGCTCCTCGGGCCTGCAGCTGCCAGGCACTCTCCTTATGTGGTCACTGGTGTTGGCTCGCAGGCTGCAGCAGATAGACGAGGAGGGCTGAGGGGGAACACATTCATCACTGCCAGCGAGAGCGGGGGCAGTGCCAAGTCGCTATGTAACTAAGCACATGTGCCAATTTGCTCGGTAATTGGATTGCTATTTGAAAAATTAAAGCGGTGTCTAGAAAATTCGAACCTTCGCCTTTACGCAGTCTGAAGCTCACAGCTGAGGGCCTGCACAGGAAGAATAAAGGTGACCAGACGTAGGTGTTTAGGAGAGCGAGCGTAGGAAGCGATGTGATTGCTTTCAGAAGTATTCCCCAACCTCACAAGCAGCCGCTCTGCAGAGAGACAAAGAGCAAGGCACAGCGCAGGGGAAGCTGTGATGTTATGGACAAGCTGTAACCCATTGCTTACTAAGGAAAATTAGCACAGGCTCGTCAGCTGAAAGCAATTCGTGTAAAGAAAACATATCATTAGAGGGAAGGGCCTGATGTACTTGCTGTAAATTTTTTTTGCTGAAGACAGGGAAAAAAGCTGCTAATGGTCATTACGGTACTTTTTGTTTTCTTCCGAGTCTGCAAATCTGTTGCTTCTCTATTGTATACCTTATTCTCAAATGCCTTTGCTGGGCAAATCCTGTGTACTATTGTCAAAAAATAATTATATTGAATTATCTAGCTACATAATTTCTCATTAAAGGTGTGCCTGTGCTACAGGGCTGTTTCTGCTCCCCCTGAAATCAAGTTCAGGCCTTGCTTTGACTTCAGCAGAAGCCCAATTGTATCCAAAAATATAGTTACCTAAATAGTCCTTCAGGCGTTCCGTTATTCTTTGCAGTTGAGCTCTCTGGCCACCCTTATTCAGCTAAAAAATTTAAGCGTGTGGATACAATGGGTTATAAATTGTTCCTAAGATAATATTTGTAGTTTAAAGTATAATTCAGTTGCTCGTAGACGTATAAAGGCAGTGCCTGTGTTCTTCATCACTGCTCAGCGGAAACTCAAGCTGGAAGCCTTGCATTTAAAATAATAGAAAGTAGAAATCGATGGGCTCCTACTGAGGAAGAACTATTTGGAAGCTCTGTGAAACGTCTGATTATTTCTCATGCGCTCAGTCCCGCTAGAATGAGGTTAACACATGTTGAAGTGGAGGCTCAGGAAATTTTGGGTCACATTTCTGCCCCTAGATGGAGTCTTCTGCACACTGGTATTTTTGATATTTGGGGAGAATGGAGCTGTGTGTTGGAAGCCTTGAAATGCCTCTTGTTCTGAATTCCCTTTACAGAGTATCAAGTGCTGCCCATTGGGACGGGGGTAACTGGGACCCGGAGACCATTTAGAAGAGAAAAATCAAAATAGGGTTTATTTGTATAATTGATTAGATGCTATAAGTGGCACTGTGATTTCTTAGTGTCTCTTATTTGTTGGTTGGTGATAGATACGTAGGTAGTAAGGCAGAAGTCTGTATTTTACAGAGCATTGCTCATTACTGTGAAACATCTGAAATTTGCAGCTCACAGTGCTTAGAATTTCTGTGACTTTCGTGGTATTCCCTTCTCTTAGTATCCAGTGAATGCCATGGTAACGTTAACGTCTTGTAAAACATTTTAATAGTGAACACTGTAATATAGTGGTTGTGTGCAAACAGCATGCACCGTTGCTTCAGAGGTGTTTGTAGCATTTTGTTTTTGTCACAATCGGAGCAAAACGTTGCCAGATCTTGAGAATCGAATCCTAAACTTGCCAAACACAGAGCTGAAAGTGAGTTCTCTTCTGCAGCTTCTGCCTTTGATCATCTGCAGTTTCATTGATACATTCCTACCCAGCACTCACGAGCTTAGTGAACCATGGCTCTAGCGAGTGCAGTTGCTTGGGAAAAGCATTTGGCTGCAGACGCTGTGTTGGAGGGGGGAGGTGGGTGTTTTCCAAAGCCAGCTTTGGAAAAATCTGTGTTGTTTTATGTGTGAGCGAGAGCTCAGCTGCGGGCCTGCGGCTCAGGTATGTTTGCAGGCAGCTTCTGGTTCCGCCTCTGCAACAGGAGGGGGACCAGCTGCAGGGTTTGTCCTTGGGCTTGGAGCTGGATTCCTGCAGGATCCGGGATTTTGCTTTGGACCTTTTTAAATGTGATGTAAATGCCAGCAGCTTCCTAACAACTGTTCGCGGAGCTCTGAGCAGAATTTACAGTGGACTCTTGTGAGAGAAGAGAATGGAAAAGCTCAACAAAACCTCTGTCATCTGAGCACAGTCCTGAGAAATGCTTTCCAGCTTTCAAAGAAAGAAAGGGTCTTAATTCAGATTTGCCGGAATTGTCTAATTAGTCTCTTTAATGCCGTGCACCTTATAGTCTGTGCCGCCAGCTTCGTCCTATAAATGAGACGATGGGCTAATTCATCTTGGCAGCAGTAAACAGACCTTGTGATTGTCCTCCCCACAAACACCAGCCTGCTTTTAGGAGAGTGCTTTGACCAAGCCCGCGTCCTCGCTCCCTCTGCTGTGCCCCCCCTGTTCCGAGCGCTGCCTCTGCTCAGCGCTCTCCTCCTTCCCCACCGACCCACCCCACCCCGTCTCGCACACAGTGACATACCTCACACATTTGCCACTGCTAACAACAACCTGTCAACTCTTTCTTTGCACCGTGCTAGGCGCCCTTTGTTTCTGCAGCCCAGCAAGCCTTGCAGCTGTTGTCCGAGGCCTGCTCCGACAGCCTGTGATCAGTCAGCTGCAAAATCCTCCCTGAACAACTCGGTATTCACAGCTCTAATCGGGCCAGCGGACTGTTTCCTCCTCTCTCGCAGTAAATCTTTATCACTTGCGCTCTGCTCGTCAGTTCATGGCGCCAGCTCTTTGGGCTGCTCCATCCCTTTCCCATACTCTGCTGCGCCGTGTGCTCTGAATGCTAACTCCGGCCTCGTTTAGGCTCGGTGCTGTGATCCACATGTGGGGAAGGTTGAATTCCTGCTCCTTCCCCATCTTCTAAGCTGCGTGTACCGCAAGCATATCTCTTTCCAAACGCAAAGATACCCAAAGGCTCCCTCCCTCTGCCTGTTTCATATTGTATCCTTATAAGTTAATTACGCTATTATCTTTCCAGCAGCCCGTTGTGCTTCTGTTTAAGAGCTGCCTTTGGTAGGAAGAGCAGGGTGAGTGCCCAGCCTGGGGGAGCTGGTGGTGGCAAGGGAAGCCCTGGGGAAACTGGCACAGGCTTTAATTTGATCGCATGCCCAGGGCTATTAACCTTCCTCTTAATGGTTCCCCCATGGATGGAAACACATTTCCCTCCATCCTGTCCCTCAGTTTATGCCATCTTGGTCTTTTAAAAGATTTACATCAAAGATGTTGAATTGTGAAGCAGGTCTTTAGAAAAAGGATCAAAGTTTACTTGGTATCCCAGCTGAGCGGAGGGGGATCCGTGCAGCTTTTAGGATGAGGTTTGTGCCAATGTGGGGTTGCTGAGGATTTATACTTGTGGAGCTGGGAGCACAGCTATATCTGTGTCCATTGCTGCTTCTGCTACAGCATGACAGCTCCTCCTGCCTCCTTTGGCAAAATGCTGTGGGTTTTGTTTTCCCCTCTGCTGTGCTTGGGCCTGGGATCTGAGATGACAGAGAGTGTAATTAAAGCTGAGTTAAACAACAAGTTTTGCAAAGAGATTCAGCTAGCTTTCAAGTAGAACATGCTCAAGATTACTTTTAAAAACAAATTATTCAGGACAGTGAGGGTTATTTGTGTTTGTCAGGAGCCTGGGAAGTATTTGTGCAAACACTGCTTCTGAGGACAAGAACTACTGCTTTTTAATCTCATCTCTTAACCTAAGTCTGCTTCCTCCACTGGAAAATCCATTTCTATTCCTGCTTCAGCTTCCCCTGCTTTTAAGTCCTTCTGTTTTGGCCCTTCCAGGCGTGTGGGTGCATGCAGGGATGAAGATTAGCCAAATATAGAAATACTTCTTTAAGAGTAAAACTTGAATTGGCTTTAAAAATTTGTTGTTGCTGTTAATTTTATTAGACAGCTGCAAAATAGATGCTGTTTGGAAAATCCAGGTTCATTTCTACTCAGACTTTCTACTCTTCAGTTCCTCATCAGTATAGTTGAAAGTGGACTTGTTTGATCAAGAATAAACTCATCTATGTGAGATTATTTAAAAAAATATGCAATAAATTTAATTTAAAATATGAATTATATATATTATAAAAATGTAATAAATTTAATTTAGAATAAATTTGCTGACAATTACAGTCAACTGGACATATGGAGGAGCATTGCAGTTAAACAGTATTAAGCAGGTATGTCCAGTAAAATGCAAGTAATGTGTTGCACAGCTTAGTCACCGAGCCCAAAATTTGGGTCTGACAGCCTTAGTTTATGCCTGTCCTCCCGTGTGTTTGTTGCCATCTGCAGTCATATTCACTTTCTGGCCATGATAGTCATGTCCTGGTGGTGTGCCCTACTTAAATTACTCCTATGTACATCTCCAGATGGGATGTTCTGCCGCTATTGTAACTAGACCTATAAACGCATTCTAGACTTGATTGAGATGAATATTTCCAATATTCCTTGCATTTGTCTCAGAAGCCCTTTGCTTTCTTAGTGATTTCTTCAGTGAAATTGAATGTTCATAAACAGCTTCTGAATATTGTCCTTTTTTTTTCTTTGCTGTGTACAAGGAAAGCAGTTGAAGTATGACATTGAATAGTATGGCACGTCGAGCCGTTTGTTGGGGGAAGCTTCACAGTTGAAAGTGCTTTTGTGAACAGAGTCAGTTTGGTGGGACAGCAGGTAGAGAACACAACATCTTGACAAGCCCTAGGCGAATATCTTATATAATTCTTTTCCTTTCTCTGACTCATTTTGCTCACGACACTCTTCTCAGTTCCTTCTTCCATATCCCAGGCTGTTACCTGCCATCCTTTGGTGACCTAGCTGTCTCCAAGGTCCCAGAGATTGTCATGAGGCTGGTGCTGTAGCAGTTTGTAGTTTGGCTCACATGGCTCTTCACACACAAGTGACAAAGTAAGACAGTGCATGCAGTCAAGCACTCATGCTTCTTCTGGACTTCTAAGTCTATCCTGCAAATCTTGATGGATTTTCTTTGTTCACAGTTTTGATGACTACAAACCGTGGAGGAAATACGGTTTATACTCTGTCACTCTGTCACCCCCACCACTAAAAGTGTAATAGCAAGTTTAATCCCCTTCTACCTTATCACCTTTTTTTTTTGACTAAATGGTAAGCTACTGGACATAGCTATTTTGTGATGTGACGTCTTCTATTTTATGAAACAGTGGCTCTTCATCATGCTTGGGAGAAGAAAATCCATCTTGTGTCCTCTGTACAAAAAGCAGTTGATTTTGAAGTTTCCTCAAGAACATTCTTTCCTTAGTTTGTTGGCAGTGTCCATGTATGGCTGTTCTCCTGTGTGTCTAGTGATGTTTTTGCCCTGAAGTGAGGTTCTGCTGAAGGATGCAACTGTAGACTTGATATATTTTTCTGTTTGGCTGTTGCTGGAAGAGGACTTATTTGTGGCTGTAGGATGAGCAGAGTCTAAGAACAGTTTTTCAATTCCCTGGTCCAAATTGAAAAAGGACTTGCCTTTTCTAATGTGAATCCACATTTGAATATATATGCAGGATCAGAATATTTTATTTCTCGGTTATTCAGTTTTTAAGGAGCAATGTCAATACTTTTCTAGCTCCTACAGTATTTGACTTAAGAAAATTTCAGACCTCAGCAACATTCTTCTTGAATTTTTTTCCTAATTTGCTGATAATATGCTTACTCTGTAATTCCATTTTAAAAAAGCCTTTTAGTCTAGGAATTTCCTTGTCTGATTTGCCTCAGACTTTCCAGAAATATTCTACCTTGGCATAAAGTTTGCACCTGTGGAAGTTCAGGGAAATTGGTTTAGCTTTTGCTAAATGAGGAAGGGCTTCTGCCAAAATTGGGTTTATAATGAAAGGCTAGTTTAAACATGGACAGATGAGTCTCTTCATAATTATTAGGTAACATTAATGTATGATCAGGCCTGCAAAGAAAAAAAAAAATGACTAAGTGGACTTTATCTTGCCTATAAAGATGAATTTTTTTCTCCTATGGCAAGTCAGGGGAGAATGTTTGCTATTAACCCATCTTGTTTAATTTCGTGAGCTGCCACTTGTGTGCAAACTTCCTGTACATCTTAAAAACATGTAAAAGATGAACAAAGAAGGAGGGGGAAGGTTATAAATGGATCCATGTGACTGCCTCTTCTCCAGGCATTTTTTTCCTCTCACTTAAGATGTTTGGAGGGAATGCGTGGCCAGGCAGTGTTTGTGAAAGCTGATGGAATATCTTCCTCCCTTGGGGTGTTTCTTTAATCAATGTTTCTTTATAGCATTAGATCATCTCCTCTTTTTTTTAATTTTTTTTCCTTCTGAAGAATCCTTGTTTTGTATGTTTTCATGCATCATGACGTTTGTTCTGAGAATTATGGCCTGATCACTTCCTGTTCTTTTCCTCAAAATTTCTCTCGTTTTATCTATTTTAAGTGCTGAAGCACAAAGATAACCCCATCATAGTTCTCTCATTTTCCTCAGTGCTTCACCCCCCCTTCGTTCCCCGCGATGAAAAATGAAAGGTCTCATGGTCTTACAGATTTTCTTTATGCTTATTTTGGCCTATTTGCAACCCAAATACATCACTATAAGACGGCTCTCTAAGGCTCTTGGATCAATTAAAGGTAGCCCTATTCATTGCCAGTACAAACCTTTGCCTATTAACTCTTTCAAAGGGCATTTGTCATCGCAAAAAGCTGTGAATGCTGTCTGGGTTCATTGATTTAAAAAAAGGTATTGTTTTAAGGCTGCTGAATATCTTAATTAGTTGTAATCAGAGGGCAGCTTGTGTCTGTAAAGTGATACAGTTACCTTTCACCTACTTGCTTTATTCTGAGCGTTTTAAAATAAAAATATCGTATGTAATTCCAGTGTAGTGTTTGTAGGCAAGAAGAGCAGTGCGCTTGCCCATCAAAGCATAATTTATGACATTATTTCATAAAGGCAAATAGTTAATGTGCTAACTTGGAGGGCAGCTGATTGGCCTACGACCAGCCATCAGAGGGCAAGCGGAGCCGCTCCACTCGTTGCCAGCTATCATCCTCCTTTCTTCACTCAGAAATCCAGCGTCTGTATTCTGGAAGTGTAGAAATCCACCCCAATTCTGCAAGCACCCGCACGTGTGCTTAGCTAGAGCACATGAATGGCTCATTAATACGGAGTATGTATGGCGCTGTTTGCCAGACCAAGGTAGAACAGGGAAACATTTTTTTAGACCACTGGTTCATTTGCTGCAATTGTGGCCTCAAACGGTTTGCAGCCATTTGTGAATTTGTACCAAAACTGGGAAATTATTTAAGCTGGGAAAATGTCTTTTCTGCTGTCCTCTGAATCAAAACATTTCTTTCAGTAGTTAATAATAAAAGTCTGTTTCCTATCTGAAAAGACTCCTCTGAAAATTACAATCTATGCTTTTCGTTGGGCTTTATGAAAAGCTTTGGTTGTATTTGATGCTGTTTTGGTTTATTTTTTTCTGAGAAAATATTTTGTATTACCCCTAAGATATTTCACTCAGAGTAAATGGATATTTACGTGCCCCTGACTGAGAGTCTGGGCTGTAAACAGACCCCTTCCAGTTAAAGGTATCAATGATGCACCAGAAACTTGCGTAGGTTGACCCTCACACTCTGGTGAAGCACTTCCAGAGATGATGATTTACAGATATACGCTTTTCTTTCTATGGTTGTGCAAATGTCCTCTTACAGGAAGGAAAAATGCACCTGACAGAAAATCTTCAGTCATGGTTGGTAGAAATATTTGCTTTTGCTCTTGAATAAGATACTGGATAGGGTAATAGTTGGACCAGATGGTCCTACTGGTCTTTTCCAAATTTGATGATTCTGTGAGTAGATGGCAGTTTATTTTGGGAAAGGGACACAAATGGTGTCTTATGGAGGAGACTCCATTATCTGGGAGAAAAAGTCTTTAGAAGGTGCCTTACAAGTTAAACATGTATACCCAGTTGCTGGTGCCAACTGGTCAACTGGAAAGCAGGGCAATGCCATACCTGGGAACTACAGGACATGTGATTCCTTAACACTTGCTCTCAGCTTATGGTTTGCTTGGTAGCTTCTATTGTGAAAAATACATGCATACTCGCACATGGATTCTCGAGGTAATGTGGCAAAGTTGCACAAATGTTAGCACTGCTATATCCAGTTTCTTATTTTTCAGTGAATAAGTACAGTGTGAAGTACTTGAAGTATTTTTAAGTATTTTTTTCAAAATGAAAGTACTTTAGAACCACTTGTTCTGACTTCGGTTGACTGTACAATCATGTGTGTTTCATGGATGTGGAAAAACAGCCTGATAATGATTAAAACCCTAATTCAAGAAAATGCTAAAATTTAAGCACGTGTGTTAATGTTCCTGTGATTTTGGCGTAAACTGTTCTGAAAAGTTTTCCTGGGATGCTGTCAGAGGCAAAAATAGAATATGCATTGGAGTTGCAGACAGTGCCTCAGTCACAGTATATGTGAACATTAGAAATTTTGTTTCTTACTTAGTAATAAATGTGAGTCTTGACACGGTTGTTTGGAGGAGGGTTTATTTTACTAGTTGGTTATTTAATTCAGTGATTTATATGCTACAAAAAGATAACCTCGGTGTGAAGATCAATGCTGTTCTAACCTTTTTCTTCAGCTTTTTATGTTCACAAAGAATTGTGCAGCGCCTTTTCTTTGATCAAATGCTTTGGAAATAAATTTCAAGAAACAAAAATGCCCATTTCTACTGTAACTCTGATGTGCATATGAATTAATATGTAATAGTATTGTGTCTTTCTCTGTAGAACATTTTTAGGTGTCTGTAGAACTAGGAGATGATTTATGAAGTGTGACTCATTTTTCCTTCTTCACACTGTTCCACTGGAAGAACTCAGACTGCGATGAGAAAAACTAGTACACGTTATTAAGAATTCTGATAAAGTAGGCTGAATAAATTTGTTTTCTTTGTGAGCCTTAATCCTGTGTTGTATTGGCTTCTTGGACATGGCTAATTTATTTGGAATTCCATTCTGTTCCCGACAGCATTCCTGATTAGCAGTTTGATCACCCGGAGCAAAGTTACATACCAGCTTTCAACTCTTGTAATCTAGCAGTGTAATTTTTTCAAATGGACTCTTTTCTTTCCTTCTTTGCCCCAGCTCCCCTTCTTTATACGTGCAAAGAGACTTTAAAATAAGCAGGACAACCTGTTAGTAGACTGAAAAATTTGTACAAAACATAATGCAGTTTGCTGAATGCCCAACTTGTGTCTGGCCACAAAGCATCTTGATGTAAAGTTCAGATGAAAATATAGAAACTTCCAAGATCAGTTAGATCGGTGAGTGTTTATTGTGAGATCAGTATTTTGTAGCTATCAAAATGTGATTTAAGAAAGCAGACGTTTAAGGAGAGAAAGCCAAAACGTAAAGCTCAGGCTATGCAGTCCCATGCCATTTTTTGATTCAGTGCGATGATGGTAGGTCTGATAATTTTCTGTTGCTCACAGGGCTTTAAACAATCATGGAAAGTTTTTCTTAAAATTCAGCATGTGTTTAATATGGACCTAGTTGAATGCAGCCATATTTTTGGATTTTTGCTCACGCCTTTAAAGTTTCCAAGGCTCTGTTAATTTCCAAGTAAAGCTGTGTAAGAAATATTTTAACTTCTCCTTTAAAATAATGTACTTCGATGTTTTTTTTTAAAGCATAAAGTAAGATTTGGAGCTGTATCGGTCCAGTTCCAATATGCAAAATATTTGCCTTCCATCACTTGTAAAGGATAGAGATTTTTCAATAATTGCATTTCATGAGTATTGTGATAATATCTTTATGTCCCTCCCATGATCTGTAGTTTGTCAAAGCATGTTCTGCATGAAGTAGGTTTTGGAAACTTGTATGTTTAATGGCTAAGTTTGTGATACACTGGACCTTGCATGGAAATGGCAGTTGTGTCATTTTTTGTTTCTATCAATGTTGTCTTATGTTGTCAAAATGAATGATGATTGGGATACCCCAATTGAATTGTAAATCAGAGCCAGGTTTTGATCTGATTTCTTTTTGGTGGAGCACAGGAGGAGCATCCTCAGAGTGAAACATGTGGAAATGTTGGATTTAGCAGCCCCCTCTGTGAGTGTATAGTGTGCTGAAAACACGTAGTTAAAGGTGAGAGGGATCTGGCTTTTCCTATCTGTGACATTTCTTAAGGTCCTGGTCTGGTTTTGTGCTCAGTGAGGAGAAAGAGAAGTTTTTAAGCCACAAGAGACTTGGGAATAAAACAAGGGGAGGTGTCCGTGGCACTAATCAAGAGACTCAAAGTAGTGATTTTATGTATGACTGATCTGGCTGTCTACTTACAAAAGCTTGATCTGTCTTTCTGCTTTCTTCTGATCTTAAATTTCATGGACCTGAAAGAAAGCTCCTGACAAATATTTCATCAAAGCTGAAGCATGTTTTACCAGACTTTCTGCTTTTGAAAAGCAGTCAGTTCAGTTGAAATAGCTAAGTCAAAAACATTAAAAATAAAAGTAGTTAAATTGCAAAGAATCACAATATGTCAGGGATTGGGAGGGTCATCTAGTCCAATCCCCCTCCAGAGCAGGAACAAATCTAATGGGTTGCTGCAATACTGTGAATTCAATGAAAAAAATCAGTGGAAGGAGAACTGAGAAGGGATGGGTTAGTTCTAGATTAATTCTGTGCAATTACATTCAGTGAAAATTCCTTAATTTCACCAGGAAAAAGTCCGGAGGATCTTTCTGACCAATAAAATTACCCAACTAAACAAGCGTGAAGACATAGCAAGTTGTGTGGGGTCTCTTGCAAGTGAAGAAGAAAATGGATATAATTGATTGATAATAAGCTATTTTAATGATTGTAATACAAATTCTAAATATTTACTGTGAGGCTTTCATCCTTTGAATGACTAAATGTTTCTGTATCTTTATACTTGTTCATCAGTAGGTAGTTGTTTTAGATATTGGTGAGGTGGTTAAATACCATGGCATGTACACAAGCTATTTTATTACTTCTAAATCATGTGCTGTTTATGCTCCTGGAGAGAAAATTCTACAAACTAAAGAGAATTAAAATATCTGCTTCTGAGCATTGCAGTGTACAGCCATCATGAAGAAGATAATGCATTGACAGCTCCCTAACTGGGAAGATCTCATCAAGTCTTTAAAATACTGATCTCTTTAGGTGATCATTGTAAAGACAGATTATTATTATTATTTTAAATCTCACTTGTACTCTGAGGCCTTGAGGATGGTGCTGAATTAGAGTTTTACACACGCTGTTTTATGGAAGTTGCTCGTAAGGGAGGAAATGCGTAGTAAATGGAATATCTTATTTCTGTCCTTGTTTTTCTTGATCATGGAAATGAGCACAGTGAACTGACTGTGGTGGGAAGAGCATGTTTGCTGGGACTTTCCAGTAGAAAACCAGCGGGGCAGGTGTTAACTCAGTGCAACGCTGAATGATCTTGATATGTGCTCATTATCACAAGGTGTTTCAAACAGGAATTGACATTGAATGCCAGATTTTGTCCTCTAACACTATGAATACCTTGAATTGGCTCTTTGTAAGTAGTGGTTCGTTTTCACTGTGATGTAGAATGCTTGTTCAGGAGATTTCATATATGTAAACTGGAGCAAGGTGCCTTTTTCACTCTGATAACTGCAGCAGGCACATGACTGAGGGGTAAGTGCTGGTCCTAAATTTCTTTTTCTCTTTCTTTTTCTCTTTCTTTTTCTCTTTCTTTTTCT
>NW_024962250.1:255545-303971 GCF_019238085.1 Lagopus leucura
TTTCTTTTTCTCTTTCTTTTTCTCTTTCTTTTTCTCTTTCTTTTTCTCTTTCTTTTTCTCTTTCTTTTTCTCTTTCTTTTTCTCTTTCTTTTTCTCTTCCTTTTTCTCTTCCTTTTTCTCTTCCTTTTTCTCTTCCTTTTTCTCTTCCTTTTTCTGCTCCTTGTTTCTTCTGCTTTTAACAGTGAACTGGGAACTTCTTATTAACCATGCCAACACTCGCAAATCTTTGCCATTTTCCTCTGTAGATACGGTGACTTTTGATGTGTGGAAAACACAGTGAGTAACATATCCTCTTTTTTTAAAAAAACTACATATATTTTGGGAAACATTTCAAACTGACAGCAATGGATATGATGTGATTATTCTACTGTCTATTGTGAGTAGTTTCACAGGATATATTAAAATTTTAAGAATTAAATTATATTTTATGAAACAAACTGCTTAATTTATAATTGGAGCTGGAAAAGCAGAGATGAAATCTGTTGCTTTATGTTTTAAAAGATATTATGCATTCTTGTTGACCTTCAGGGTGATTAATTACATAATTTTAATTTAGTAACGAAATGCAGAATTTGTCTTGGAAATAGTTTCAAATTAGAGGATTTTAATAAATATTTGTAGCAGGAGATGGTAATAATGTTGATTATGTGACAAAATCCTATGTTAGTAAGAAAAAGCCACCCACTAGGAATATAGTTTCGTCTTGCCCATATTTTCTAGAGGGGTGATTAGTTGAAAAATGGTTTTAGTACAATAAGACCTGAACAGTGAGGATGCTTTTTGGTGATGCAGCATGCATTCTTTGTTGAATGATGCTAATCATTCAGAATAATAGCGTGCATTAGGAACACCCGTTATTTGAAAATATGTCTTTGGAAAAATCCAGATCAGAATGATTAATACGTAGGCTCTGCATAGTGCTTTTTCTCAGCGAGTCTCAAAATACTTCACAAAGGAGAGGAGAGGAGCTATGCATATTAAACCGTATCTTCTTATGTTCGCATAGTTTTTTCATCTGGCACACAGAATCGTCTTGCTTATGCTGCACATTAATTTTCTGTGTGAAGCAATCTGTCCTAAGAAGCGAAACGTAAGCAGCAAAATACCTTCCTTCCACCTCCAGCAACTGGTGCTTCCTTTGTATGAATGAGCGCGGTGCCCACGAGGAGTGCCAAGCTGACAGCCGCAGCCCGGAGCCACAGAGCTGCCATTGAGCAGGCTGCAGGCGTGGGAGTGTGCCCAGCGTTGTGCAGAGCCCAGTGCCAGGCATGAGGATGTGTGCTTTATCCCCTGGCTTTGACACCTCTTGGGGAATGCCGGGGATGGCAGGGCTGGGACCACTTGTGAGCCCAGGAGGAGGCACCTGTTCACTTGGCGCTGGAGGGAGCTGCCAGTTTGTAGCTGACAGAGCAAGTGAACTGTTTGCCAAACTGCTTTTCCTGCTTAAATCCCGTACAGATGAGAAGATTTCTCATCATCTGTGTTGATGTGAGTCTCTTAAAGACAAACGGGCTAGAGAAACAGTTGTCTGGAGTGACACAGCTGATCCTTCTTTAGGACAAACAGATAGACCTCTTGGGTCCCCTTCTTCCTTCTTTTTCTTCTGTAGAGGGAGGTGGCCCTATTACCAGATATATATGTGTACATATATGTCACTGAGGATCCCAACCTGAAAATAAAGTATTTCTTAGATACATGACATTTATATGCTGGCACCATATATGATATTCATGCTTTGCGGTCATGAGCACCTTACACTTTTTCTTTGTACAGAGAAAAGCATCCAGTTTGAGAGAATCTAAAGAGTGGATACCAGGCATCAGTGCAAGTCCTTTGTGCTTCAAACTTTATTCATGCCTTTCCCCATAACAAAAAACAATACCAGGAGGACCATTTTGGGCTTTACTTCATTCAGGTCTTCTGGAAGGACGTTGACTCTTGTTCTAATTTTTCTTGCCATGGAGATGGTATATCTAGCATTATTTAGCTTCTTCTCTGATTCAGGTCCTCTGATTTCAGGTTTTATTTGACTGATCCTTGTTGGCATCAGTGGGATCCAGAACTGGCATGTTGCTGCTGACTGATGGAGGAGATGGTTGAATCCTTGCTGGCTGCAGTCACTGTTTCATTGACTCAGCTGACAGTGGTGTCATCATTCACCTAGATTTATTTTCTCCCCCTTGCTGCATTTTTCAGCAAAATCTTAAGTAGCTGAAGAGAGTACTCCCTTTAAATTTGGCATGTTTTGAAATCTGTAGGCATAAGAAGATGCTCATTGTTCACTGCTCCTCCACAAAGAATCCTTCTTAATCCTGATGGTGTGCATTCATCCCTGTTGAGCTTTCCTATGCATAAGAATTTTGACTTGCTTCACATTCCTTCATAAATGCACATAGGGTAATACAACAGACTTTTTCCTTTTAAGCAAGCTGATCAGTTTTGACACTTTCCAACTCCATTACAAAACCCCCATGGTAGCTGAGAGCACCCATTAATGTGAACAAACTCCTGAAGTCCCTTAAAGTATTTGCTTTGCTGTGCCATTTAACTTTACAAAGCCTGGAGCTTTGCTCTTGATACACAGTCAATATATGGAAACAGACTAAAAATTGTTCCTTGTAATGCAAATATATTTGTGTTGTAGAAGACAGTGTGTTGCATCTCATAGGGTTGCCCCAGTCAAGGCAATGGTGATGTCTGAGAGAGTACCAATACACAATATTTTGGTATTTGGGGTTTGGTTTAAGGCAGAGTTTTGAAGTTCAGGGAAGCATTCCTGTCGCTGTGCTATTGCTTGGACCTCATCCAAGCCATTTCTCTTACTGCTAATCCTTCATGCTTTTACCTTCACAATTCTACTTGTCCAATTCCAATTGCTGAAATCCAGGCCCAGACAAAATACCACTTAAACATGTACGTAAGTCCTTATTCCCCTTCTGAACCACCTCCTAGAGTCTGTGCTTGTTCTAATGGGGACCTCGAGGTATCATTGCACTTACTCCCTTATTTTAAAGGAAAAAGAATGTATATTTTGCAGAGCTTTAAGTCTCTGAATCGGGCTTTTATTTCTTCTAGCTGGAAAGTATGGTTTCTGGGGAAAAGAGCTTGCTAGCTGAGCAAGTTCAAAAAGATCTTAGCAGTTGTCCAGCAATTACTCATTTCATCAATCCTCTATATTTAAGGTGAGCTAAACCAAGTTCTTTCCTATAATGTCTACTTCAAATAATGCTGCTTTACATTTGGAGAGCCAAATAAGGAAATAGAACATAATCTTCCAGGAGTTTTTTTTCCCTTTTAGTTCGCGTAACTCAGAGACTTGCTGTAACAAGAGCCCTTCTTTCTATGAAACCTGTTTAACATATTCAACTAAACAAACTATCTCCCCCCAAAAGCATGAGCGTTTTCTGTGTGCCTTGCTCTAGCGTTGGCTCTTGAGGACATTTCAGCATTTGTCAATGTACTAATTGAGCAATGCATTGTGGACAGCTTCTGTGTTCTGATTTGTTGTGCTTTTTTTTTTCTTTTTTTTTTTTTTTTCTTTTCCCCTCCCTCCCTTCTTCCCCTTTTAATTTGTCTAGGAGATAAAAAGCCCCTCCAGTGTTGTTTCCTGCAAAGACCATTCTTAAGAGCTCGTTGGACAGCGCAGGGCTCTTGAAGTGATAGCTAATTGGTGAAAGAAAGGCCCCGATTGTCTGGAGGGAGCTGGAAAGTGCTGCGTGTGCTGCTGAAAGGGACTAGGGAGAAGGTGCCTGGTTTCGCTGAGCAGCTGCTGCTGGAGATGTTTGGAGATTACATCAGCATTGGAAAAAAGGGGCAAAAAAAAAGTCCAACTTCACAGAGACGGAGTTTATGGAGTTTTTTTTCCCCTTCCAAAGGTCTTCTGACAATACTGTCATTGTCAATATAAGAGTTGTTAATTCTTCATGAATAGCACATGGGGCCTCTTGACTAAATGGTACGTTACATGTCCCAAATCTGTCAGCTGGGCTCTTCTCTCACATGCTAGTGAGATCACTTTGATTGGAATGTTACAGGAATTGCTGGGCTGGCCGTGCAGAATTGAATGCTGCATTATATAATTAGATCTCCCAGAGTATTTTTTTGGCATTACCTCATTATTCTAGCTTAAATATGGAATCAGCCCTTTTGATGATTTTACTGGTTGTAATTATATTAATACGATTCATTTTATGGTCCTGTCTTAGTGCTTACATAGATTACAAACTGTCTCGAAGGTTTCCTGACAGGAAAAAAGAGTGCTAACAGACCTCAAAAGGCTTCTTCAGATTTCAGCTGACAATGAGGACAACTGGACAAGGTAAATGGACCTAGAGCAGATTTTACCTTGGCCTCTGAGGAGACAGAAATGGCCGGTTGAGACTGCAATTCAGTGAAGATCCTTCAGAAGGCCTCATGCTGACAGGGAGGGAATAGAAACCACAACAACTGATTGAGTCAAACAACCTCCTATCAGACTAGAGCAAGAATTTGTTGTTGGGAACAGGACTGTGGACATTTGCCAGTTAAACGATCTGGACAAGCTGGAAGGAATCCTATTGTTGGGCAGTCCAAGGCTGACAGTGGCCCAGTCTTACTACGTGAAATGTGATGGCCCATTGCCTGTTGGACAAGCTGCTGGTCTACACGTTAGAATGTCAGCTGCACACCCTGCCTGGATGCAACAACTGATTGTGCCTGAATGAGCACGGAGATTACAAACCCGGCTCAGGAGCCACGTCTAATGCTGCAGATTTGCAGAGTGGATTTTTACATGATTGACTTGTTGCTAAATTCCTTTTTGGTTTCTCCCTGTCTGTCAGATCAGAAGCTGGTTATACCCAAAGATCGCCATTCTTGTCAGGTGGCATATCTGAGTAACAGTAGTGGTGGAGCACCACTGGGATAGTCTGTTCCATGAAAACCAGATCTGTGCGTTACAGTTTGTCTGACAGACTCCAGCTCTGCTTCAGCAGTACTGGGCATTGGGGCATACAGTGCTTAGAGGCCTTGCAAAGTAATTTCTCTTCTAGCCTTTAGTAAGGAGGTACCAGGACACGGAAAGCTTTGCCTACTCACCCAAGGCAGGAGTGACTTGAGATTTTTTGCTTATTGCATCTTGCAAAGTGAGACAGGGCTCCAAGCGAACTGCCTGCTTTCAGATGGATGCTACACTGAGTAAAACTGCAAAAAATCTTGCTGTGTGTGCAACACAATTTAACATTGGCTTTTAAAAACTTGGTTTTCCTATAGCAAAAGTAGGAAAATTGTATTGCTTTGCCTGAGAAAGAAAGTTGAAATGTGGTATTTTTGGCCCATTCCTATCTGGTGTTCTTTATGTTGTGCAGAAGCGAAGGCTGCTGCTCTGAGAAATGGCTTCAAAACTCTTGGTAGCTCACATAATAACAGAAAGCCTGGGTAAAAGCCCAAAGCATTCTCATGAGAAGTTTTTGGCACATTCATGACTCTTTATAGGCTTGTTCATTAGTAACTGTTGATCAGCCTTTATCACTTTGTCATTTGACAATCTTGAATCTTCTTGAATCTAGAATCTTGAATTTTCCATGTAAATCAGAGATTGTTTTTTTGTTATAGACCATAATCTTATGGCCAAATTTTCATTGATTTCTGTGGTGCCATTAATAGGAATGGCAGGATGGAATCATCAGAACATCTTGATGTTTGAGCTGCCATAGCCAATCTCCTTCAATGGCTTGCTATTGTTGTGTGGGGAAAGTGGGCCAATACTGGGTGAAATTACTGACTGGTAGATGCAAGGCATGGTAGGTATCTATCCTGTAGGTGACCACTGTGGTGAAACTCAGCACTGCCAGATATGGGGAAGAGCCTGTCAATTCATTGGTTCTGTTTGTGTTTGTCTTTTTAAATTGTTTAATTTATCCAAGATACAAGAATTACACTGATTGTGTTATGGTCAGTGTTTGTCATAGGATTGATCTTCATCCTACACAGGTAAAACTGGCTGGAACCCTAAACAGTTTACTAGAACATCAAAGCTTTGAGGCACATATGATTAATAAAGAAAATATTTTGTCTTAATAAAAATTTTACTGATTTAATTTGGTTGTTTTGAAATCCATATGCACTGAAAGTAATTTTAATGCTTTGAAGTTCCGCTTCTGGTGTCTGAAAGCCCATTGTATCTTTCTGCTGATGAGGGTTTTTGTGACAGAACTTATGGTGTCCTCTAATCTAACCATCTGTCCAAGCTAGATTGTCACTGTGCTTACAAGTTAGTTTCTCTTTACATGAAAGTGCAGTAAAAGAAAATTTTGGTGAATAAATTCCTCATATCAAGTACTTGTACTTTATTTAAGATATACCCTGAAGCCATGTTTCAGTGGGAGTTGAATGAACTTGACTGGAAACCACTGTAGAGTCTTCTTAAAGTTGATTTAATTTCAGGTAGGTATTAATGAAGATTCTTAGGCCCCACTGTTTTTGCTTGTGTTTAGGATTATTTAAGAATAAGTCTGTGCTTAAGAGCAGTTTTGAGTCACAGACAGAGTGAATGAAGACTGCAGTGTGGAACCCCCTTTCAAGACATGAAACCAAGGTATATGTAAAGAAATAGAAAAAATATCACTTAATATTGTGATGATATACTGCATCAGGTACTGTGTTACTGTTGTAACCAACAATTAATGTTGGCCTTTTGTAGCAACACAAAAACCAGACACGATCACAGAAACCTACATGCCACCTGTAATACAATTAAAAAAAAAAAACCTCTGTCTAATATTCCACTGTTACTCAAAAAACCTTGCATGTGAAATAATGTCTTGAGTTTGTTTTTGCTAATCTAGTAATGTATACATACAAAAAATATTTATGTAAATGTATTAAAAAAAAAAAAAAGAACTCCACAATCATTGAAATGTATGACATATGGATGCGGAACTGTTACTGCAGTATCGTAACTGTTCCTTACTTTATAGGATTCTGCTTCGTTTTGACTGAAGCCAGTGGTTTGAACAAAAGCAGGAGTTAGTATGTAAGTAGTAATTATCTTTCTTAATGCAGATTATCGTGACTTCTGGTACCCGAATTTCTACTTCTCAGATCAATCTAAGTCTGTCTTACAGGTGATAATAGGGTCAATTTTAAACGTTGTAGAGCTTTCTGTGGGTATGAGTACAGGCATGTATCTGCATGTATTTTTATATGGGAATGTTAACATTTTATGATAACAGCCCTTCCCACATTGTTATGCTCCTCTATGTTGTATAGTTCTTGAAGAAAAAATGATTGGCATTAAGCTACTTAAGTAAATGAAGTAGCAAAATTCTATTTGCATTGCTGAATATTAGAACTGTGTAAAAATACAAACCCATTTTCCTGGTACCAGTGGTACCATATAACTAAATTTGCTCCCAAACCAAATAGCCATTTTGAAGTTCCTCAGTTGATACTTTGTGATATTTCTTATTCACCAGGACTCAGAATCTTTCTGACCCGTAAAAGCTCAATTGATTGTAAATATCCTGTCATCTGCTAATGTAATTTCTGTTTGACATTCTGTAATGTGCACAGAGTTGGCATTATGGACTGCATTATGGTATGGAGAACTAATTACTGATAAGCTCATAGTCTGATGAGTACGTAATCATATTTATTGATTAAGTGAGGTCTATAATTTTATTTTGCAGTGTCATTACAACGGCATCCCACTTAAACAATTACTGTCAAACTGTGTAAACCAAACTCCAGTAGGAGTCCCTTAAATAGATCTGGCGATGCAACAGGTGGTCTAATTACTTTAGGTAGGTCCATTACAGCGGGCTTCAGAGTGGAGAAGCTGGAGACCCAGGAAAGGGATACGATTAGGTTGGCTCTTGCAGAAGGAATCTGGACAGATGGGGGCCTGATAGCTTTGTTTGCTAACCTCCCACAATCAGCTGCCAAATCACAAACTGGTGTTGGGGAGAAATGTTGTAACCAGTGCTGATGCCCTTGTTTGTGTTCCATGGCACAGCTCTAGGAAACAGTAAAATACAGTTAGAATTTCTCTAGATTGAACAAGGCATCAGATTGTAGGACAATTAAACAGTAGCAGCCTCACTTCTGTTATTTTAGCAGAAACCCATAGTAAAGTCATAAAATGTGATTGTTTTATGCTTGATTAATGCCAAAGTGGGTGACCTTCCAGCTTGGCACCTCATTACAGGTGGTGCTAATAACAGCATCTAATACCAATGCTTCCAGGCGCTTCCAGTCCTAAAGCCCTATTTTCAGCTGTTCACAACTTTGTCAAAATATCTTTTCAAGCTAAAACTTTCCATGTTGCATTGGGTGTCTGCCTTGGGCTGAATACCCTTCAGAAAGTTTCAGCCAGAACAGTTCAGTACCTTCCAAGAACAAGGCTAAAGAAAAAATACATTGTTTTACCCCTGCTAAAAAAAAAAAAAAATACTGGCAATATTTTCTCTGACAAGATGTAGTTGTCCCATTCTGGAATGCAATTCTGGTCTGGACTGTTTTTTTTCCCTGTCAGGGATATACAACTCTTTTTCAAATAAAGGAAATTACCTGAATATGTGCTTGAAATTCAAGGAGGACAGCACCAGATCTCATCTAGGGAAACAAGGATAAGGAAATTGTCAGGAAAAAACCCCACAACTATAATGATATTTTAGGCAAAGGAGGAAAGTGAGCTGTGAACATTTGCTGGAAGATGAGCTAGACTGAACTACGCAGGATGAGGGGTAAACAAGAGCTGCTTGATTGGTGAGGAACAAGGCTGGTTCAGGCAAAGGGACTGGGACAGAAGTATTAAACTGCTTGGAAGGAACTGGAGGAAGGTGTACAGACTTGATAAGGAGCAACAGCATGTCAAATAGAGCTGGAATAAGTGAGAAAGAGTGCTGAAATGGGAACAGCCAGTGAGGAGGTAGGCACTGAGGCTGCATATAGAGGTTGAAAGCAAAACCCTTGTAAAAGCAGGTGAAGGATTGGCTGAGGACCAGGCTGAGGTAGCAAACAGATGGGAGAGTTTGGGCTAGCACACAGGACAGAAGTGCAGGCTGAAACAAATGATAAGGCTGAGTCTGGGAGGCTAAGGCTTACTGAGCAAATGATTTGACCTGGAAAAAGAGGTCTAGAGAACTGCCAGTGGAATAAGAACTGGATAAAATGTCTGCTCAACCAATCTCCCTTTGTAATATTGATATTATTCCTAGGATACAAGTTTCATATTATTATGGTTATCAGAAAATTTCTGTGAATGTTACTGTCAAAAATTCCTCTGTCACGTCTGCCAGTGATCCTTCAGCATAAAGTGCTCTGGATGTGTGTGCTCTGGTGTTGCTGCTGGAACGGAAGTATTAGGGTAGTCCTGTCTGCTGGGCATCTACCAAGCTCCATTAACAGGATGTAACAAAGTTAAATCCTGAGATTAAGGCAGTGATAGAATTAAGGCGTTATGTGTAATTGTTGTTCTGCCCCCTGGGTTTACAGTCGTAAACCACACTTTTCCCACAGGTTCTTTTGCTCATTTATTGCACTGGCTGTAATGCTCACTGATTGAAGCTTGTGGCAGTGATGCACTGAATGTACTAGAGAGATGGAGAGAGATAGCTTTAAGAAAACTAATGTTTTGAGGGGAGTCATGAGAAAATTAGTTCTTCCTTTGCCTATTGTTGAGTTCTGAGTGAAAAAAACCTAGAGATGTTTTCCTGTTGTCTGCTTACCTGGAGATCTAGGTATAAGATACATACTGAGAAATAGCTACTACAGATTAGTTCAGTTTAACAAGTTAACAGATACCAGTTTAACAAGTAAATTGGTACACTTAGAATTTAGATTCTAAGAATTTGAAGTGAGGTACTGGTCTATTCTTAATCTCTTTTTAGATATCTCCTATTGGTCATGAATGGGACGTGGTATGGAGTTAACTGGACCAGTGGTCTGATTCTGGAGTATTCTACCCTACTGGTCTTTGCATTTGCAGATGCAAATAGAGTAATTCTTTTATTACTTTGGTTTCTTCAATCAGCATCTACAAAACTTATAAATGTTGAAGGATGCTTAAGAGGGAATTATTCTTGAAAAGAGGCACAAGCATTGATGATGAAGAAAACATGAGAGCTCATTAAGCAAGCACTGTCCATTCTGTCTGCTGAATGTAGCAGGAATCCTTTGGAAAAAGGCAGTCTACTTTGTAAACAAATATAACAAAAAGGAGGGAAAAATAAGTTTTCCTTCCCCTGTGCCATATAAGAAGTCAATAGCTGCTTCTTTCTAAGATGATAAAGGGCATTTATTATGTGCACTGGAACTAAGCTATTCTTAGGAGAAGAATGGACTGGTAAATCTTTTACTGCTTATTTTCAGGATTTTGTTCATGCTTGTGCATGATAGATGACTAGCTTCCTACACTGAAATGCAACTGCTCTGAGATTATGCAGAAGAATAAAAATAAGGGAGAATTGTGCAAAGGAGGTCAAATTCTAGAATTTAGGTAAACTTGAGAAGTTTTTTAGCTTTGTATGTTGGCCAGAGATAATTAGACTTAGTATCTGGGGTACATGTCTAAATCCCTTAGTAGGAAAGATCCAGATGAGCCTAAGATCCATATTTAAAGGATAGTTTTAATCTACAACCAGCTTGTCCATTTTCCACAAACTCTGGCTGCTCCCCTTGGAGAATGGTTAGCTTTAGAGCTCTTCATCAGTGTTTTTAATTGAAACTCATGAGACTGATAATCTCACTTTGATGAGGTCGTGATGGGACATGGTGTGAAGCTAACTGCACTAGTGTGCTGATTCTAGAGTCTTCTACTCTTCTGGTCTTTGCATTTGGAAAATGTGAATTTGTCCATATTATTTAGAATTAGACAATGGGACAAGTGCTTCCAGAGGGTAGGAAGAATCAATATCTCCTGTCTGTGAACTCAACACAGCAGTGTTGTGCTGAAAGGATGAAGAAAAAATATCTGTCCCAAATATGAGCTACCTGAATGCATATGACTTTAACGTGCTCAGTGCTGAACCTGGAGCAGGTACTTCCAGTAGCATAACTCTGTGGCTGTGGTAGTTGGTGAGATATCTCATTTTGTCTGCACTCACTGGTTCTTTCTTTAGACAAGCTTTCTTTGGCATGCATCTCAGACCAAATATAGCGACTTCCAGATTTTCAATTGCTGCAAAATGTCCCCCACCACGCCTAGACTGAAAAGGGTGCAGGATCCAGTTAGCTAATTTGTTCCTAGGCAGTTAAAGTACTTACATGAGCTCTAGACCATGCAATAGATTTAACATACTATTTTAAGGATATGAAGAGTGCTGTGTGTGGGGACATATCTTTCTCTCTCAGAGCAGTAATCTAATTGGAGGTTGTCCTTTGTGTTAACCCTGTTAACATTTTATACTATTCTGGGAAACCCTGTGGCCCAAGTACTATGGAATGTAGTTAGGAAAAACAGTGTTTTCTCAAATATTTCTGATGTGGAATATTTATTTTGTAGCCAGAGAAACTTGTTTTGTTGCCAGGCAACTGACCATGAGTAGGGATCCACTGCCAACTGTACTTGAATAAAGGAAAAAGCCTCGGTACTTCTGCTCAGACTGCATGTGTGCATTTACATTTCAGTGTAGAGAAATTCTCAAAATCCGTGCGACAGGATTCACTCTTTGTTGCCTCAAGTAAGTACAGTCTTTTCCCATCGCTGTTCCCTGTGTCATCTATAATTACCATTAGCAACCAACAGGAAGAGGCACCAGCAATAGTATCGGTGCAGGAAGTTTGGTTACTTTCAAAAGCCCTCTGTTTTGAAGTCTGCTTCATCAGAGCAGAGATTTAACATACAATTTGTCCTTCGCTGAGCTCCTGATCCAAAATCAGGCAACGTCCTCATGTGGAGTTAAGAATTCTACTCAGATCATTTAGCTGACTTCAGACACGAGCTTGAGCAAGCCTCCAGCATCCAGGTGTTCAAGTATTGCTAGCTTCATAATTCAGGTACACAAGCTGATTTTCAGTGGAGCTAAAGAGGTTCCGCTTGCACATAACAGATGAAGGCTAAGATGAGAAGTGCTTTCAAAGAAAATTGCTTATGTGAGTTGGCTGAAGGAACAGGGATTGTTCAGTCTGGAGAAGAGGAGGCTCAGGGAAGATCTTATTGCCCTCTACAATGACCTGAAAGGAAGTTGTGGAGAGATGAAGGTTGGCCTCTTTTCCCAGGTAACAGTAATAGGATGAGACAGAATGGTCTCAAGTTGCACCAGGGGAGATTCAGGTTGGATATTAGGAAATATTTATTCTCAGAAAGAGAGGTTGGGCAATGGAACAGGCTGCCCAGGGAGGTGGTGGAGTCAACATCCCTGGAGGTGTTCAGGAATATGGAGATGCGGCACTGAAGGGCATAGGTAGTGGGTGATACTGGTGGTGAGTGGACAGTTGGACAGTTTTCTAACCTTAATGATTAGATGAGTCTCTGACACTTTTAAGTGTGGTTGTACCCATTTCAGTAATGGCAAAGCAATTCCTATTGCACAGATCTATTGAATGAAGAGTAGTTATCTGGGCACTGTATGTTTGTAAACAATAAACCTCCTGGTACACAGACTTAGCTCAAGTCAAGTGAAGAGGTGATATCTACACTTACTCATTGCATTTTGTAATGGATGCTTCCATGTCTGCTTCTTCACTGAGGCCATAAGGAACACTATGCTGAATAGTGTCCCTTTGAGAAGAGTGTTCGTTAACTGTTTTATTTAAAAAATAAATTGCTTGCGTGGGTACAAGGGAAAATGCTACGCATCTGGAAAAACAGGAGAAGGGAAAAATGACTGTTAAACTCGATTAGGCTTGTTGCTAAGTCTTATGGGAGAAGAGAAGTGGATCAAAAACTATGAAAAAGTGCAAGATAGAGCTCTGAAATTTTAGGTCTTTAGGAGACACTTGGAGACGCTGGAATTTTTGGTGCTATATATATATGTGGGTTTTTTTCCTCATTACACAAATCTTTTTTTTTTTTTTTTTCCAAAGAAGTTCAGGAAATACCTGTTTGTTCTGGTCTGTATTAGTTTATCTGTTCTTTGTTGCGCATATAGTGCACTTCTGTGCTTCACTGCTTGCTTTGGTGATTGCTTGTATTTCTGCTGAGAGGGGACAGATGTCAAATTCTTTATGTTTGCAAACACAAAAGGAGCACAGTGCTGTTCAGGCTCCAAAAGCTTCCTCTCAGCCTTGGATGTCCTTTCTGTTTTGTCCTTCTCCTTCAGAATAATGCAGCTCAGCTGACCTTGTTTAGCAGTCCAGGCTCCATGTGGTGACATCACCTATGCTACAGTTTGCTGTCAGCCACTGGTGGAGATTGTGTGCAGGTGATGGTTTGGTTGGCTTCCGTGACCACTGATGACTTTTAAATCTGAGTGGTATGTGAGGTATTTTTTTGGCTCTTGTGAATTAAAAGAAAAATTCAGGTACTGGACTACTTCAAATATTGCTGTCTCTTTCCATTTTGCTTTAGTTTCATAAGAATAATAAAAATTCTACAATGAGACAGAAAAGAAAATATCTAACTTGAAGATCAAGATGGTTACCACGTTTCTAGTGTGTCTAGTGAATTAATCCCCCCTCCATTTATCCTCATTATGTTTTTTCTTTTTCCTCCAGCCACGTGTATGTACGACTTCTGTGTTGATGACTTTGAGATTTTTATTAGCATAGTTTCATTTAGGAAAGTTTTTGAGGTTTCAGGCTGGATTCCAAAAATGTACAATTATTCCAAGTGTAGGTCTCAACCATAAAAACAGCTGAACTTACTATAGGTACATAAACATCAGTGATAAATTCAGTTTCTGTCATGCATTAGTGTAATGTTATTGATAAGAACAGCAGTACTTGAATATACATAAATGAACTTTTATAGAACTACGTATGCAACAACCTGTGTATCATTTACAGCTGTAACATTCTTTGGCCAGTCTATGGTAATATTTATTTTTATTACCTTAAAGATTTCTCAAAGACCAGTGTTGAGTGGTGACATCTCTCCTAAATACAATGAAAACAGTTTCTGTGACAGTAATGCCTATGCGATGCTGACTGATGATCTTCCATGTTGAGCCATGCATTGGTATATGCACAAGAAAAAAAAAATGCATTTAATACCATTTTGTTGCAGTACCTTACATTGAAAATGTAAGATTATGCTGGATGAGCTGCTGTGATAGTGAAGTTTGTAACTTCTAAAGAATAGTACAATAGTAGTCAGTGTTTCTTTGCATTTTACTAATGAATTGCATGTATTTTATACTATCTTGTCCAGTGCAACACATCTGTGTAGTTACTAAGAGAGGAAAAGAACCAAGAAGTGCCTTTCTTTCTATTCAGCCTTGTTGTTCTGTGACAGAACAATGCAGGATCAGCAGCTATGCAAGCAGGAAAAAATTACTGTCTACACAAACCAAACTGTGAGGTATGCAACTGAGAAAACTCAGCTGTGTTCTGAAAGGATGCGTGAAAATGTGTGAGATACAATTTTCCAGGTTAAATAAAGTATTGGTGCATTTTTGTTTGTACCAGAGATGAGAAATTTGGGGTGGATATTTAGCAGCTTGACCTCAATTTCATGAGCATGTGAAGGATGAAGGAGCAGAGGCAGTGCTCAGCAATGACCACAAACTGTGGTGTATTGTTAACCCCATCTGCATTCAAACCAGGGCACATTGTGCAATGCAGTGCCAGCTCAAGCTATGGCAAGTAAGCTTATGGATCTTATGGATTTTGGTACATTTGCTAAACAAATTCTGTGAATGGCAAAAAATATGCAGCTGTACTTTTTGTTTTGATAATGGAATTTGAGAATTGAGGTTTAAAGATTGAAAAAAAAATCTTTTTGTCTTATTTGTGACTCCATTTTAGTTGACACAAATACGTTATTTGTGAATTTTCAAGTGGAATGCTTAAAGTTGCAATCCAAAATCTGATCGCATCTCTTTACCAGGCTTCTGTAAGCCCTCTAGACTTCCCAGAGAGAAATATCCCTCGCTTCACAATCATGCCTTATTCATGTTGCTACTTTTGGCTGTACATATATTTGTGAACAACTTTTTTGAGGATGAAGCACAGGAGTAAAATGTTGTCAAAAATCTCTGATGAACACCTTGAGAACTCACTGAGAATTGCAGCCACTCCCATCAAACCAGACTGATGTGCTAGGTTCACAAAAACCAGGTCACATATCCCACTAACTTTATGGTTTTGTTTTTGTTTGCCTCTTTTTTATGTTTTAATAAAAAATATTTTTTAAAAAAGTTTCATTATTATATACATTAACTATATCTTACATTTTATGAGGGCTGGTCCAAAAGTAATGCCTCCTATTTTATGATGTTTGCCCACAACGTCAGAAAGGTATGTTGGTGGTATGGCAGTAGAGCTTGAACCTTCCCACCAATATTCCATTACATTTTTTTGCCTTATGACAGATGGCAGTAGAGGAGCAATCTGACAAAATGGCATCTGACATGAAAGTGAGGATGAAGCAAAGATTGAATGGGACTCAGTGACATTCATCACTGCTTGCTGAATGTTTACAGAGACCAAGCAATGGATGAGCACAGTGAGGCAGGGAGGGAGGCAGGGGGGGGAGTGCATCTCAGCAATAATGCTGTCTTACTTGCTGTGGAACTGCACCTCTACTGGTGCAGACTTTTAGGAGCTCAGCATGAAGGTTCCTCTTCATGATTGGCAAAAATGAACATCTAGTGGTGGTGACTATGCTGGAAAATACTGTTTTGTACCTGAGAGTGTGCTCTATCAAATAGTGTTATTGTGCTCTTTGTATCTGTTGTAGTTTGCATGAAAATAAATAAGAGGCATTACTTTTGGGGCATCCGTATATGTGGCTCAAGAGAATTCCTCTTCACCCAGTGCAGCCCAAACAAGCCAAAAGGTTGCTGTCACACTGTTGCCATAACAGCTCCTATGCTAGGTAGGATGCAAAGCTGTAAGCAAGGAGTAAGGTCAAGACATCCCAACAATAGCTGAAAAGAGCAGTAGCTCCAAGTCACTGGCAGCACTGACTCATTTGCCAAGTGCTCACTTGTGTTGTATGCTCGTGGCTGAGGTCTGGGGATGATGGATATTTGTTTAAGCTGAAGCTGGCAAGCGCACAACTGGTAAACAGGAGAAATAGAAGCGAGTCAAGCATTAGATGTACCTTCATGCTTCTCATGGTTTGCAGACATTACTGACCCAGCTTTGCAATAAAATTTACTGGTGCACCTAATGCAAAAACAATATTGAGTCGTATATATCCTGAAATGTGGCTTCTCTTTTTTTTTTCTTTCTTTTTTCTTTTTTTTCCCTGGGATTGGAAAGTAACAAAGTATTTTTTATTTTCCATAAGAGATAGAGTTCAAGGGTAGTGGTAGCTCATTAACAGACATTTTTAGTTATTTTTTCTGTTCTGTTCTCATTTTTTCTGCCTCTTGAGGTGAAAAAAATGGGATATGCAGCCTTAACAGTCACCTGTGGAATGGTGAGAGGGAAGTATAATGCTTTTGAGGATCTGCTTTCCCAAGGCTTCCTGAAGGAGTCTCTGTTTATCATTCAGTCTGCGCTGCCTGTATTGGGTTACGCTAGGAACGTGGAAAGCTATATGGGAAAATCTGTCAGGCTGTGAAAAGATCTCAGGCTTTGAAATTTTATGGACCTTGGTTGCTAATGCACATTCCATATTTCAGGGTGTCTGGCTGCCTTCGTTTCTTGTAAGGATGTGACATAAAGTGGAGAATATATGTGCATGTTTTGTCACAGGCACTGCTGAGCCAGTAAATGAGGCCACAGACTCAGGGAGTCAGAGGATGTCCCATTAGGGGATAAATTATAGTGGCACCTACTGCAGATAGGTGTCTACAGACACTAAAGATATCTACAGATACTATGCTGAGTACAGATAAGGGCTGACTGCCATTTGCTGAACGTGATCTCTAAATATAGTAAGGAGCCCCAGTGTAAATCCTTTTCCACAAGAAAATTCCAGTAGAATCCCAGTTTAGGAAAGGTGTCCATGTTTTTCCCTTAATGTGAATAATTATTAAAGGTTCATTACAGGTTAGGTCTTCAGTTGGTAGAAATCATATTTGTACCTTGACGATTTGCCTTTGGATACCTCAGCAAGATCTAAACTTGTAAATCAACAAGCCCTGTTACAGGACTCTGAGATGTATTGTGTTACCTTGTACCTTTCTATTTTATTACCTACCATGTGTACTTACGTGTGCTTTGCAAAAAAATAAAGCAAAAAGTTACATTTGCTCATGAAAGTAATCTTTGCATGTCAAAGATGAGGTACAAACTGTTTAAGTCTAAAACTCCTTAAAAACTCTAATGAGGGCCTGAGGATTTCAACCATAATGCCTGTCCATAGCACCTGGGTAGCTACAGACTAATTTGAATCCCTAGCAATGCCTAAGCTTATGCATATATGTTCCTAGAGATCTTAATGGTGATGGTTTACAGACAACTTTCTGTGATATTTGCGTTTGTTTTTTTGGTCTTGTACCCAGACCTGAGTGTTATTCAGACTTCATAGCTTTTGTTGAAAATATGAAGCAAATACATTGTGAATCTGATATCTTTGCAAATAATTTTGTCATCAGGCAATTAAAATATCATGTGCTATAAACATCTCTAAGATGTTATGGATGGGAAAGTTGCCAGCTTCACCAGTCACATTGCCTTCAAAAGTACAATGAATGTACAGTACTCTGAACAGTCTGGAAAGAAAATTCATTTTCCAGCTCTTAATTTCTTTTTTTAGCTTTTTCACAGAGTTCTGAATTCAAATTATGATGATTTTAAAGGCAGAACTGTTAAATGCCAACGGTTTGTCAGTGTTGAGCACACTTAAATTCCTAACAACACAGATGGACCCATGCTTAATATCTCACAATGTAATGCTTATAAAGTAAAGCTAGACAGAATCTGTATGTTTCTTTAATAAATCTACATTAAAAATTATTGTATTAGAAAAAAATTCAAATAACATAACTTTTCACTCCAGTGTTGCTGTTTTTGGCTAAGGGTATGATTGTGTAGACTAGGAATTTAAAGAGGACTCTGTAAGATTTGACTCAGGTTCATGATTGGTGCCATATCTTCCCTGATCTCAAAAGCGGCGTCTCTTATGGGCTTGATCAAATTTGATTTAGGCATTTGGTTTTATTGCTGGTCTGTGCCTCAGTGAAGTGAGGTAGTGTGAGTCTCCCAGGAGGTGTGTGATTTGGTATTGATTCTACCATAGGGAAGAAATACGCGTTTGAAATGCCAAGGTAACGTGTGGGAGAGCCAGGTCTGCTCCCTGCATGGCTTGTGTTTTCCTGGGTGCTTTTAGTTGGATTTCTTAGGCTTGGATCCACTGCAGTATTTAGGCATTTCCTGCAAAAAGAGATGAAAACAAGCTCTGTTTTCTATGGATCTGATACAAACTCCTTCTTTGTCCTCTTGCATAAGGACTAATTGCCACATGCTGTTACAGGACACGTGTATAAGTATACTGAAGACTGACAGTTTCAAGTGCTACAGTGAAAGGAGTAAGGGCAGTGAAATTTAGCAAATATAAATGTTATTTTTCAAATTATAGAATTATGGGCCTCGCTGACCTTTAAATGTTCCCAAATCTCTCAGGTACTTTAGGAAACTGCCCACGGAATACAAATTGACAGGTAGGAGAAAGGCATAATACAACTTTATTACTGACTTTTTAGTACTGGAGTATTTCAACAGGGTGTGCTAACTGAGAGATGGTAAGGTGATTATAATTCACATTGTATATTCCCTGGAAATTGTGATCATGAATTTTTTCAGTGTAATGTACCCGAAAAAAAGAAAGAACATTCTAAAACTCGTAAACATTGTCTGAAAATAATAATAATAAAAAAAATAAACAACAATGTGCCAAAGTTGATGGCGAGTCCCAAAGTAACAGAAGTTCTCCTGGTCTATTGTTGCTCTTTAGGAACAAAAATTCTGATGAGGAAACTGTTAACAATTGGAAAATTTTACCTAAACTTCTAAGAAGATTATCTTGAGTTATATGACTAATGAGGAAGTATGGTGGGCCATGTATGTTGCGTGCTGACATTCTAAATATATTAACTATTTGCAGTGGTAAGGTACTTGTGACTGGTTGACCTGAAGGAGGCAATTTCAGCATGGGAAATATAGCAGTCTTTGTTTCACTCGTACATCCAGAGGAACAGAAATCCTGACTGAGCTTTGCCATTCTACCTCAGACAGAGGTTCACAGCCAGAAACCACTGACAGGACTGCTTCTGGGTGCACACAAAGTAAGCAGTGGCCTGGACAGAGATGGCTGCAGGGGAGGGGTGATGAACCCTTTTGCCATTTATTGATTTATGGATTACGTGTCTGTAGACACAGTGTCTTGCTGGGAGAGGTAATCTGTTATGATAAAAGGAGTCACAGAATGGAGTATCTTGGGGAATCCTGCACAGGAGAAAGAGGACTTCAGTGCCGTTTAGAGGACTTTCTTAGTAAAAGGCACATATTTAAGATTACAGTATTTTTCAGAACATCAGAAAGAACAACTTCAAAATTTCGGAAGCAAAAGAGATCTTATGCTGAGGTGCCTTTTTGAATACAAGAGCTTTGTCTTCTTTATATTAATTAACCTCTTATTTTGCAGTACTTTTACAGTGAGGAAGAACCTTTGTCCTGAGCATGTATTTAACGCTGCTGTCACTGGTGGCACTTTGCACTATGGGAATTATGTAAGGAGAAATAAGTATAAATGAGAAGTGAGCCATTATCAGTGTATGCTGAAAGTGCTGTTAGTCTGAACCAAAACATTTTGGAAATTCTACATTTAAATCTTGGAAGGAAATTGCATCCAGAAAAAGAAAACACTGAATTCTTCTCTGATGCTTGATTAATATGGTATATAAATATGACCAAAGCATTGAGTATGAGATTTCACTGCTAGTGCTGGGGGAGTAATACACTGGAATTAGCAATAGAATAGAAGGAATGAATGGGGATATCCTCTGAGTGTTAGTTCTCTTTGAAAGATGATCTCTTTGCCTGAGTCTTAAGAGTTACTACACAGCTAATGGCTGATACAAATGGCTGTAGATAGGATAGATGGCCTCAAGATTGATGGCTGACTGTTGTTGGTCTACGTTTTTAATCCAGGCTTCTGCTGGAATGCAAAGTTCCTAGCTCACGATCAATTATACAAAGACATCAAGAAGAAAAAGGCAGCCATGGTATTTGTCTGCTTCTCAAGCTACCCAAGACGTGAAACTATTTTTACTTGCAGGCACATGCTTGTTAATGCTGAGCAATGTAATGCTTTTTTCTTGTTATAGAACTTTGCTTGCGGTTAAAAGTCGAAACAAACACCATCACTTTGCTTTTAGTTTCTGTACTCTTCTATTTAGTCTCTGTAGTATTCCTTTAACTTACGCAGCATGAAAATGAGATAAGACAATGCGATTGGCAATAGATACAAATAAGACCAAGTTTTCATACAAAATAGAAATATTGATTGTTTAACTTATAGCCAAAGTTAGAAGTGGGCTAAATTATTTGAACGTACGAATTCTGATCTACTGGGTCAAATTTGGTTAAAATGTATGAAAATCCTGGTTCTAAATTTTTAATGAAGTCTTCCAGGTGTCAATCACTGTGAATTCCAACACTTCTGTTGGTGGTCATGCAACAATGGTCAATATTTTAGATGAGCTAATGCATTTTTAAAGCTGGAAAAAATAAGAGACAATGTTAGTTGTTTGTTGCATCTTTCTGTTCACTCAATGATTCCCTAATCAGAGCATTGATGTTTTTCTCTACTTCTCATTATGCTGTATTAAGTCACTGGAATAATCTAAGGAGAGCACTGCAACCAATGGTGTACTGCAACTGTGATGGTGCAAAATCCTGGGAGTATCCTTGCCCTCTTCACGGAAACAAAGACACAACCTATTCTCTTTGTCCTGTCTGTCCAGTATAGGCTCCTTAACTCATAGTTTTAGCCATGAGACAGGACATCCAGTGTGATTGCAGTCCATATGGTTCTTGATTGCTTTTCCCAAGGTAAAGATTAGAGAACATCAAATGCTGCTTGATATAGAGAGGAAATCTCATGTAATGCTTTTGTTCTGCTAACATTTACATAAAGAGCTGCTTGGGAGTTTTGGAATGGAATCTGTCATCACAGGAATCCTGTTCTGGAAAATAATGATGGAGACAGCACCGGGAGTGATGTCATTGGCCATTGGACGAAATCATTGCCCACAGCAAAATAATATCCTTACCAAACTTTCCTTTATGTCTGACATTTGAATGCCCAATTGGCAAGATTATTGGTGTTGCTTTTTTCTTTTTTTTTTTCTTCCTTTCACAGCTGTGTTAAAATTCAAAACACAGATATGGGAGAAAAAGGCTAATACAGAGGAGGGTCTGTTCAATGCTCTCTGCAGACTTCAGAGGAATTTTTGTGCACTCTGCCTTCAGTGTCATATGCAGGAAATTCTTCTTTCTTCATCCATACAATGCAATAAACAAACCTCCTGTGTGCTAGCTTTAGCTTTTAGCACTTCCTTAACATTATATGGTGAGTGATAAAACTGTAATGAAGAATCAGTTTGCTTTATGAGGGTTCTGGCCTACCCTCATTCTCGGATACACCTTTTTGTTAAGGACCTGTTACTATATAGAGCAATAGTAGTTGTGTGTCATAATAAAAAAAAATGCTATTTGTATACTGTTCTGTAGCAATTAAGTCATCATAGAATCGTTTGAGCTGGGACTCTTACAAGCCATCTGGTCCAACTCCTCTGCAATGAACGGCAACATCTACACTAGATCAGGTGCTCAGAGCCCTATTCAGCCTGACCTTCGATGTCTCCAGGGACGGGGCACCCATCACCTCTGCCAACCTGTGCCAGTGCTTCGATTGGACTCGGTTATTATCTTTTCTGCCTTGGTAGAGTGATCCAACAGTGATGAGAAAACTGACTAAAGGAAGGGGGGGATTTAGATTAGATGTCAGGGGGAAGTCTTTTACTGTGAGCAGTGAGCTGCTGGAACAGGGTGCCTAGAGAGATTGTGGATACCCTGAGGTGTTTAAGGCCAGATTGGATGGGGACCTGAGCAATCTAATCTAGTACTTGATATAGCAGTTGGCAACATTACCTGTGGGAGAGGGGTTGGAACTTGATGATGCTTGAGGTCCCTTCCAACTCAAGCCATTCTATGATGAGAAACAGGTGATGTGTACCACACGCATGACTCTGGATGTGGGTGCTCATATTGCTGAAGGTGTTACTCTGCTAAAAGTATGGAGAAGCTGTGGAGCCTGAACCATTATAGTTGCTTCTATTGATAACTTTTAGCTTTTTAAGATTGATCACAGAAAAACTGGATGTCCTTTTTTTTTTTTCCCTTGATGAATTTCTTTCAGTTCGTGAAGAAAATGTCATGGAAAAGGATAAAGACAAAGTGCTTTTTTCTCCCAACTTCTTTGTTTAGCTTATTTCTATTTATATAAATTAATTGCAGAAAAGAATAACAGGAAAAAGGGAGGGACAGGGAAGATGCAATGTGTACAGAAAAATACGTGACTGGCTATATAATGTATTCTTAATTTTTATTTTTAGTGTTTATAATCTATGAAGCTACTGAACACCAAAATGCACAGTCAGGTAGCCTCCCTACTAGATCCTTGAGTGACAAGTTGGAATTTTTTGCCTTTTTGGCTTTGTTTTGGGGTTTTCTGAGTGTAAGATCATCACAGGAATGTGTTAATTCCTTTCGTTTTTCAGCCTGTTCTTTTTATTGCTATCGTTATCTTTGACTACACCACTGAAGAGCACTGGAGATGCGTGGCGGAGAAGCAGAAGGAAAATATGACCCATTTGTAATAAAAACCTTTTTTTTTTTTTTTTTTTTTTTTTTTTTCCATCCAAGTAAATGGTTAAACTTCTCCAGAGGCTGAAGTAACATGGTTCCAGTGCATGATTTGTATGTTAACTGTATGTGTTCAGAATCCACTAAAGCATATCTACTTCTCTGTGTTCCAGAAAAATGACATAGATGGATTGTTTGAATCCATTAGACAAACTCCAGCAGAGAAAGATGAAGCACCACTGTTGTCAACACTGCCACCTGCAGAGATCATTGCCAACTGAGTGGGAAGGATCCTGCCAGAATCTGAGACAGGAGCATAGACTTGGTAAGGTCTCATGTTGTTTTCTTGTTATTTTAAGTGGAATAATAAGTTCCTTCCCAATAAGTTTGGTCAAGTGGAAATATTTTGTATCTCCTGAGAGGTGTCTAGTTCTGTCCCAGAGATTTTTTTGTCTAAGGACAGCTTGGCATGGACTCTAACAAGATGGCACACTGTGAATCACAGAATAGAACCATAGAATGGCTTGAGTTGGAGGGACCTCAAAGATCATCTAGTTCCAACGCCTACTGCTTGGTCAGGCACCAGGTCAGCCTGCCCAGGGCCCATCCAACCTCACTTTGAACACCTCCAAGTGATGGGTCAATCATAACTTCACTCGGCAGCCTGTTCCAGCACCTCATCACCCTCTCAGTGAAAATCTTCCCCAATGAATTGGAAAGTCAGCTCAGTTTCAAAATGAAGGTAAGTGCTGGGAAGTTTTGAGACCTGTGGATGAAAAATGGTGCATCAGCATTTCCCTCTGTGACAAATCTCAGTAATTTACTGAGATAGAAATGTCACATTGTATGCTGGCACTTTATAAGTGCTGGAATTTTCCTGTATACAACACTTCTGTGCATGACAGTTGGAAGGAAGTTCCACTGAGGCATTTTAGGACTGAAATTCAAGCTGAATCTCATAACAAGAATTTATCAAAAGTACAACTGTCTATATTTTTAAACGCACTATTCAGGAAACAACAGATAATCATGCAGTCTGTTGGAAACATTAAGCTAGATTTTAAGCATTTAACTTTATAACCTTTGTATAATTCCTAGACTTTTATGTTGTCACTAATTATTTGCTAAAATGGTTGTCAGTAATAGATAGCTTTCTCAAACAGCATTAATTCAGCTTCACACGGACAGTGTATTTTCCTGCTTTGGATGTGAAGCTCTTTGGGTAGTGTTATATTGTGGGGGAGAGGGAGCCAGCGCTGCCAACTGGGAATCTTCAGTACAAAAACTATTAAGAGGTGATAAATCATTGGAGGCCCAGTATGTGATTAAAAGCTGTGGCCACCAGCAGTGACCCATGGGGAAGAAGGTATCAGTGACAGAGAGCAGGGGGAGGTGTTTGGCATTCCTGTTTGGAGGCCTAACCAGGGCACTGGGGTCTGTTTATGTTTCTGTTCCACCGACTCCTGTGAAATGCCCTCTGTCTGTACAGGGAACACACATTGAGTTAGGGAAAGTTATCTTTGGTATTTCTTGAAATCTTAAGGCATGGGTACTTGAAGGTAACGTGTGAGGTGAATTACCTGTGACTCTGAAGTGAAAGCAAAACAGTCAGTTCAAGATTCTGTGGCTCAACAGTCAGAATCAGTTATTGCAAGTTTAGGTGAGCAGAATGCTGTACATGTGACTCCTTTCCTCTGTATTAAGCACTTGTCCATTTAGGAAATGTACTTTTTTCTTGAATCAACCAGCATCTAATCTTGGGATCTACTTTTTCCTTTGCTTAGCAGAAGGCTTGGTGAAATAAGAGCCCCACAGAATATTGGAAAAATCGTTAGGATTTGGCCTGTTCTCTGGTAAGCAGCATTCAGAACAACAGCAGTTTGGTTTTTTTTTGCTGTCCACAAAATAGCACAGACATCATTTCTGTGTCAGCTCTTCACCAACAAACATTGTGCTACATGTTTATCAGAAAGTAAAGCTACAGTTCCAGTTGCAAAGTGCTTTGAAGGTAGAGCAGCAGTGATTGAAAAGACTTGGAAGGCAGAGGAGAGAGCAGGATGAATGAGACATACAAGCCATGTTGTGGTTGTAATCTGAGTTACCCTGGAAGAGAACTGTAGGTTTGGGATGGGTGTGCTAAGTAGAAAAGATCACAAAGAAAGACTTGAAAAGAAAGTTTCAACAATCGAAAAATAAAAATGAGGTGCCTTTACAGGGTTTATTTTGGAAGAAGAGCTGCTGAAACTTTTTTTTTTTTTTTTAAATAAAGCTATGTTGTTTTGATGAATATATAGCTATAACTGTTAGAACAGAGACATCCTTTTCTCTCCTTTTATTCTGCTATGTCTCAACAACTGCCTTGTCTTGCTTTAAGGTATTGCAGGAATTCTTTTATGGGTATGTCTTATTATGATTGACAGCATCATACACAGAATCCTTTAGAGTTCTAAAGTAGAATTCCCTTCATGCAAGAAATCTCATATCAAATAGATTTGAATTTGCATCTTTCTATTCCTGGTAGGAAGAGGTTGGAGTAAGGTCTGACTGAGATTTTTTCATCTTGTGCTCTTTTTATTAGCTCAAATTAAGTATTCTCCACAGTCAAAAATTCTGAACAAGCAAGAAGCTACTCACTCTAAACTGCTCAACTTTTCACAAGTACTAGGAATATTTAAAAAATTTCTCTGTATTACAGGTAATCAGCTGTTATAATTGATGATGTTGAATGGTACAGAAATGAGAGATGTAATCACACCTTGTAAAGAAAGAACGTAACACAAGGAAGTTGATAACAGTTTGGTGTGAAAGGCTGATAAGGTCTCTTAGTTCAGAGACACGGTTACCAGATGTACAGTTCCAGATGTCAGGATTTCCTATTATATGCTACTTCTGGACAGGAGTCAATTTCCACAGTAGGAGGATTATCCAACCTTGAATACGTCCATTAAAGTTGCACAGAAGCGCTTAGTTTAAGCCTCTGACCATCAATAGCATAAAAGCTTTACTAGTTAAACTGTAAGGGAAGGGTTAATTCATTTGTCCAAGAGCTCTATAAGACAGCCACCTATTGGTAATAATCAACACTAATGGGCAAATTAAATGACTGTAGAAAGTCCTTGGTAGAAGCGAGAACTTCAGATGCTCCTCCTAAGTTTTATTTTTTAGTCCCTTCACCAGCTTCATTGCTCTCCTATCTACGCCCTTGAGCAACTCAATATTCTTATAGTGAGGGGTCCAAAACAGTTTTTGAGTACTTGACATGGGGTCTCACCTCTACGAGGAGACAATTCATTCCCTGCTCCTGTTGACTGCACTGTTCGTGACACAAGCCAGGATGCCACTGATGTTCTTGGCCACCTGGACCCACTTCCAGCTCATGTTTAGCTGGCTGTTGACCAGCACCTCCAGGTTCTTTTCTGCTGGGCCAGCCGCTCCTCCCCAAGCATGTACTGATGTGCAGAGGGGGGGTTTGTGACCCTTGCTGGGTGTCATGTGATTGGACTTGGTCCATCAACTTAGCCTGTTCAGATCCCTTTGAAGAACCTTCCTGCTTTCAAGCAGAACAGTGGTCTTTTCCAATTTGCTAACGTTTGCCAACTTACTGACAGGGTACTCAATTCCCTTATCCTGGTAATTGATAAAAATGTTAAAAAAAAAAAGTGTCCTCAAGACTGAGACCTGGGTAATGCCCCTTATGAGCAACTTCCAACTGTGTTGGCCTCCATTTGCTTTGATTCTTTAAGCCCATCTATCCAGCCAGTTCTGCACAAAGTGAACTGTATACATGTCCACACCACAAGGAGACTGTTCTTCCAGGATAATACTGCGGGGAAACTGTCAAATACTTTACTGAATTCCAGGTAAACAACATGCACGGGCTCCCTCATCTTCTTATTGCATCATATAAGCAATCTGTCTTTACAGAGCATATATTTCACGTTACATCTTTGCTTCTTGTTTGTATGGATACAGGCTTTGTGCAAGTTAGTGTGCATCCTAGCTCATGGCTGAGGCAGGTTGCAAGCTGGTTGCTGAGGTGCTCCCCCTGTGATCTGTGTGCATGGATCATCTCCTTGTCGGGTGATGTGGCAAAATCAACACTCCTGGAAAGAGTGGTTATTTATTTTTTTTTACTCAGTAAAGCTTGAGTAATATAGACAACAGTGAATGGATTGAATGCAATATTGCTATGAAAGGTATTGTTCATATATTCTCAGCAGTGGTTCAATCTATTATTTTCCATTTCTGTCCAGGCTTCTGCTGGGAGCACACTGTGCACTTTTTAGATAGTTATCTGTGTCCACTTCAGAATTATTGGGTTTGGTTATTTATATACAATCTTTTTAAAACTCATTTGTTTTAAGACACAGCCTGTGCTTATGGTAAAGAGTCTTCTGGCTTTCTATGCTCCCTCTAGCAAAGTGACTCAGACTGATTATGGATAAACAGGCAATGGTGCTGTGAAAACCAGCTTTTTTGCAGGCCCAGAGGGTCAAATCAGTAGCCTGGAAATGCATTGGGGTCATCATACAGACAGGAGAGACCTTAACAATTACACTTAATTTGACTTACTATCAAACAGAAGTAGATGGTAAAGCAGGAAATGGTATCTTTAGGCATGACATGAAATAGTATTGCTGTCAACTTGAATAAGAAAATCTGACTTTTTTTTTTATAGTGACCACATATTTAAATAGCCTGTAGGGTCAAACAGCCTTTCCTACAGCCCTTTGATAGCTGGCCTGATAATGGCATATACACTATAAATATCCTGAATCAATAATTCTGTATCGCTGCTGAAAGCAGGCGTGTTCACATATCACAGCAGATGGGAAGAAAGCAAATAATATTTGTCTTGCCTTTCAAATTGATTTCCTGTTTTCAGTAAGCCAGAGTGTGTCCATATGTTAATCAGATTGCTAAAAAAGATAGCAGGGCTTGGGGCAGCAGACTTCCACTTGATCTACTGGGAAAAGGGAGGCAAGGAAGGGAGGAGGAAGTCCTCTATGGCCCTAGAATATCTGTGGCAGAAGCATTTACAAATGTTATACAATTGCCTGCGCTTCCCTGACTTCCCCTCAAAAGTACTGAGTGTTCTCCTTTCTTAGGAAGAAAATCTTCACAGTGCTCAGTAAGCTGCACAGTTGGACTTGTTTGCTGGGGATTCCTTAATTCATTTTTTCTTTCATCTTGAAGAAAAATTGGTGTGGTGAGGCATTTATAGTGTCCTGATTTTGGATAGAAAGACCTTAGGTCCTCAAGGGGTACATGGGCTGCAGCCCTTCTCTACTGTCTTCCTTCTCCCTTCCTCAGTGCCGTGCATTTCTCTGTGCCTCCACACTTGCACTAGCACGACTATTTGAGCTGTGATATGCCCTACTGTAGAGCATGAGGACTGTCTGCAATGACCTCCAAATGCTCTCTCAGGTTGCATTATTTTGTCTTAGGGACAGGATTTAGTGGGCTATATTGGTGGTAAGTGGACAGTTGAACTAGGTGATCTTAGAGGTCTTTTTCAATCTTAATGATTCAATGATTTTTCTCTTCAAGTAGGAGGTTTTATTCAACTATAATGGTAAATAGTTAGGAGGTCATTTGCATGCATGTAAACTCTAATCATTTTTATACAATTGAATGGAAGAACATGATGGAACAGTGGACATTCTTCCGTGGGAGGAATTTATGTACGTTCTGCAGTGTACAGTTTTATTCTGCTTTTACAGTCCTAGATTTATAAAACACTTCTGTCAGTGTCAAGAAATTCCTGTGCTCAGGAAGCATTGAGGAAGCCCCAGTGCAGGGAGGACCAGAATTGGTCGTTCTAACATTTTTGAAGTTAAAAGACAAAAACAGACGACCATCCCTTCCCGTAGTGGCTTCTATTATTAGAAAAGTAATTTTTTTTTGGAGAGGAAGGATGATTTTATGGAGCTGGAAGCCAGATGATCTCAGTTCTAATCCTGGTGTTGACACAGATTTTCCTGTGCGACCTCAGGAAAAATCTCTCGCTGCATTCCAGTTTGCAATCAGTAATATACAGTGGTCATTCTTTGTTATCTCTGAGGAGCACTCTGCAGTTAATAATGCATGGTCACTGGACCAGCTTTGACACATGCATACGTGCTTAAAGACAGTGTTTGGTATCTAGTCTAGTACTTTTTTGTGTATTCTTAAAACAAGTTACTTGCTTAACTCCTTTGGAATTTGGCAAGTTTTATTTCCATCTCCATCAGCTTGTACCTTAATATCTTTCAAAGTTCTGTCATGTAGTAATATGCTGGCATAAAGTAAAAATGCTAGAAATGAAATGTTCCTCCAGTAAGAGAAGTAGGCAGATGTAAGTTAGGGAGACCTGTTAAAATGTTAAGGCACTTTGAATGTTTTTTTGTTATTTTTTTCCCCCCAAATGAAACTTCAAGAACAGTCATGTTAAACGTTGTAATCACAGGATCGACTCCATCTGTTTGAGTGAATTGCTTTACAATGTAAATAAAGATCTTCTGGGGGCAAAGCAAGGGCATATTCTCTACCTCTCTTCATGGATATTCCAGCTGAATACAGGACTGACTCTGTAATTTCAACTGTAAACAACAGGGCTGCCTGATCTAGTGAATGGCAGCCTTGCCCACTGCAGAGGGTTGGAGCTCCATGATCTTTAAGGTCCCTTCCAACCTAGGCTGTTCTATGACATTATAAGTCCCCAAGAAACATTTTGAAGCAGGATCTTGCACTTTCTTAAATACATAATCAACTGATCTTATTTAAGACCCTTTCCAAACTTCAACTCCAACCTTGTGCTGTCTACTCCTTTCTTTCTGATCTTACTCAGAAAAAAGGTTTATTTCCCCATTGTTTTTGCCATTTTTTATTTTATATTTGCGATCTTCTCATCAGTACCATGTGTTTTAACACCTCCTCTCCACTGCTTTCCACTTCCTTTCACCTGAGTAAGCAGTTCCCAGTACTGTTTCTGGGTATAGCTGTGTCTTCTGCCAACAGTCACTGGGAGCTAGGTAATCTGTGCTAATATTTGTATTTGTGTTCTCTGTGCACTGCAGATTGCACCAGCTCAGCTGATCCACAGTATCCTGTGGGAAGCAGATCCTTTTTCTCACTGCTCCTTTAGGTTGGCCATGGTTTTCTCTGAATTGTTTAGGTGTAATATTCTACAAAGGATAAATTTGCCTTTATAGTGTAAGGTAAATGTTTATAGTGGGGCTGGAGACAAGTGCAAGCTTCAATTCAGTAACAAGAGTTACTCCTTTTTTTGGACACTTTTTTTGTGTTGAATTAATGAGCAAAGATTGGCATGCTTTGCAGCAGCTACTGTCAAAAAAGTAAGAGAAAAGCCAGAGGTGAAGTGACGCAGCCAAGGTCACGGAGCAGCTCAGTGCACGGACCAGAAGCAGAATACAGGTTGCCTGATACCAACTTCATGCACTGATTTTTCAGTTGCCAAATATCTAAAGTCTTTATCCAAACCCTTAGTCTGTAGTTGGACTGTGGGGAATGTGTCCTCTTTCCTTTAAAAGAGGGGGAAAAAATATATATATATATTTAAAAATTGGTATCAATGCTTTTTTTTGCTCCCTTCATTTGCTTGGAATCTTTTCGTCTGCACATCTGATCCTTTGTAGGCACAGGTACTGCAATTTGTATGCTGTTATCTCATCTATTTTCTAGAGCATGTGTAGCTGTTTCTGAAAGGGAATAAAAAGTAATCCAGTTAGACTTTAAATCCTTTCAGTAGGAACAATTATCTTGAGTGCTATGGCTTCTAACATTCATCACGCTAGAATAGGACACAAAGACTTCTATAAAAATATGACCATTTAACTCAAGTGGTGCTCTGAGGACATAAGAATAGAAGCCTTCTATTGCACTGAATAATATTACATTGCTAAAATATGACAAAGGGGTCTTGACTATGGCCATTAAAGATTGTGTGTAATAAAAGCACTCTGAAAAAGTTACCAAATACTACAAAGAGCTGTTTTGCTATTTACACCAGCAAATATTTTAGGTAGAGGGAAAAATTGTGAAGTGTTAGCTGTTAATCTTGAGTGAATGTAATAGATTCAATTATGTAATGTGACAATGAATTTGTTCTGTTTTGCCTTAGGTTAGAATTTAAGCTTTTCCTCTTCAGCTTTATTCAGATTGTTAAGTGGCTGCTGAGAAGCTGGAACTTTGTCAAGCAAACTTGGCTTTAAATTTTAAATTATTTTTAATCAATATGTGAAGAGGCCAAGCTCTGCCATATGTTGCTCACCATCCATTAGTTGGTAGCTGGTCATTAAACTCTCACTAAGGTTTCCTAACTGTGACTATTGTGGCGGTGTTGTGTTTTTTTTTTCCCCCTCTTTGTAGAGTATGGGCAAAGGGGAACATTTGTGGCAGATTGCCTTGAGGACAATAAAAACTCTCATGTAGTATGGTTGTTTGTTCAGACACAAACAATAGAGACATTTTGCTATTACCATTTGCCAGCTATCAAGGGGTTTTGAACCCCCTCCCCCTTGGTGCCTACAACTCAAAACAGATGCAAAATCTTTCTTTTCAGTCCCCTTGAAATGACATGTGGTGGTGCAGTGTCATTTAGAGGAGAAATTATTGGAGTGAGAGTGGCTCATAACAATAGGGGCCTTGTGCCAGGCACATGACAGAGCAGTGAGGGGGCTGTTGGTGACTTTATTGGGGAGGAGAACGGCGATCTGGCAGGTGCTGCCATTGTTAAAGGTCTCCGCTCCTAGACAGTGGTCGCAGATGAGTTCATGTCATTTTATTCAAGCTCTTTACACCGACTTCAGTGATGTGACACTGGTCAAGTAGCCAACCCAGCTTTTCTGATCTCCTCAACATGGTCCCTTCTGTAACGTAACCTTTTATTGCTGAGATATGTCAACATGCTTCTAGGCCATATGGCTTCGAGCTAGAGTAACTTTTGTGCTCTCTGAAAAGGACATAATAACTTAATGTTTACTCTGCTAATACAGTCTTGGTCCTCACTACTGATACTGGCATTATTCTGTGGAGATGTCATCCAGAAAACCAATTAAAGTGTATTGATACAAAATAGATCCATTGCTTCAATGCGGAATTTTACAACAACAGAGATTATTGCTTATGAGCTGAAAGCTCCCACCGACTAGAAGTGTGTGTTCCCTGTTTTTTTCTTTTTAATGCGCACAGTGATGCAGTGCTCTGGTGGCAGGACTGCAGACCAGCAAATGGGTGAAGAAGTTGACATTTTTTTGCACTCAAAGGAATAATGGGAGAGACGTTAAGTAGAAAAAGTTAAACACATTGAAACAAATGTATTAATGCATTAATTTTACCCATGCTGTCCCTTTTCTCACAGCACCAGGCCACACTATAATAGCTACATCTGCTTCTGTTGTATGTATTGTTTAGTTCTATTTTTTTGGCTCAGAGAATAGAAACTGGTCTTTCTGTGGGGAAACAAAGAATTTGTTTTTGTAAATTGCCATTTTTTTCTGAATAAATCATGAAAAACTTGGCAGATTGAAGAGATCAGACATATGGAAATTGGCAATTTTTAGTCTGCTAAGGATAATTCAACATGGATGTCATGCAGTCTAATGAGATACATGTTTGTGGTACAGGGGAGAGGCAGGGGGAGAGAAACAAAAGATAAGATGCTCAGGAAAGATAGATTTTTAGGTAGAATTCATTACTTGAGAGAGTTCTGAAGTGTTTTCAGAGCCTCTTAAAAGCCTGAATTTGGCAGTTCTCATCCAAACAGTGACTGTAAATCCAAAACTGACAGCCAATTTATAAAATTCTACTTCAGAGGTGAGTGTTTGTTTTAAAAACAAAACAGAACAAGAACACTGTAGAAGAACATCCTTTTACAAATAGAGCGGATGTCTTGAAAGACAGAACAAAGTCTTGATCAAAATATGCAGAGGAATACTGACCGTGTGAAGGTATTTTCATTGCAAATTTACACTATTACTATTAGACTATTTTGACTTTTTATTGTTGATACAAATAAAAAATAAAGCAATTCGCAAACAAGGGCCTTGAAAATTTGATAATGAAATGGGCCTCTGAATGTATTTTGTATATACAAAGTCTTTATGAATTACTGTAATTACAATAGATATGGAGCCAAACCTTAAAAATAATCGACAAGGGTAAAGATGGAAAACAGAACTACGTAACTCTTGCTAGTGATAAAGATAAATCAAGAGCTGCAGACCTTTTGAAATATGAGCTCTCATAAAACACTGGTCATTTATATCTATTTTGCCAAAAACCCGAGAATACCAAACCTTGTCCTTTATTTTTAATGTTTAGCTGGAGATCTTTATGAAAGCTGTCAAAATCTTAGGATTAACAGCTGGGATGGAAAGGAAGTAGCTTCTAGACCAAAACCTGCAGGCAACAAGCTAAGAACATAATAATAAAAAAGACACGATGGTTAGGAATGTCTAATATCAGTGTAATGGGAAATGACTCAGGTATGTAACCAACCTGGCCAAATGGTCCACAACTAAACAAGCACCTCATTTCCACCAAAATAACAAGGAGGAAAGAAAAGTGAAGACAAATCTAAACAAGGGGGAGGGGAAAGGTATGCAGAGAAGGCTATGAATTGGGAAATGTGATCCCCTAAGAAAGTAACACTAAACTTCCCAAATTGCACTGTCCGTAATTCTTTGATCAGAGAAAGGGAGTCCTATCTCTGGGTGCACCGCTTGCTCACATTCTGACCTTTAAATGCAGTATACCTCTTTTCTTATCTACATTACATGTAGTAAAAAGGAAGAGATTACTGCCCAGATGTGGGGAGGTTTTCATTAGGTTCAATAATGCACTCTGACCCTTTGGATGGCAGAGCCAAAAATACAAAAGGAAATGAGGGCACATGCACATACGGTTTGTGAAACTGAGCCAAATACTTCATACTTCTCCAGCTGAGTGACAGGAGCTTGTATGGTCGAAGAATCCTCTCACTTCAAATTGACATCTCTTGCAGTCTGACAGAGCTGTGGAATATGAATTTATGCTATTATATGAATAAGACTGTGTTAATAGAACTTCAAACTACCAAAACCAAGCTTTGGAACTTAAAGAATTAGCAGGCTTGAGGTTGCCTGTTGAACATGAGTTGGCTCTGCTTGTGCAATAGGATGCAGGCTCACCAGGGATAGATTCACATACATTTATTCATATGGAGAGTTCAGCGAAGGTTGTATGACCAAATTTAAGCCTGACTTTTTGGGCTGTCTGAACTTCAAGAGATTGATTTTGCTGTCTCAGTGTTCTGTGTTTCTGTAAGCTACTTTGTAATCTCTTTGAAAGAAGGGAATTGTATAAATAAAACTTTTACCCATTGCATCCTGATATTACCACAGGCTCACTAGCATGGCTTGAACAATCCAGTTAGTTGCAGGTACTGGGTTTGATCTGAAGATCTAATCTGACCTATTCTCTAGCTCTGCCTGTCATAATCTTCTTCAACTAATATTCTTCCATGTCAGGATTTTCTGAATGTTCTCAACATTATCTATAATCTACACAGTGAGTAAAAAATGTAATAAACTAAGCTTTATAACAAAGAACGCTACTTTTCCTATCATGTGTTTGGAAACTGGTCTTTCTGAGTTATTTTTCAGTGTCCACAGGCAGGATCAGATACCTCAGAGAGCATGGTGGCAGTTGAAGGTGAGTCTCACTGGCACAAACACCCTTAAGTCATCCCCAGGGTTTGTCAATCTGTGAATATTTTGATGGGACTCAGTTACTTGTCCTTATTTTTTAAAGTAGGAAGAAATATTGAGGCAGAAGTAAGACCAAAGTGTACCCTGTTTGCTTTAAGGTATTACTTTTACAGGAATAATTGTTTTAATTACGTTACCAGAACTTTTCTAAAAATACAGTTCAGTAGGCTTGATTATTGTAGGAAAATCCCTAATTTATTTATAAGACCATATTGGTTGTGTTCCTATGATGCTATTTGTCTCATTTTTTTTTTTCTGTAGTGTCAAGTTCCACTGTTAAAACAATCTATTCATAGTCATGAGTATGTATTTTTTTGTTTGATTGTAGAGCTTATGGAAAAGATAATGCCACTTAAATGATGTGATGCCTGATGTGACACCCTGGTGTGATGCTACATTTTATCCGGTGAGTATGACACACAGTAAAATTTAAATTGAAAAAATAAAACCTCATTGACTGTTAAAACTAACTCTTAAATTCTGGCTGTCATATAAATAGTACTGATTCCTTATCATTTTTCCAGGATTTCTTCAGAGGCATTTGGAAGAAACAAGTGTATTCTTCCATTGCTCACATGCAGAGTAGTTCAGTTTCCTCTGAATTATCAGTAGGAGAGGTCAATATAGAGGCTGCTCTAAATGTACAAGGTCAACTGAAAGAAAAAAAAAAGATATTAACATACAAGATACTTACTTAAAAATCTGCGCTGATTTTTATTCTGAGGTATATTTTAGCCTCACCTACCTTTCTAGGACTGAAGAGAGAGCTAACGTATATTACAGTTTGCATATTGTTCAAGTTTGCACGTGCAAGTATTATATATATGTGCAATTCATTCAGGACACTTAAGTTTATTTATCTGAAGTTCTTGTGCAATAAAATAAAATAAGAAATTAAATGAACTTTTTTCTTTTTTCTTCTACGAATTCATAGCTTGATAATAACTCTCTTAAGAAACTTTTGTTTAGGAGCTTGGCACAAGCAGCCTGAAAACCACTGCAATATAATTTTATCTATACTGTAAGAGAGCATGATCAGAAACAAACACACGAGCAATCTACACAGTATGGCCTAAGATGTTTGGGACAGGTTCCTAGAGAGCTTTATGCATATTCCTGATCTGCAGGAGTTAACAGTGAAGAGGGTGTAATTTCATCCCGTCTTCTCCAATCGAACTTTATTTTGTAGAGACACTCCAAGAAATAAAATATAATTTGATATTTTTGAGCTGGAAATGGTAAGCAGCAACATGCTGCCTTACTTTAATAAACAACCCAGACAGATTTCCACATCCTTTGAGCTTGTCAAAAACTGGCATCCTCTGAACTCTGGCAGAGGCAGAGCAGTGCTGCCTAGGCACAAGGTGCTTCTTTCTGCAGCAGAAAGGATCTCTGTGAGAGACGATATCTGATAGAGCCCAAGAATACAGTAACTCAAGACTTGAGACAGATTCCCCAGTCCTCTGTGGCAAGATTAACAGTCCCATAGAGGTGTTCTGGAACTGCTGCTTGTGTTGCCTCTGGTTCTCTCAACATGGATGTTTCCCCATGATGGAAGTGAAATGATTTGAGTTAAAACAAACAAATCAACAACAACAACAAAAAAACAGCCTAAGGAATAATGTCCAAGGTCAGGCAGGACAGGTCTCTGAGCACCTGATGTAGTGTAGGTGTATCTGTTCATTGCAGGGCAGTTGGACCAGATAGCCTTTAAGGGTCCCTTCTGACTCAAATGATTCTATGATTTATTAAAGCAATGGATTGACTATTTTTAAAGTTTGTTTTTGTAGCTGAGGGAGGAAGAACAGTGGCTCTTTTATTGTGGCAGGCTAACAGCCCTGGGAATACTCTGTTCCTCTCCTGCTTGGTACAGAGTACATGTGAAGAGATAATAACAGCATGCGCCATATCATAGCTTTATGATCACCCATCAGCTTTGGGGAGTCTGTAGAATGAAAGGCCCCCAGACTGGACAAGGTTGAAAGGTTGAGGCTATAACCAGACTTTTTGTTCCTGAGATGGCCGGAGCCATTACTGAACAACAGACAACTGTGAATAGATGTTGGGCATCTTTGCTTTGCTGCTGCTTGCTTGTTCAAGGATACTCTTGTCCTCCTTCTGCCCCTTCTATATTTGACAAGTTTGCCTTCAGCAGATATGACAGGCACTGGTGGGGGTCACTGGCCCAATTCCACATTTCCACACTTGGCTTGCTCCAAGTTCACTGGCCTGAACTAATATCTCCAATGGAGGTCGTACTACTGAACATTATGAGTTTTTATATATTAAACATGCATTAGTGGTTCTACCCCGCTTATCTGACAGCTGTAGAAAAATAAAGAAAATTCAGTTTGAACTTTAAAAAGCAGGGCTTAATTTATGTCCAGTACTTTTGTTCCCCACTTTCTTTTTCATTTGCCAATTGCAAAGCTCAAGGGAGATAATAAAATGGAGGAGCTGCTACTTTATACTTCCACGTGCTTCCAAGTGCTTGTGCCTTACTGGGTGAGCTAAAGCTAAAACTAGGAAAAGAGTTTTCAGATGGAAATTTGATTAAACAATGCAATCATCTGTCCCACAATCTGTTTTTTTTATAAGGAAAGTATTTTTTTTTTTCCAGGGGGAATTTTCTTTCAGAGGGTTTTGTATGAAAAAGCAGACGTCATGAATACTGATGGGAAGGGCTCAGTGTTTTGTTATTTCTGTATAACAAAGACAAAACGCTTTAATAAAATCAGAAAACACAGATGTTACTTAAGTATATTTTGCATCTTTTATTTATTTATTTATTTATTTAAAGTTGGGAACAATCCTTCCCTCAGACGGACAATAGCAGCTCATGACAGGCAAAATTAGCAGCTGGAAACTTTGCCAAAAACTTTTTACTTTGTTGTTATTGTTTGGGATTTTCTTAGATGGTGAAAGGCATGCTTGAAGGAAGAGGCATGTTTGAATTGAAAGCCCTTGCTTCTCATTTTCAGTATAGTGCGACTGGATTTCAGTTTTTATAAACAGTTCAAAATGGGAAAATGCTCAGCTCTGTGTTTAGAAATTGCCCTATTGTATTTTTCTCTTTAATGTCTGAGAACTTTAGAGGAAAGCTCTTGTGGTTTGATAATATGTACTTCTCACACTGATTTCAAGATATCATATTTTTATGGTGAAAATAATTAATCAAAGTTTCTGAATAGGAAAAGACAGCGTTTATCAGAAAGCTGGAGATGATACCTGGTCACTCAGACTCATGACTAAATAATGAACACAGTGAACTAATTTCGTTCCTGTTTGCTCAGTAATTTTGACAGCTGCCCTCAGAATGCCCAGAGCTGGGAGGGATTGTGGTTGGCCAGCAGAGAGCATGGGGCTTTTGGTTATGTTCTCTTTCGTTCTTTCAGGATGTAAGCTCTTCAGAGGAAGGATTACACCTCTGGACCCACGCTGTATATGAGAAATCTTGGGGAAAACTGAGAAAATTCATTCTCCAACACTGAAAGACAACATTACTGTCAAAACAAATTATTAGTATTTGGGATGTCTGGCTTCTTTTCTCCAAATCATCTGTGACTGTAAGCAAGACATTCAGGTAAAAATGTCTTTTAAACATATGGCAGTGGAAGGGAACACTTTGAAATGATAACAATTTTATTGCAGAGTAGAATTGACACAATCTAAATGCACATAGGTGTAAAAATTGAAGAAGAAATTATGCTGTAATTTCTGCCTTCATTCCTTTTCAAAAGGCAAAACCATGTTGTATTTTTATGTCAAACTGCCTTGTGTGTAAATTTTTCCAAAGGAGGTATGTTAACTGAAAAGATGTAATTCAACCAAAAATAATAGATTTTATTTTGAATAAAATTCCCTGAAATACTTTATGATTTCAAGTGTTCAGTTGCTGGAAAAACATGTCATTTTTGACAATTATTGACCCAGGTTTGATTCTATGAGGGGATTTGCTGCTTTAATGTGGTTCTGTCCTTACTGATACTTGAATTCTTCCAGGATGGCCTGGAGCAGGGCTACTCAGTTATTGTTCACTTCATATCTTTTAATCAGTCCTCTAATCTGTTCAGAAACTTTGCATTTCATTCAGTGATTTTTAATTTTTTTCCCCTGGATTTTCTTCAGCAAATTCACCTGGAGGTATAGAAAATGTTATATTCACAAGGGATACCTATATGCATGTAAATGCTACAGCAACTTGGCTGTATTAGAGATTCTGTGCAGGAGAACTGAGTTGATGGGATCTTGCTTCTTTGGGTTATTTATCCAACCGCACTGCATGTTAGCAGTGCAGTAGAGACCCTCAACCTGAATGAAAATGGTAGAACTAGCGAGCTGCTGTGATGCTCATATCATTAGCTGGAAAGCTGAATTTTCAAGGAACAGGCTGTTTTTATGGGGTTGTGGGAGAGTCTGCACTATTTTTGTCAACAACAGCAACAACAAAAAAAAGAATTCGGGGGGTGGCAGAGGGACAGGAGGAAGCTTCAATGGAAATGCAAGACAAGGAAAATAGTATTTTGCCTAGGAAAACATCTTGTATGCAGAAAGAATAGTATTAGCTACTGTGAGAAACGTGGTGCTGAGGTTTCTGGCCTTTCACAGAGTTTTTTAATAAGGACCATTCCCTATCACTTCCGTTTGGAAGCGTTACTGAGCGCTTGCAACTGCGCACGAGCAAATGGAGCAGAAGAGCCTAATTAAAGTTACAGAGATTTCTTTATAACAGCAAATGTTGTTTTAGCGATACAGTTACAAGTCACAAAGAAATCAGAGCAGACGCACCAAGTTTTGCACATTTTTGGCAAAGTAAGTGGGAAACTGTGTGCAGAAGTGAGGTCAACAGATGGGATGGAGGAAGAGAGGTGCAGGAGGGGAAGAAAACTACACACCCGTGTACAAAACCAAAAATGCCCCCCAAGTCTCAAAAACAATCAGACAAAGAGAACTGAAGAGATAAACCTTGGAAGAAACAGATTTTTTAAACAAAGTTTGCCAAGTAAGCAAACTTTTTTTTTTTTTTGGAAGGCAGATGCAAAGTGCCTTTTCAGTTCATTTTGGATAGAAACGAGTGAACACATGCTGGGCTTTAATAAATCTTGGCATAACTACAATAGGCAAACTCAGACCTGTGTTGGATTTTGGTGAATGTTACCAAGCCTTTTTGTGTTCTTCCTTCTCTTCTGCTTTGGAAAAAAAGTAAATCAGTGGTATACAGAACTGTATTTCCTTCATCCTGTATAAGGACAGAAACAGTGCAGGTATTCATAACATCTATGGAGTACCTAGTATTTTGAAATCTACTATTTTCAGTTTGGGACTGGGAATCAGAATTCAGCAGTTCAAAAACTTACCCCTGTCTTGCTCGATGGCCCTTGGACAAAACTTAGTTAAGTTTACAACTTCAAAATTCACTTAGAGAGTGAACTAATACCTTACCCTCTTCACTTCTCTTAAGTTCATTCTCAGAGGTTCAGCTCCTAAATTTCATTCTTAAGTTCCTTCTTCAGCTGCCAATTAATCTAATTTTCACAAAACCCAAGACGTAGAAACATCCTCTGTGAATCTTGGTTTTCCCTTTCATGAAACAAGACAGTCTGGTCACTGACACTTCATTTTACTTTTACTATTTTTGGTCATTATTTTCTTTGCTTTAGAAAAGCATAGTGATATTTCATAACAAGTTTGCTTAACTATGTAGTCCTGTCTCTGTGTTTGCTGTCATCTCTTCTCACCCTCCCAGAATTGTGCTGTCTATTGCTTATTTTGATGATTTTATTTTTTAAAGACAGAGATCAGGAGTGAAAACTTAGTGCTGTCAAAACCAGTGAAAACAAATTCAGTCTTTAAAAGAATCAGGATTTTATCTCAAATCTCGTTGTTTGCCTAACACACTTGAATAAGTCATAATAATAATTGTTAACATGTATAATGCTCTGATTCCTGCCAAGTATTCTGAATAAAGACTTAATGCGTTTGGTAAATGTGGGGTTTGCTAGAATCAGGCTATTACAACTTCATCTAACAAGAACAGAATGCTCAGGGGGAATATTATCCTAACTGCAGATATGTTGACTTTGGTGAGCCTTATGACATATCACATATTTATAACAAGCCCTAAAGTTTCATCAAATACACACTTGGCAAATTCCTGCCAGTCCATTTTTCTGGGCTGCCATAACGTTTTTGGAGATATGTTTTAACACACAGAATATTTTTAACTTATGAATTTTACTCTTCCAGCAGTTGGATTTTGTACAAATCCTGTCGTACATGAATCAAAGCAATCGAGATCACAGACAGTGCAAACGGAATGTCTGACACATGAATCTTCCTTACTTAGAAGAAAAGGCTTGCAAAATTCTTGCTGTTGTACATGGATTTGCAGATTATGGAAGCTGAAGGTAACACTGAAAGCCAGAGGAATTGCCTTAGTTGAAAAGAGTTTTTGTTCTGAGCTAAATCATAGAAACATTAAGTTTGGAAAGACCACGGAGATCATCTAGTCCAACCATTAGCCCGTGCCTGGGACTGCTCTGAGACCATGTACCTTGATGTCACATCTGCCCTTTTCTTGATCATCTCCAGGGATGTTGACTCTACCACCTCCCTGAACAGCCTGTTCCAGTGCCTCAACACTTATTCTGCTTTGTTGCATGGCTGTGGCTTAGCTTTTTCTTAACGATGTTTTCATACGAGGTCATAATTTTCACTGTTCAATTACCTGTGAATATTCATCTTTCGGAGTAACTTGGAACAACCATATGAATGTCTGTGGTCCCATTTGCTGGAGGTGAATGCTTTGATGTATCTGTAGATGCATGAAAACCATCTGCTTTTCCATGCACTGGGGCACAGACAGGATATACTCCAAAATACAATGTATTTTTCCACCTCCACAATCCCTTGAAAGCTCTGTGAAATTCATGTCTGGGGAAACTATTTTGTTAACGTGTGCTGTAAACTTACCAGTGTGAACCTATGTTGTGGAAAGTCCAGTCTTCTCACAGCCAATGCAGGTAACTGAACATCCTTAACTTTGTTACTGTGGTTTAAATTTATCTTGAGCCTTTGTTTCTGTATGGTATGGAGGGCACCAAACCATACATGTGATGTCTGGTATAAAACAGAACGTATCCTTCAATCAGGATAACATTAAGACTTTCACGAGAACTGAGAGGAAAAATATTTCTCATTCTCTCCCTGTTCTGAAGCTGTCGATGTGCACATGTGATCAGTGGGCATCCATGTGTGAAATGATTACTTGTGGAGGAGAAAGGGTGAAATTATAAATAATTTGAAAGCTGTTTGAGGACTAGAAACAGAAAGTCAGATGAGAGTTTAGAGACCTGATTTTTTTTTTTTTCCCATTTCTTTTTAAATATAAAGGGGAATAATCATAAATAACATTTTGCAGGAAGAAAAGTACCTCTAGTATGTCTTGGGTACCCACATTAGACCATGAGTAGGCTCTTGCCCCTTGTAGATTTCCTGCTGCAATCTATCACAAACAAGATCATTACTAATTTCTAGGCCAAAAATAGATTAATTGACTGGGACTTAAAATATTCATAATTAATTAGTAGATTGAGTGAATAGAATTGAAATACTTCCTTCTCTGACTGTGATCTATTTGAGTTAGGTGGGTACATTTGGCTTTTCTACTGTCCAGGCTACTTGTAACTTGTAGTCAGTTTTCTGTGATTGGACATTAGCCAATTAATGCAGGTAACTGCTTGTTTTTCATTGAAAGGGTTCATTCAGATGTAGTTTTCATGCTCTGCTTTAGACATACAGACATAGAGGTCAGATATTCTTTACCAAAAAGCATTGGCAACAGATGGAGTTAGACAAATGTAGTCTGCAATGCTAGAAAATGGAGGGGAAGTGCAGTCTATTTGTCACAGTATTTATTCAGCATGTCAAATTATCTCTTAGCAAAATTCACGTATTTCACCGGATGTGCTGAATGAACAAGAGTTAAATGTGACTTTAAACCCTTCCCCACACCTTTCAGATTACATGGAACCTCTTGCTCTCACTTTGAGACAGCTCAAACATTGTGCCTATTTTTCCCTGTGGAGTGAGGTGGAAATACTCTACAGAAACTGCTTACAAAGGTAGCACTTGCACCAATGGGATGCTGTGCCTGAGTAAATTTACGAAAGGAAGCTACTTGTGAACTCCTGACTCATTTAGAACTCCTCCAGATGGTGCACTGCACTATGCTATGAGCTGAACACCATATTCTTGTTTTTCCCACATTACAGATTTCTTCCTTATCTGTTTCTTCGCCGTCCATTGCTTGGGCCCTGGTTCTGTGTACAAATCTTACCTGAAAATACAATTTGAAGACAAATTGTATATTTTTTTTCTATGTAACTCTTCCTTTGTATTTGTGAGCACGTCTGGATATCTTTGTGTGATGTAGAAAGTTTACCAGAATGAAATTAAGCGATTCCATATGAGATATGTTATTCATGATGCTCCAAACATCCCTATACAATTCTTCAGCTCACTGCTGTTGTTTTCTAGTTTATTTACGAGGTATGTTTTGGGGAACAGCTATAGAAAATTAATATGCATCAACACACTTAATACAGAATGGATGGTAAAACACCATAATGAAATCATACTGACGAACACCGCAATCTGATGTGTGGGTTTCACAGTCACGCATATAGAAAGTAAATGTAATTCTGAGTATCCTGTGTGCTGTTACTCTTAGGTAAATGTTTTGACTCTTGCACGTGAAGGCATTTAAATACAGTTACTACTTAATGAATTATATGTCTGCTTCTCTTTCAAAGTAAGAGTTTCCATTTCAATACTGGCAATGAAACTAAGGTATAAAATCTGAGAGTGTGGGGGAAGTCAGAGCAGAGTAACTCTCCTTGAGAGGAAATGTTGAGGAGTGGAGATATGGATGGATATGGAAAGCAGTGATAAGAAAACAGACAGTATACAACTTGTGCTGTTATATAAAAAGAACTTTACTTTCTTAGGCTCTGAAAGAAAAATTACGGAATAAAATAAGTTGGCCTTTTGCCTCTTGAACTTGTTAGAAACAAGTTATGATGTCAAGTACGACACTAACTTGAGAGATCTTAGCTGAATGATATTGTCACTTTCTCTCTTCTTTTTTTTTCCCCCTGCTCTCTTGGGAAAATATTTTGTTTTTGCTGATTTGTATCTATCAGGAACAAATGGCTGCAGAGAGTGTTGACAGGGATCCAGATGACAGTTCTGATAGTTACAGGGAGGCTCGCAGCAGTATAGAAAGTCAACCAAAGCTCTGGGCAGCAAACCTGGATTTGGGAAGGGAAAATCCTAGAGCATTTCTGGGCTAATGTCTGGAAACATTCAACCTGTGATGATATCATATGTCATATCTAACAGGTCAGTCCTGGATATATATTACCATTTGCCATTCTGCAAACTTCTGTCTCTGAACAGCCTGGACCTAATGGAGAGGGAAGTTTTCCTATTTCTGCTTTTAGGGTATTACTTCTTTATAGAAGGCGATCAGTTTCACTATTAATGTGCTCCCGTGACACAGAACTTCCCCCTCCTCCTTCTGATTGTGATGTTTACTGTAATCTGTAAATTGAGGCAATTGCAAATTCTGTACTCCATCAGCAAAGGACAGTAATGCCCTTTGCTTTGCATTTGTCTGCAGTTGAGTCTAGCACAAGTGGGCACAACTTCAGAGATGGGCTCAAAAGACACTCAGATTACAACAGTTCTTCATGTAAGTTATGTTTTTATTTACATGCTAATGACAGTTCTGTCTGGAAATGCTCATATGTTTTGCCAGGTACCCTGATACCTGGTAGCCATTCTGTCATTCCACCAATTGTTAGCGGAATTCTGCCAAGTTGTTTCTCTTTTGTTATGAAAGAGATAAAAATAAAATGGGCTGGACCTTGATCAAGAAATGATTTTAGATAGAGCTTGGCAACAGAAGTGACCCTCAGCAACATTTTCCATTGTACAGTCACTTTTTTTCTTAAGCAGGCAGTATGATAAATTGCTAAATTCAGGTCAGACAGCTTAAAGTGCAGAACAAAAACAATGACACCATGGAAAATAAAAAGGGTGTCCAGCATTGTGAGTTTAAATTTAAATCCATCTCTCTCAGGAAGCAGACTTTTGCAACAAAGATGGAAACACCTCAGAGGAATACTTCTTCAGTCTAATGAGAAGGAATACCTTTCAAGTTCTCTAAGGAAAGAGGGATAAATCACTTCTTCCAAAAAATGGACAAATGAGAACTGATTTTTCTTCACCTCTCTCCCTTTATATAGCAATAATTCTACTGCATCTGATTAATATATTTTTTGTTGTTGTTTCTTACAAGTTTTCCAACTGTCTATTTTCTATTTTTAAGAGGTTAACATGGCAGCAGTAAAATCAATTGCCTCTTTATCTATATCTTGGTCTCACAGAATAAAGGATGCTAGGAATGGGCTCAGAATGGTGGATCACTGCCTGTTTAGTACAAGTCTGTGACAATTTCATGGGATACCTCAGAAAATCTTATTGGATGCTTACCAACATTCTTAAAAATAAGGTGCTTAGATCCTCTTGAATATAACAGGGTTTAGGAATCTTTTGATAATGTCAGATGTCCAAATGTCTGTGTAGATTTAACCACTAGTTTTTAACCCACTAAGATCGATGAAAGCTATGGCACTACAGAATCTTTGTAGACATGATTTTGGGCCCTTCAGTGTGTCGTGAAAGTGAGGCTGGGCTGTTTAATCATGAACGTGGTTTTGAAAAGTTTGTCTTGAATGTCAGTATACTTTGCTCCTGAGAGAGATATCACTGCTATCAAATATCTCATAGTCTTGTTGATATTTGACATATTAATGTTACTTACTTGTGTTCAGCATCTTCATGGAATCATAGAATCGTATGTGTTGGAAGGGACCCTTAAAGGTTGCCTAGTTTAACTGCCCTGCAACTAACAGGGACACATCTATCTTCTGTAATGTTAATTGAAATATTGGAAGATGTGCTTACAAATGTGACTGTTTTAAAAAGTATGGAAATAATTAATTTAAATATGTAAATAATTATGAATTTACTTGTTCAAAATATGCACATTTAATTGTTGAGTCCTCTCTTCCCAACCCACCTTCTTCATGATTTTTACTGCAATTTTTGGAACAATTTCCTCTATACCAAGATTTTGTTTGTGATGAAACATACGAAAATTGAGTACAAAATTCCAAATATTCCTACAGTGCAGCGTTTTGGTGGAAGACTTAAATCCCCTCTGTGTGGTGTGGTACAATGCCTTCTACCCTATTTGTCCCTTTTCCTACGCTTAATCACATAACAAACTCATGACCAATTTACTTTCCACTGGCACATTGTGATTTTCTAGGATTTTTGTTCTAATTGGAGATACAAAGTTTAGACGGTGTCCTGGAGTTACAAGTTAGAGTGACCATCTGGGGGGCTGAAAGAGTCATTAAGTTTCCACATCCCTTCCACCCATTGTCTTCCTTTAGACAACCCATAAGGATTCCAGTTAGCAACTGAATGTAACGCTGGGGTGATTTTTTGTGTCATGGAAACACCTGTCTGCTGAGAAGAAAACTGAGGCTCCCAACTTATCTTTTTATAAGTAGCTCAGCAGTGAACTGTCAGTTGGGAGCAGTGTTTGCTCATTGCAATCTGGAACAGACAGCTTCACATCCATGAGCAAAACCTGAAGTATGCAGTTGCCTGAGCAGCCTGTTTGTTTGGGGAAAGCAGGTTAGCATACAGCAAAGTTTTTTTTTTTTTTTTATCAGGTCATGGAATAGAACTGGCATAGCTTTGAGCGTGCTTGGTTATAATTCTAATGCTCTCTTTCTGCAGAATTCTCATCTACACCTAACTTAGCATTTTTATGGAGCGCATATATCTGGTGTGGATTAACGTGTGTCCCAAGAGCAATAAGGGCCAAAATGCATCTTTCCCTTCAGAGGGATCCCACCTTCAGGTTTGTTAGCTGATTTCATAATTAAGTGGCAAATTCAAAGTGCTAGAGAGAAATATATTTTATTTATGTTTTCACATTTGTGTTTCCTATTAAAGTCTGATTTATTTCCCTCCTTGAGGATCAGACAGATACTTTGCATTCAGTACCTGTATTGCTGATTTGCTCAGTCATGCTGATTGGCGTGTCAGTAGTGAATTGCAATGTTTTTAATGAATTCTCACCAATTAATCCTCCTTCCATTTTTCTATTCAATTGTTCTAATTTTTCAGTTTTGTCCTAAAATCTTGTTCATGTTTACCAAACCTGCATTCTACTGCAGCGACATCTGCATTCCAGGAACTGGTTTCCCTATCGTTTTCTGGTGTGTAATTTCCTAAGGAGCTTGAAATCAGGGAAATAAATTTGGCATTTTTTCTACAGCACCAACATGATTCCAGGCCCTCTGTGGAAACGATATATTCTGTTTCCCTGCCTAAAGGGCTTCTCAGTAACTTTTAAAAGTAGTGTAGAAGAGCAGTGGAAATCAGAAACGGTAGTGGAATCAGAAAGTAGTATGGAATACATGGAGATGAATGATTCTGCAGTAATTATTTCCTTTGACTATTTAGTTCAGATATACAAACAGGTGCATCAGAAATAATGTCCTGCAGCAACAATTATTATGAGGGCTTCTCCGAAATGAATGAGTCCTGTTTTATGATTTTTGACCACAGTGCCAGAGGTGGATTTGGTGGTGCAATAGTAAAGGTTGAATCTTTCTGCCAGTATTACATTACATTTTGTTGCTGTGCAACAGATGGCAGCAGAGGGGTGTCTGACAAAATGGTGTCAGACATGGACATGAATCCAAAGCAAAGGTGAAATCCTCCATGTGGAAACAACAGCATCCCTAAACAATCATCAACATCTGCTGAACATTTATGGAGACCAAACAGTGAATGTGTAAGCAGTGAGGCATTGGGTGATGCGTTTCAGCAGTAGCGACAGTGGGACACCTCTGCTGGTGCAGACTTCTACAAGTGTGGCATGAAAGCTCTTGTTCATCACTGCTGAAAATGCAGCACTAATGGCTGTGTTTGAAAATTTTGTTTTGTAGCTGAGAATTGGCTGTACTGAATAGTATTGTTGTGCTCTTTGCGTTGTGTAGTTTCCAGGAAAATAGGAGGCATTACTTCTGGAGCCACCTAAGTGACTCTTATGAATGTGGTGAGAATGATTAGTGATTGAAGAAAGAAAGAAAAATGTAATGGAACAATGGAGAGGAAATAGAAGGAAGAGAAAGTAGTCCTGGTATATCAAGTTGGTTTGGAATATGTCTGTATTTTAGGTGTATGACTGAATTAGTGAACATTTTACGCTCCAGGACTTCCCAAAAGTTAGGCATATGTTGAAGGTCAGTTTTGCTAAGTGGCTGCTCTAATTTTATACTGAGTCCTTTGAAATATAGTCTGGCTAAGATTGGAAGAAATTAGGCTTAGATAAGCAGAAGAAAAGAAACTGAGATTTGAGTCACATTTTTCCAGTTTTGGAACAAAAAGCAACAGCCCAAGTTTTAATATTTTTCCTGCCTTGTTCCAGTTGTGAGTTGTGCAGTCAGCCTCTGAACTGACAGATTTAACACAGTGCACGACATTTGACCCTTAATGCCAGCAGAAGTAAATGGGCAGTAGAAAGATTGCAAATTTCCCAGTTTTTAGCCTTTTGTTGGTACAAGGTATCAACCTTCTTTCTTTTTCTTTTTCTTTTTCTTTTTCTTTTTCTTTTTCTTTTTCT